>NC_139157.1:21758141-22224016 GCF_964270905.1 Leucopleurus acutus
TTTTTGGAGACCTAAGTCTTCTTCACACCACACAAATCATGATTCTGCTTAATTTTTCTCCATATACCAATTAAAGCAGATGAGTAGGAAGTGGGAGATCCATTAGAAGGCAGTTCTAAATCATGCCTCTTTATTAAGACCCAAGGCTATAATCCATTTATTCATCAGAACCCCATAGCAGGTACCCCTTTAGTATTTTATGGATATATATATATTTTTTATTCAACACTTACATTTTATTTTCTGAAGTTTATCATTTTTACAAAACAGAACAAAAAGCAGGTATCAAAAACAGCAAAGAGTTTACAGAATTTCTGCACCAGTTTTCACACAAGTCAGTGATTATGAAACTGGTGTCTAATGTAAATACTAGATACAGTCTGATTTCCTTCTTGGTCATAAGCATTCAGGTGGTTTGTTTTAGAGCTACTGAATAATTACTTTTCATAAGCGACGGTCATCTTTTGAGAACCGATTTGGTTTGTCCAACAAAGTAAACACTTTTTGATGTGTGGCATTTTCATTTTAAAAAAATAACACTGAGCTAAAATACAGAATGTGTATGTGTTTGGATCCTAACCAAATCTTTTGAGATCCCAATTACCCCGAAGAACACTGAAGACATTTATAGGACATATTAAATACTAGTTATATACCTCATAATGTTGAAGGCAGCTACTATAATTCTAAAGAAAATAGCATTTCATTCAGAGGCTGCCCAGAGTTTGAACTACATCATAGTTTCCACATCCTTTCTGATTTGGAGTAGTTTCCCCAAATAGGGCCATATTATTAGAAAAAAAATTGTATGCTCATGCCAAACAGGGTCTGGCATTTTACAGATACATTTGTGTAGAGCAAGATTCCTTGCTCTGTACCCCAGGTGGCCACAGAGAAATCAAGAGGCCACGATTATTGGATGCTGAGAGGAAGAAGCGTACTTAAACTCACATAATCTGGAGGCGAGTAGAAACAGAGTTGGAATGTGGTTGTGGTGTTCAGCCACCACTTGTTCCAGGAACACATTTCGTTTAAATAAGGGAAGTATAGTCCAGTTTTGCAACGTTAATAGCTGCCAGTATCGCAAACCTTTTTTATAAATTTATCTGAGGGAATGGCATGCCAGTTAATTCATTTTGCACAGTTTTGTGGAGGTATTTATTACAGAGATTTATATAGAATGTATAGTCATAAGGAGTCAGCCACATCATCTTGACCCACTTCCTTACTTAAAAAAATAGAGAAACCAAGGCCAAAGACTTAAGGAAACTAGTGGACACCTCCAACGCCCGATACCTAACTCCTCTTCTTTCCTTTGGGAACTTGTCTTTCCATGAGGACCACATCCCCACTCCAGGGAAAGATATGACCAATCAGATCATCCCATCACCCAGAGCTCAGTGATTGGTTTAGGTGCAAGGACTTGACTACTAAGGCTGCCTGAGCTATCTGGGAAGGTCTTTTCCTACTGGGGTTGCTAACCTAGGAAAACAATAATCTGGGACTGCTGCCACCACCCTGCAGAATGTTTGTCTGAAGAGAGAAATGAAGCAGAGAGACACAAAGAGCTGTGAGAGGAGAAATGACTGAACCAGGGTAACATCATTTGAGCCTCAGGATCCCACTGAGTTGGAATTTAGTCCGTGAAATTCTAGTTGTGGGAGTCAGTGAAGTCCCTTTCATTAAGCTAATTTGAGTTGAGGATTGAAACTTGCCAACTGAAGAGTCCTGATTAGTAACACGGCCTTGCCTGGTTCTGGAAGCTTTATGTACAATGGCTCCTGGTACCCAGTTCTCCTGCCTGGGTGTATCAGCTTCCGTGCTCTGTGGCAGTAGGTCTCAAGCTTTAGAATGGATAAGTGTCAACTGCATTATCTGTTAAAATGCAGATTCCTGGGCCCACAAAGGTTCAGGTTCAGTGGGATTGGGTGGCAATGGCCATAAATCTATCCTTTGTCAAGCTTTTTCCTGAATGAGAAAAGTCCTTACAGTGGCCTGGGAGGCTGTTCTATTCACTGGCTGTCACATCTGTTCCCATCACACTGTTTCTCTTAAGGTCCACAAACATGCCAGGCTTGCTCTGGTCTTAGAGCTTTATCTTAGCTGGTCTCTCTACCTGAAAAGTTCTTTACTCCAGGTCTGTCCACTGCTAAATCATTTCCTTCAAGCCTTGGCAGGAATGTCACTTCTCAATGAGTCCTATTCTGACATTCCTATTTAATACAGAAACACCCCCCCACACCCCACACATATCCTTTACCCTATTTTTGTTTTTCCCTGTAATTCTTTTTATCTTCCGAAGTTCTCTACCATTTATTTCTTATGGCTATTTTCTATCCTGTTCCTCCTCCATCTCCTTTCCCCCCACTAGGATACAAGCTACAGGACAGCAGAGATCTTTCATGTGTTCACTGATGTATCTTAAGTATCTTTAGCACATAGTAGGCACTCAATGCATATTTTTTGAATGAAAGTGCTGTCAGTTCGAAGCGATTTCTGACTGTAAAAATTCCATACTGCCATGTGGACATTGATTATTTTACTTTCTTAATATCTCATAATCCAGATTACCAGATTTCCCTCTCCTTTGAAACTGAGAAGTAATAAGAAAGACAAGTAATGAAAAGAAAGTTCCTACCTTGTTGTGATACTCCATATGGGTGCCTAGATGGGGTCAGCTATGCTCCAGCCAACCTCACTTTCCATAGATCTCCTTAGGGCTGAGTGCACAGTTTACCAATGCCAGTTTTGGTTTTGACTACAGAAGTTTTCTGGGGAGAGGAGTTTTTCTGTTACCATATTGCCCTTAAATATAAGCAACTAGACAGACATGTGTCAGCATTAGGGGCTGGAGACAGGGATGCCTTTACTTAAAGACAGTGATTCTCCCTAGCAGAGGGGATGTCACCTAGTTTACACATATTCATAAATATTTTTACTTGTGCTTCAACTCAATTCAGGCTATCTTCTTTAGTGCTTGATGATTTTGGAACAAGGCAGTAAGAATCAAAGTTTGACTAATGACTGTCTTTAGGGGTCTTAGGTCATCAAAACTGATGTCTATTTGCTTTTTTTAAAAAAAATATTTAAACTAATTACCTAAATATCCTAATATTCACATTATACCACTTAATCTAGTCCTTTAAAATAGGCATTTAAGATTTCAACTAATAATTATTCTTGTGAAGCAAAACGCTGCTTGCCACTTTCCTTGCTCAGTTTCTGGGAGCTTGGGCAGCTGCTGCTGTGTGTGCTGAAGGGAAATTGGATTCTTAAAGAAAGTGCTTAATCTTCTCTATTAAGCAATTAAATAAAATGGGCTCTGGGAGTATGTAGCAGGTGGGTTTGGAAGTGAAAAAAATGTTCGAAAATCACGTTTTGCGTTTTAAGTGGACGTTTTAAAAATGCAATGGCGTACATTTAAGAGAAAATGATGAGGGGGGAGTTTTTATTAATTGCTTCAAGTCAAGAAAGGCTGAATATTAAAGAACTTATACAATGAAAGGAGAAGCCGCTTAAGTGGAAGTAGGCCCTGAAGTTAAATGAGATCAATCTCAAAGGACACAGTGCAACTTATTTCAAATAGTTCAGATTTTTCTCCTTTGAAAAAAAAGTATCGATAAAAAAAATGTATCACCGGTTTATTTTGCAGAGTCGCCCTTCACGGCTATGTCGCCATTGCTCGGGCACCTCAGAAATACACTGATTATAGGTCGAAATGAAAACAAAACAAAAACGAAACCGGCAGTGCTATTCTCGCAGTCATTAAAGGGGCTGTCCTTTTAATGCACTCGCTTTTAATGAAAAGGGAAAGGAATATTTGATATGCCTTGACATTTGGTCCCTTTCCGCGAAATCTGAAACTTGAGACGCAAAACATTCCGCAGTTGTCGGTGAAATACCTGCCTTAAAAGCAGAACCACAGTGAATGTCTTTGGCCCGGAATTCCAGAGACTAATTTCCACCCCTCCCACGGAGTCACCTGCTCAGGGGGAACCCCGGCCAGAAATCCGGGTCGCGCCAGGTCAAATCTTGCGCGTCTCTTGTTTACTCCGCCCGGGGCAGGGCGGCGGCGCGGCCGCTGGGTGGGGAGGGCCGCTTCGGCCCGCGGCGCCCGGGCACTCGGCTCCGCTCGGCTCGGCTACTTGGGCGCCCGGCAGGGGCGGCGCGCGGTCCCCGCCCGGCCCGGAGACCACCCGGACGCGGCGCTCAGGGCGTCCGCTCGGCCCCGCGGCCCCTCACCGCGGTCCGGCCGCCGCGGCCTCCCGGGAACCTCCCCCAAGGGTGCACACGAGTCCACACAGGCAGGCTAGCGGCTCGAGGGAGCCCCGGTGTCCCCCGGGTGTCGCCGGGCCGGGGAGGAAGCCCATTGCCCCGGCCCCACTCGCCTGGGATTCCCCCGCCCCCTGGCCCCGCTCTCCCCGCTCTGGGTGTGATTTCACTCGCGTCCCTTCGGAGGAAGGGAAGCGCGCAGGCTGGAGGCGGCTGCTCGCCCCAGGTCCCAGCGCGGCCCACCAGGAAACCGGCAGCTGCTCCCCGCGCCGCTGCCCAAGCCGATTTGAATACCCCGGCGAGGGCGGGCCGCGTTCCCCGAACTGGGTGCGCCCAGGGAGCCCTGAGGAGTGACCCCGGGGAAGGCAATGGGGGCATTTCGAGCGCGTGAAAAGTTCGTGCTTCCGCAGGGGCAAGGGAAGGGCTACTAAAACACTTTGCAAAGCTCCAGAAATGCAGCCAGGAGCTACAGTCTGATTTTGTTTTTCTTGACCGATAGCATAAATGTGAGTAGAGGCGGGGGCGAGGGAGAGGAAAGGGATCAGAGGTACCCGGACAAAATCATAAAGACAATACTAATTATTCTATAATTCCGTGTGTCTTCAAGACAGGGAACTATCATCTGGGGAATAGGGAAGATGGGGGTGGGGGGAGGAGGTTTCCACATCCCTAAAGGAAATTCTCAGGCTCCTAAAGACGCCCAAGGTTTTTTTTTTTTGCAAGACAAGTAGAGACCGGCTCTCCGGGGAGATCCCCGACCGGAGCGAGCAGGAGCGCGGCCGCGATCTTCCCGCCCGGAGCGGCCTTGGCAGGGCCCGGCCCTGCCCTCCCGGTCGCCTCCCTCCCCAGTCTCCCCGCACGCCGCTCAACCCTCTCTGTTCGCCGGCTCCAGACTGGTTTTTCTGGTTCAGCCTCCCTCCCTGGGACGCGCTGGGGGATCCGATGACGTCGCTGGCTGAGTCTCTCCCTCTTCCTCCCTCCCTCCCTCCCTCCGCCTCTCCCCCCGCCCGCCCTCGCCGCGCACTCCTCCTAGTAACTTCTGTTCGGGGAGGCGCTGCCAGGAATAACCCGGTGCGTCCACAGACCGGGAGGGGAGGCGGCCGCTGCGGCTCCCGCACGCAGACTACTGCGGCCCGGGCCTCGCGGCTCCCTCCTGAGCCCGGTGGCCCCTGCCCCGGGCCCATCTCCGTACCGTGTCAGAAAAATAAATAAAGGGAAGAGGAGCCTGGGCAGGCGGTCGGGATCGCTTCCCTCCCTCCGCGCCCGCCCTCCCTCTGTCCTTAAGGAAATGCTACCAGACACCCCCCACCAGACACGCTCAGCCTTGGCGAGGAGCGGCCGCCGCGGCAGCGAGAACAAGGGCACCAGGGGGGTTTCCTCCCCCTCCTCCTCTCCCTCCTCTTCCTCCTCCTCCTCACCGTCCTCCTCCTCCTTCTTCTCAGCGGTGACTTTCCAGGTGAGCGGCCGCCGCTGCTGCTGCGAGGATCCCCCTCGCCCGCTTGGGCTCGGGCCGCCGCGTCGCGCCCTCCTCCCGCCCCTGTCACCCGGCGGCGGCCGGGAGCTGACAGCCACCCGAGGGGCTCGCGGCCCGGAGGCTGGCGGCCGGCGGGAGGTGGGCTGGAGGTGAGGGGGTGGAGAGGAGGCGAGCGGGGCGCCGCCGAGCGCTGTCTCTCCCCGCCGGAGGAGGGTCTCCACAGGAACATCTTCGGTGACTGTGGCACAAGTCTTGGCCAAGTTGTGTCCTGGACGTTGAAGCTCCCGGGAGCCCGGAGCAACTTGGAGGGTCTCCCGGCCAGTTAACCATATTCCTGCACGTCTCGACTTTGGGGTGCTGGGTGCAGCCTTGGGGTGCGTGGACAGGCCATTCGGGCGAGCAGAGCGGCGGGAATCTAGGTTCCTCGGCTCGGTAAGTGGCCTCGGCGCGGTGTTTTTCCTGTCTCCTTTAGCATTAGGAGCTCGTTTCACTTTACACGAAATCGCCTCCGCCGGACCCCACGGCCCCTCCCGCCGCGCGCCCCCGGCTTCGGGCGGGCGTCCAGAGGGTGAGGGTCGGAGGGGGCGGGGATGGGGGAGACCTCGGGAGGGGGGTCCGGCGCGTTGGGAAATGCGGGGAATACCCTGGCCGAGGAGCTATGCAGATGAGGGGACGCTGCTTTGCGTAAGGTCCTGGGTGGGGGGAGGAGGGGGGCGGCGCGGGAGCGCTGGAGGCAGGAATGTGCCTGGTTACTAATGAGGGACGTGCACCGGCGTGCACCGCCGGGCCACCGCTGCGGCTGCCGCGGCCGCCGGCCGCCAGTCTTCAGGTAGCGGGGGAGGGGGCCGCGCGGCGCTGGCCGGGGGCGGGCGGCCGGGCGGCGCGAGGGCCGGGCCGCCGGCCTGCGGCCCAGCGTGCGCAGCGCAGGAGCCGGCTGTTGGCATTTCGGCGACTCCTTTCTCCTCGCGAGCGAGGAAGGAAGGAAGGAACGAGAGAAGGAAGGAAGCGAGGAAGGAGGGGACTGACTCAATGGAAGGTTCAGGCGGAGGCGCCCTCGGCTTGCGGGTGCACCGGCCACAGAACGGCTCCCCGCGCGGCGGGCTGCCCGGGGTCGCGCGGAGACGGGTGGGGGCGGTTTGCATGCGTGTTCCTCTGTGCGTCTGCCCGGGGACCGGGAAGGGACATGTGTGTTTGGGCTGTGCACTGTGGGGAGCTGGGTCTGCGCCTTTATGTCTGTTCCCTGAAGTGGGTGGAACGTTGGCCCGTTCCGGGAATGTTCCATGACGTGGTGCAGCCACAGGAAGGGGGTTAACGAGGGGCTCTCTGCCGCGGCGGCTCTGCCGGCTGCTATCAAAGCAGATGTGCTGCCGCTGCTCCTCCTCCTCTCTCACCTCCCTTCACCCCTCCCCCCGCCTTTCCATTCTGAGCGTCTGGTACTGGTAGGGGTGAGACAGGAAAACACTGCTGGGCGGGGGGTGGGGGTGGGGATGGGGGTGGGGATGTGTGTGTGGTGTCTGTCGTATTTGGTGGGGGAGACTCCAGATCTGCTCTGCCAGCCCAGCTGTTATCACAGATCGGTGCGCTTTTTACGCATGTGCCTCCCGTGTCCTGTCCCTCTTACATAACACATCCAGTGCAGCAGAGGACACGAGAAAATGCGACCCCAGCCCTCCAAGCCCAAACTGGGTGAGGGGATAGAAGGTCAGGAAGTGTCCCTCGGTGTTGTCCTTCAGGGACATGGCTCCAGTGGGGGAAAAGGAGGGGGGAAGGAGGGTTTTCTTCAAGTGGCTCTTCTCTTGTCTGACTTGAAAGCATCTAAGTAAAAAGGACCGCAGGAACTAGTCCTCTCTAATGGGAAAGCTTTTACATGCTACGCCGAAGAAAAGTGGGTACTTTAACCTCGGGAGTGCAGAGAAGAGAGAGGGTCCTTAATAAAGGCACTCGGAGGAGATGGGCAATAATACGTGCGGGGTAGTGGGCAGTGGGGATGGCTTTGAGGGGACCGGAGGATTCCCCTGATAACAGATAGGTTTCGCTGGAGGGTTTAGGACACCTGTAATGGTTTAGAATTCGCACAGGAAGCGGAGTGTGCAACTGACATTGCAAAAGCCTTACTCTCTGCACAGTTACTTAGGCCTAAAATGAACATAAAAAGGCTCGTTTCCGGTACTTTCATTATAGTGGAAAATTTGAACTGATTTTTCTCCTTCCTTTTTTTTTTGCCATTTTAAAAATAATTCAGGCTACTTCCAAATTAATATTGGTACCCTCCCCCATCCCCAAAGGCTAGACCTGGGTAAGTCACAAGAGAACTGTGTTTTTCTAGCATGCTCAGAGCCCTAGTCAAGGGCTATTGATTTTTCTCTTCAGTACAGTTGTTTCTTCTGTAGTGCATAATCAAGCCCAGAAATTACTTGAAATATTAATAAGATACATTTTAATTAAATTTGCAATGATCTGTCCTCCTAGAAAAAGGCAGTTTAACTTTATTAGAAACATTTCCTCTAGTGATATAGTAATATTTGGTGATATTTGTCCTTGAGGAAATCAAGTTTAAAAAAATATGTGCATATATATTATGTGTAGTGTATATTATATATATTATATTCATATCACATATATATATCAGAATTTGCAAATGTCCTGTGCTTTTTCACCTTATAAGAGTGCCAAAGCAAAATTTTAACCAAGAAATTGTGTAATGAGTAGATTGGTTTTGATTTTTAGGATATAGGCCAAATAGTTTATCAAGACAGAAATGCCCTCCACGTGAGTAAAATGCATATCATTTTCATTATTCAGACAAAATTCCTGTGGAACACCAAGAAGTCATGGTACCAGATGAAAACTGTGCATTTTCATTTTGAGGTGAATGGGATTTACCAACATCACCTTAATGATAGTGTGCTTCAAGTGTCATAATCCTTTTGACCACTAGGTTTGAAATGCAGTATATTTCTTATATACAGAAAAATGTTATATTACAATGGTGAATCTTTTGAAAATTGTCTGAGTTTCTTGCTTTGAACATAGGTCAGGTATAAAACAAAATCTGCTTGTTGGCGACTATATTTCTGTGATGGTGATTGTATTTTATGTGGTTGGCTTTATTAGAGACTGCTTTTATTTATGTAAGGGTATTTATGATTAAACTGATGTGAGATTGATTTGGGGACAATGTTGAGAATGGTAATATATTAATGATATTACAAATTAAGATATAAGTGATTTTTAACTGGTTAGATCCTTGTGGAGGTCTTTGGAAAAATACCATTAGAATAGATAAAACATGTCTATATTTCTCTTAAACATGGAATGTAAAAGTGAATTTACTATGTATATATTATCACATAATGAAATCATGCTATTTGACTACACTGAAAGATTAGCCGGAAGAATCTTTTGATTGATCAGGCTCCGTTTACATGAGATGTGTTTACAAATGTTCTTGTTACTATGAAACCAAAACAGAGACAATGTGTATTTAGGTGTTCCTTGTGGAATAATGGTACATGTGTCTGCTTGAGCTTTTGGCCCTTTGTCACTGTTCAAAAAATTAGGCTGAATCTTTTACGCTGATTCAGTCTAAAATGAAGAATCTTTAAGAATTTACCAGTTTTGTTTTTTGAAGCAGGACTTATTTCAACAAGTAGCAACAACAAATAACATGTACTCTATCTGTGTTGGTTTTAGATATTTGAGTTATCAGTAATTAGCTGAAATTAATCAGAAAGCTTCAACATACGGAAAGTAGCTTTAAAGACTTATAGAAAATGTTATTTGGCGTGGAAAGTGTAATCCATTAAGACAGGGGATAATTTAATACCTGATGTGGTAATTATTATAATAAGGGGAATGTGGCTAAGATCAACTGGGTAGATGGTGGTGGATCAAACTAATCACCTATGTCTATCACAAATAAACACTGTTTTCATGTTTGGTTCATAGTCAACATCAATGGAACTCTCTGTAGGTCTATGCAGTAGACCTGTGGGTGGAGAAATGGTTTGCAATTTGAATCTCCACCTGACAATTACAGTGATATGCTTCTGGTTAATGTATTTATATATGAATTCATTGTGAATCCATATTTTGGCTAAAACTTGGTAGGTAAGTATTGCACCTTTTTAAGTGATATTATAAAAAGGAGCAGAGGCAGTTTTCTAACTCAACTCAGTGGACTTCAGATTTCATAAGGAACTTCAGACCATGTGTGTGGCTTTGCTGTAACCACAGGGGCAGAGCCTTCATTAATCTTGAGTAAAACTATAGTGAATGTTCCAGTGAGTCTTCTCAAAGTTTGAAGTTGTGGGTGAACACAGAAGATGGAGGGAAAATGGGAAAACTTTATGAAAACAAGATTGTGCTTATTTGAAGCAAATTTTGTAAGTGATGTAATTTTCTGTTTGTTCCTGATATTTGATCACAATCAAAAGCATTGCTTTCTATATACTATTTATGGCAACTCTAACAAAAAGGAGGTTATAAATCAGTATTTGTAGCTATGAGGTGGCTCTAAATAATTTGGAAAAAATATTTCAGCATTTTGTCTATTCCTGTGAAGCAACACCCAGGTCTTTGTTTACAAGGAGAGGACACAGCTTACTTGGTCTGTGCAATCTTTGGTTTCTCTGAGGTGGATCATGGCTACTAGCATGAAGTTAGATATAGGACTATACCGTCTTAAACACTGCATTTCGAATAGAATCAGAACTGCTTGATATTTTGTGTCACTATTGTCCTGGGCCAAATAATGTGCTGCTAATCTTGACATATACTCCCATTACCCATCATGTGGGGTATTAACTGTGATGTGTGATCTATCCCACAAGTGTCCATAATGTTAGATTTCCTAACAGTTACAAATTTGGAGTCTGACCATTTGACATATTTGAAGAAAGTGCTTTGGAGAGAAATGATGGAAATGATGTTTGTGTGCCTTAAGACAATTATGGGCAGAAAGCAGGTGGGGTTTGACCTACCCCTTCGGTCACAAGATGGCTGGATGTAAGGTCAGGAAGTACTCAGGGATGTCCAGCATTTTTGACTTGTCACTTCTAATCTTAGCCCTTTCTTCAGAGTATTATGACAGGTGCCCTCGTTGTCTTGATCAATGCAATTTATTCGTCCATTCATTCAACCAGTATTTATTATGTGTCAGGCTTTGTGCTAGACACCAAAGGTATAATGATGACCCAGACCAGAAAAAGAGCTTGTAATCTAGTGGGGCTGACAGATAGTAATCATGAGGTTTGTTATAAGTACTATGGAAGAAATGTAAAGGAGTGTATAACAAGGGGTCTACCACCCCTGTCTGGGAGTGAGGAAGAGGTCTCTCTGAGGAGGTGATGTTTGGGCTGAGACTGCAGGATAAATAAGAGAAGAAAAAGGTAGGTGGGGAGAGGGAGCATATTGTACAAAGAAGAAACGATGCAAATGCGCTGAGGTTGGGGGATATACAGTGTTTTGAGGAGTTGAAAGCAAGCCAGTGGGGCTGGAGGGCACATAACAAGAGAGGTAATGCAAGGTGAGGCCAGAGCATGTGGGCATGTTGACCACATGAATCATTATCTAACTTGGCATAAATGGAGACTGTCCTTGGCACATCAGGGCAGGTGTTAGAGACTGATCATTGGAGAGGGAATTTGGGGGGCAGGGCCTAGAAGCTGGAGGAGGCGTATGTATAGCATGTGTCTTTTCACAATGCTTCCACGTAAATGACCTCCCTGGAAATTTGTTATGATTTTATGTGCTGACATTAGTTTGAGGGGTTTAGTTGTATAATTATTTGCAGATAATTTTTTTTAGGAATAAATAATTTGTTTTAAAAAGTAATTATTTGGGGCTCCAGTTAACCAAATTGGCCAGCATCATTGATTCAGTTAATGAATAACTGCAAATTCAAAAGTCTCTCCAAGGTCACTGTGTGAAGTAACCGATTAATCTTTAGAGCCCTGCATGAGCTGGATCCGTATGATTCTAAATAGCTACTAAAACAGTCAATTCCCCAGATAATTTGTCTACATTTTTGCAAATATCAGAAAGTTTAGAGAAATTTGGATGTGATTTTTTTTTTACTTTCCATATGATGAGGAATCAGTGTAATACATACAAAAGAGTATGAAGGCAAAGAATAGAAAAAAAGAGGTTCTTGAAATACAGCATTCCTTTATGCAGCCTTGGACTAATATTCCATTTTGTCAGCTGTATCATTTAACTATTTTCTCCCTGTTTTAAAATTTATATAATGTAGAAAATTCTATTTAGGTGGCAGAAAGGGTATGTAGTAATCCCAAGCCTGAGCTGTGGAGTCATACTGGGCGTCAGAATGAGTAACTGACAGAATAAAAGGACAAAGATCCCTGACCGCAAGAATTTTACAGTCTAGAGAAGGCGTATGGCTTCTAAGTAAATTTTATTAAAACTTACTAGTGATTTTATTTGAACTAATTACAGAGTCACAGAAAGTTATAAAAGTACTACAGACATAGGTCCTATGTACTCTTCACTTGGTTTTTTTCCCAGTGGCTGCCTTCTAGAATGAGAGTATTATACCAAAGCAAAGAAATTGATATTGTTATATGGCATGTGTATACTCCTATGTCTTGTTACCACAGGTATAGATTCAGGTAGCTACCCTGCTATCAAGAAACAGAACTAAAAGATGTTCCTTGTGCTGCCTTGAGGAGGTGTGGATATAGATCATACCCATCTTCTTTCTCCCCACCATCCCTAAATCTAGACAATAATTAATTTGTTCTCCATCTGTGTAATTTCTTCACATTAATAATGTTAAATAAATGGAATCATATAGCTACAGCAAAAAAACAAACAAACAAAAAACCCAAAAAACAAGTGAATGCAGTGTATAAATGAAGGCATATTTTTTTCCAACAAGAAAGATTAGAAAATCTTTATGGGAAGATGTGATTTTTTTGATTGGGGGCCTTTGAAAGTTGAGTAGAATTTCAGTGAGCAAAAAGGGAAGGGAGAGGGGCTTCCCTGGTGGCGCAGTGGTTGAGAGTCCACCTGCCGATGCAGTGGACGCGGGTTCGTGCCCCGGTCCGGGAGGATCCCACATGCCGCGGAGCGGCTGGGCCCGTGAGCCATGGCCGCTGAGCCTGCGCGTCCGGAGCCTGTGCTCCGCAACGGGAGAGGCCACAACAGTGAGAGGCCCACGTACCGCAAAAATAAAAAAAAAGGGAAGGGAGGGGCCCAGCATAATTTGATCTGGAGTCGTGGGGAATAGTTAAAGTTACGGGAGGGAAAGAACAAGGTGAGCCTGGGAGGGCATATTGGTTCCAGATCCTGTGAGGCTGTATAGCCCTCCTAAGAAAGCTGGATTTCACTTAAGGTTTTTGAGCAGAAGAGTGTTGCTATAATATGTATGTTTTAGAACGATTATAAGGGTATAGGGGATACTGCAACTAAGACCCGGCACAAATAAATAAATAAATAAATAATTTTAAAAAAGGGTATGTGAGTTGGATATCTTGGTAGCTAAGAGGCAGTAAAATTCCTGTAATGCCCAAAAGGGAAGTAACTACTCTCTTACTTCTGCTTGGTAGTAGATTGATACTACTGCCTAGCAATAGGAATTCGTTCATCCTGTTAATGGACATATTTAAAGCACCTTATAAAATAGTAACAAGAGTGATTAAAATATTTTGATAAACATGGCCAAATAGATATGGCAGATTGTCACTCTGAACGAAATTTTAAGTACAGTGCTGCATTACAAGTACAGTGCTACTACAAAACTTTTTACTCCAGAAAACACTCATAAATATAATAGTGAAAGTTGACCATCAAACACCAACTTATAAAAATGGTTATACTTAGAATTACAAGGTATTTGTGTTTTTAGGTATAAATATTTAAGAAATGAAGAGATGATTCATTTCATGGTTCATTAGAATGCTGCTTTTTATTTGATACCCAATTGTACCTAACACACGACAATACTGGACAGATAGCCTACTGCAGTGGATTTGAAAAGCAGTGTTTTTTTGACAAAGATTTATTTGGTGGTTTCGTTTTCTCTGAAAAAGAAAGCAGGAGCTCACTGAAGCTCTTATTATTTGCATTGTGGCAGATTCACTTAATTTCAGAAGCTTAACAAATAGGTGGGACTTTTGAAACTAGGCAGTAGGTAAATGTAGACACAGCCTCATTTGTATTTGCTTGGGGATCTGTAGGCATGCATGTGTGTATGGGCATGTGTGTGCACATGAACACACTCATATACTAATCTTAGAAAAGCATATGTATTCCGTGAGAAAGAAAATTTTGATACGTAAAATACAGCATAGTAATTCTCATCCTCATAGTCGCAGGAAGTATTTCCTTTAAAATGGAGATTAGGTCTAATTCCATAAAAAGAAGATGATAGGAAAGGTAATTTAAATTGGAAGCAGCTTTGTTCACTAAAGTGCTACATTCATTTGAAACAGGTTTTATTTCTTTTGGAAGCCAGACAACTAGTTTAATAGTGTACATATGAAACACTAATTGGGCTTGTTAATTGGATGCAATTAAACTGAGGTTATTTTATACTGCTTAATTGTCTGGCAGTGACATGCGTTGCCATGCCTGTGTAATGTGAGGCAAAAATGGGGGGGGTATAGTGGGAGTGGGGGGTGGAGGACGTAAGGCCTAGTTGTGTCTTTGCAATTAACTTTCCGTCAAAACTTGGAAACAGGTCGTTTTAAACTCTCTGGACTTGACTTGGAAATGGAAAGGATGGGAACAGATGGCCTCTAGAGCCTCTTCCAACTCATATTTTATCAGTTTATAAATTCTACTTTGTAGTTATAGAGAATGCAGTGTCATTATATTCAGTGATTATGGTATTACAAGGATGAACTAAACACTTAAAAAAATCACCACAGTGCCAATTTAGCAAATCCGTTAGAAGGAAAGGAATTTAGGCTTGAAGAGCACTTAGTCTGTGCAGGCTTCAGACCAGGCACTCTCCAGTAACAAACCCGAGAAGATTTGTTGCCATATTCATGGTTACACTTAAGGAAAGGGAGACTCAGAAAGGTTAAGTGGTTTTTGCAAGGACACTCTGATAGTTGGTGGTGAAGCAGGATTTGAACTCAGGGCCATTTGGTTCCAGAAACGTTTGGTCTTTTCACCGTTCCATGCAGCATAAGCAATTGTTTACACATCAAAATTCTTTCAAAAATTAACAAAATCGTCAACGATTTTATCCCTTAGCACAATGTTCTCCACAACAGTTTATGCACATCTGCCAGTGGGAAACGCAGGTAGTTAAGAGCCTGGTTTGAAGTCACACAGAACCGGGTGAATTCCAGCTCCATGACCAGCTGGGGGAATTTATGAAGGTCGGTTACCTTTCCGAGGTTACAAAATGAGGATGATAATATCTGTTTAAGGGCCACTGTGAAATTTTTATGAGAATGTGTATACCAATCTCAATGAGCACACAGTAAACATTTGATACCTGGTAGCTATGATTATTATTAAGAAAAGGTGAGATCAAAAGAAATGACGATAAAAGACTTACATTTGATTGAAATGGTTTAAGAAATGAAGTCAGAAGGCACTTGTTTTTCAATAGTTAACAAATGCAAATAGCAATTAAAGTTCGGGGTGTTTTTCCTTTAGCTCAGCCAGTGCTATACTAGTGAAGTGAACTAAATTCTCTGGTTCTCTGTGGATCATCCTTCTGGAGTTTTTGGTCTAAAAATAGGCTTTGAGGCTGGAATTACCCAACTTGAACTTCTACGTAAATTGCAAGAGCCAGAGAATCAGTATTTACCCCTGGGGCCTTGGGCTTTCTTAGGAGACCAGCTAAACTGTTCATGGGACTGCTGACTTTTATTGTTTGTTTTTTTAAACATTTATTGGAGTATAATTGCTTTACAATGGTGTGTTAGCTTCTACTTTATAACAAAGTGGATCAGCTATACATACACATATGTCCCCATATCTGTTCCTTCTTGCGTCTCCCACCCTCCCTATCCCACCCCTCTAGGTGGTCACAAAGCACCAGCTGATCTCCCTGTGCTATGCGGCTGCTTCCCACTAGCTATCGATTTTACATTTGGTAGTGTATATATGGGACTGCTGACTTTTAAACAAACACTTATTAATTCAACAAAAACTTATTAAGCACCTACTCTGGAAAAAGTGCTATTCTAGACACTGGGGATTCGTCAGTGAACAAAATAGTGAAAAAAAAAAATTCCCTGTCCTCATGGCGTTTACATTCTAGTGGACTAATTTAGAAACTTTTTATGGCATATTCAGCCACTGTACTACTTTCTAGTGTTTTTAGGAATTTCTACTTTTTAATTGGGTCTCTCAACCCAAATAACAGTTATAGAAGCATTGCAAAATCTTACTAAATCAATAATGAAAATATCCCATTTATTATATATATATATATATTTTTTTTTCTTAGTAAGGTAGTTTTTGAAGAGGTACTGTTTTTGTATGACTAAATATTATAGCATTAGTTTTTCTGGTTTTTTGTATTTTGGCTGTGCCGCACGGCTTGTGGGATCTTAGTTCCCCTATCAGGAATTGAACCTGGGCCCTCAGCAGTGAGAGCACGGAGTCCTAACCACTGGACTGCCAGGGAATTCCCCATAGCATTAGTTTTTTTAAAAAAGTTCCTCTTTATGGTTCAGCATTTCCACTCTTCATACCTGTAGAATCAGGTCCTGGCTATTTTTTTATGGGGAGGAAAAAAAGATGGTTTACAAATGACACATATTATTGTAAAATGCATTGCTAAGCTTGCTAAAGTGAAGAGATGACCACAAATTATATTTGGAATGTATATTTTTAATCTTATTTAAATGAACTTTTCAGTTTTTAACTGATAATTTTTGTTATAAAATTTCTAGTGGGTTAGGATGGTTTACACTTTTACAAAAGTGTGGTAAACACAGTGTGTGGTATGCAGTAGGCACACAATAGATGTTTGGTGAATGCTTAAAGTCATAATTCTCCAGAAGCTTACTGTCTACATGGTGAGAAAAGACATTTGACCCAGTGTAAGAGAAGGGGTCATCAGAACCACACAGGGCATGAAGTCCTGCTCTCTCACACACCCAGTCCGTCAGTCTGCTCACCCTTAACTGCTTCTTCGGTTTTGTAAAGAAGTTCTCCAGGAAACAGCTGCCTCACCGATCCACGCTGCGATCACAGACACTTCTTGAAGCCATAGTCAGCGCCTCCTTGGGCTCTGCACTTCCCGTTTTGTTTTTATAGCCAGGGCGCAGATGGAGTCATCTTGAGGTATTTTTTTCCTACAGTTGGACAGAGAAGTTTAGAGTTGAACTGGGATTCTTCTGTACAGGACAGTTTTCTTTGGATGTCTTTTGTTCAGGGTGCTCTGAAAAGGAAAGCAGTGTGAGGATGGTCATTGCTCAGGAGGGTGGGGTGTGAGGAAGAGTTGTTTCTTGGTGGGCCTGCTTGGATGAATTAGCAGAAAACAGAGAGTACTGTATATATTCCTTTCCTCCTTTGAAGACGCTTGCCCTATGGAGGCAGAGAAAAATGAAGAAGCAAAGGCTGGGGGTGAATCTTTTCCTCTCATTTGAAGCTAGTGATGAAATCTGGCGTTGCAACTCAGTAGTGGCCCATGGGACAATCCTGATGGCTGGCCCTGAGACTTTATGGACAGGTCATGGGAAGTTCAGCTTCTCATTATGCAAGGAACAATTATCAAACTTTATTCTTTTTTCTCCTGATGCTTACATTTTGAATAATCCCCATTTCTCTAAGCAAGGGGAAAATCCAGAGTTAGAAACATTGAATTCATTCTCTTTGGGAGAAATAGAGATTTTGGGGGGTAAAATGGGGATTTCAAATATCTCTTGTGCCCGCATCGAGAGGGTGTGCTCATCAGAGCTCACGCCAGGGGTGCAGAGGACACCAGAATGGCTGATGGGAAACCCTGATCCCCACTCTATTGCTTGCCTCATTATTGATTTTCAGAATGATTCAGGCCAAGTGACTGTACCTCTGTTATATTTCACTGTTTCTTCATCTGTAAAAAGTGAAGCATTGTTTATAGCACTGCCCTGCCTCCTGGGAACAGAGCAGGGTAACAGGAGAGAACTGGAACTATTTTTAGGATGTGAAGCAACACTAAGTTTTGAGAATAATTCAATTGTTGAAAAAAACTCTGATGCACAGCAATACATTTGTGACAAGGGTTAGTAGAGTGTTCTTGAGATAATTGACTGCTATTGATGCAGTTTATCACAGGCATATGTAACTGTTTTCAGAAAGATCACGGTCAGTAGCTCCATAGCTTGCTGTAATGTCCCCGATGCATCTAAATTTTGCGTAGGTCACTAATGCACATGTGTAAAAATTTCAAGATAGTTATACCCATGTGAAGCAAAAGAAAAGGAATCCAAAGACATTTGTTTTTGAATTTGTAATCTGTTTACTTCTTCAGATGACCTCAGTAATATTTACGATGAACTTGCTGCCCAAATTTAATCAAGTGTAGCTTTTAAAATGGGCCAAGTGGCTGAGAATATTCAAAATGACCTTTAAAAATAAATCACCTGACAGTGTAGAATATAGCAAATAATGGGATGCTGTGTGGAGATTAGATTTTTAAATGGATAAACTCCAAATTCGTTCTGTCATCAGTTGACTTTTGTCCATGTTTGGTGAGAATTTACTAATGTTAAACCTAATAGTGTCTGAAAATAGGTATGATGGATATTAATAGCTGATCTGGAAAAAATTTTACATTCTAGCTAATAATCTCAGGAACTTATATTGTGAAGACATTGTCCTGATAATTTGTCTTTCTTTTCCTATATTCCTTTGGGTTACATAGAATGGGAACAATGAGAAGCAAATAGAAGACATTTTGAAATTAATAACAAAGTTTTCCTGGCTTTGAAGCTTGCTGTGATTATTGTAACCTTTCTTATAGCTGTAAAAGCAGTCAGTGTCTAATAGTATATTTAACATTTGTCATCTCCTTTAAGCCAACTGGTTTTGGTTTAAGTTTCATAAAAAATTTTTATAATATGCCACAAAATTGTGTAAATCAGACTACTGTTCTTATGTCTGACATGTAAGTATTTCTGAAAAATGAGGCAATGAGAGGGGTAGGCATGGGGAAATGGGATTTTGAGACTCTTTTGGAATATGCAAATGGCCTCCGTCCTTATTCAATGGAACCTCTCCTTGTGCTTTTTTCCAGACAGGTCAGATCTTGGTTTTGAACAGGCTGCATCTTCAGTATCAGTTTAGTGTTTTGTGGGAAATTTTACCTCTTCCTGTCACTCTGATACAATGTGTGGTACTGCAGTGATGACTTATTTAGGGCATCCCTTAAAGTGCCTAATTTGAATTATGCTGGTTAATTTCCTTAAGGGTAGGATCTGATGTATTGATTTGCCAAGTGGTGACAGGACACTGTGCAATGTGAAGTCTTTCATAGCATTTCAGGATTAGAGAAAACCATCATTTAATCCCCAACTGAACAAGTAGAAATCACTCAGGACAAATCACCAAGGACTGCCTGCATTTGGTCTCTGCTTACACACCTCTTCCTTTCTTAGGGAGGCCTTTTCCACTCTTGGACACTTCAATTTATCAGCAGTTGAGCCCTCTGCCGCTATCCAGAGCAAGTTTGCTTATCAACTTGCATGACAATCTTACCATTATTTAAAGATAGCGATCATGTTCACCGTAAGTATTCTTTTCTCCAGGCTAAATATCCCTAACTCCTTCAGCTAGACCTCTTATTATGTAGTTTTCATTTTTATTTTATTAATTTCTTTAGGGATCAGGCTATTCATTTCTGGAATTTACTCCAGGCTATTTTTTTTTTAATGAATCCTCAAAAAGAATTACTTATCTTCAGTTACTCTTCAGAATATATCCTCTTGCCAACTGGCTTAGAAACGTTTTACAGAAAAGGCCTAGACATGTTTGCTGAGACTTACAACTGGAACAGAGCAGGAATGTCTAATAATATAATACAAACCTATTTTAACATATATAATTTTGGAGATCCTGGTACGTGTAAGATATATGGGAATATGAAATAAAGTATAAATAGAGTATAAAATATAAAGAAGAGTGTTTTACTATTCTCATCATCAAAACTTTTTTTTAATAAAATAAACTTAAATAATAATTAAGGCGAGCTTGGTCAGTGAAGGCAGGTTATAAGCAGAGGGGTTTTTAACAAGCGGTTCCCTTACCTGCTGTTCTTTAAGACAAGCTCAACAATTTCTGGTAATCACCAGTTTCTCTTAACCCTATGGGGCACGGTTTCAAACTGTTTACACCTGTGAGACTATCACTACAATCAAGATAGTGAACATAATCCTCACTGCCAGAAGCTTTCTTCTGCCCCTGTGTGTCATCATCAAAACTTTGACAATTTACTATATTGAGGGAAAGAACTATGCAAAGGAAGCCATAATTAAAAGAAGCAAGTTAAGTACCACAAGGGAGGCATGTATGAAGTATTAAGGTGCAAAATCACCCTTGGCTGGGGATATCCAGAGAGGCTACCTGGGAGAAGACGCTTTAGATAGGCCTTGATGTTGACAGGCGCCAACCTGGGAAAGTGCCAAGAGTGTTTTCAGAAAAGCATCTGATTTGAGGGCAGCACAAAATGCATATTAAGTGAATGTTGGTGAAAAAGTTAGAAAGGTTGGGGTATGTTGTCTAAGGGCTTGTGTTTCAGCCTAAAGAGTTTGTACCTAAAATGGTGAGTAGTGGTGGGCATACGTACTGTAACACATGGAGAGTTTGGTTCCCGATTTGGGCAGTTCCATACAAACACAGTTAAATGAAACAGATGAAAGACGTGTATGTGAAAACTTCTATGCAGAAAATCCTACTGCATTTATAAATAGTTTGAAGTATGTGTATTTTGCATAGGAGACATATTGGCTTTGAATTAGCATATTATTATTGCAGTCTTTGTCCCAGGAGCCCAGAAATCTCGAGTATAATGACTTTAATCATAAAAATAAAGCAAATATATTGCCGGTGGACACGCTGTTATTCACACCTGTACCAGTTATTCAAACCTGTGGCAGTTATTCGAACCTTTTCTACTTCCCACTTTTTGGCCATAGAAATGACATGCCATACTGATACTAAGTTTAGCTCAAATGGTTACCACTTTAATATAAATTAACCTTTTCTTCAATTTATGTTTTCTGTTAATTGAAAGTGCAGATATAGAATGTTGGGAGGTACGTCCATGCAGGTGTATTACTTTTTTTTTTATTTTTAGTTTTTTGGCGGTACGCAGGCCTCTCACTGTTGTGGCCTCTCCCGTTGCGGAGCACAGGTTCCGGACGCACAGCCTCAGCGGCCATGGCTCACGGGCCCAGCCGCTCCGCGGCGTGTGGGATCTTCCCGGACCTGGGCACAAACCCGTGTCCCCTGCATCGGCAGGTGGACTCTCAACCACTGCGCCACCAGGGAAGCCCCAGGTGTATTACTTTTAAGAATATTATCTAGACAGTACCTGCATGGGTTTTGTTGCATCTTAATCACAGTTTTGAGAAATATTCTTAATTTAGATCTAGCTTGTCTTTAGTGTCCATGAGAAAACTCTCTTCTTTTAATTTGCCTGCACAGATTGCTTATTAATCCACATAATGAATAGGAAAGAAGGTGGGTACCTAGATGGGGGCATATTTCATAGAACAAGTGGCACTGTATGTAGAAGTGATGTATCAGACAATAACTGAAAGTTAATAACTATATGTTACTGAAACAAAGGTTATCATTTTCTGAGTGGGCACTCTGACTGTGGAATCCTTGTAACCACTATGGAAAGTAGCTTATTTTAGATTTAACTCTAGTCACACTTTTAGTCCCTGAGGAAGTACACAGGATTTTGTGAGGAACTAGGAGAGAATAAAAAACTACGGTGTCGGGCTTCCCTGGTGGCACAGTGGTTGAGAGTCCACCTGCCGGTGCAGGGGACGCGGGTTCGTGCCCCGGTCCGAATAGCGCGGAGCGGCTGGGCCCGTGAGCCATGGCCGCTGAGCCTGCGCGTCCGGAGCCTGTGCTCTGCAACGGGAGAGGCCACAACAGTGAGAGGCCCCCGTACCGCAAGAAAACAAACAAACAAACAAAAAAACCTACGGTGTCGTAATAAAAGAATTTGTACAGTTCACTAATTTTTGATCTCACTTTAGTTCATGTGGGAGCCCTGATGTCCCAATAATGTGCTTGATGATAGGCCATGGGGGCACTTAAACTATTATTTAGACTTTATCGAGGGCCAATTCTGAAATATTAAATGTAGACGGAGGCTGGAAAAGGAAGGGTGTTCTTAAGCATTTGAGTGCTGCATAAATATATTTCCATTTAAAGAAGACACTAACTTTTACGGAGAGCCCGAGGGCATGAGGTGATGATTCCTCCTCTTGCTGTCGTCTAGAGAGAGTGAACCACCTGTAGGTTCTTGGACTGTCTTAGTGCTGTCCTTTGTATGGTTATACAGTCTTGAAGAGATCAAGGCACTAGTCATGTGTGCTGAAGGCCACTTAATAAAGAGAAGGTTATAATTCGGGGGGTGATTTGTAAGAAAAAATCATGGGGCTTGGAAATACGGAAGTAGAAAAATGGTCTTACTGGAACCAGATTGTGAAGCATGGAGGCAGGTAGGTTTTTCAGGAAAGGTTTATTCATGTGTGTGTATGTATGTGTGTGTTTAAAAAGAGGTTCCCCCTTTATTCCTGTGCTTTCCTCTTCACTCAGTGAGCTGTCCTCTCCATTGGACTATGCTTCAGATATTTCATTTTGAGCCGGGCTCTGACCTGGGAAAGTTCTGGCTCTAGAGGAACAATGCAGTCCTACAGTGTGTAATGAAATAGGATGTGACCTGAGAAAGAAGAGCGTCCTGATGATTTTGTTACTGCATTTTTTGGGAGCCAGTTTTCTGGGAAAACAACAAATGACTGGCAGATGTCCATTTGAGAAGAAGAAAGACTCAATATTGGATATTATGAGAGAAGCATAAAAACTTAGGATGCCTGTATATTTTTAGAGATGCCAGCTTGTGAGACAAGTCAGTCTTTCACAGTCAAGTTACATCAAAGACTAGTCAGAGTCTAAGAAAATGTGGAACCTCTTGTAGCAAACTGGGATCTCAAGAAACATGGAGACCCAAACAATTACTGCAGTAACTCACTGTTACTCTCATCTTGTCACTACACATCTAAGGGAAACCAATCCTGAATGAAATAATGAGTTTTAAAAGAATTAACTTGGGAAAATTCAAGTCTCAATCCTTTTCATTGAATGAAGTGATAATACATTTTATTAAGTTGGATTTGTTCACTCTCATAACATACTTCAAAGCACAAAATTGGAACATTTAAAAAATTTTTTCTGGCAGTTGCTAAAGAGAAAGTCTAAAATATGCTATCCTGCAAAACATCCTTTTATCCTCACAGTCTACTTGTTCTCTTTCATGATATAAAAGAGATGCATTTGAAAATAGCACCAGGAACCTAAAGAATTCATACTTTATTATTATGGTTTATATTTTCAATTATATGTTTATTCACAAGTTGATTTATTTTATTGCTGTCATACTGGTCTTCATATAAGTCTATACTAAATTTATGGTAATACTGATTTCCTTTAGTATGTAATTAGGATTATAAAACAGGGTGATTTTTAGTCGTCCTTCTTTTGTTCTTTCCAAGTGTCATCATCAGCAATTAAGTATAAACCAGAGAGCATGAACTTTGAATAAAATCTTCAGTGAGCTTAGACAGTATTTGGGCAGTTACTTGCAGCTTGTGGAGTGTTAATTACATACCATTGACAGATGATTGAAAGAGTAAGTAAAAATATGTTCTAATCAAAAACACAGGAATCACTGCAGTGATTTAATGCATAAAAGGATGATTGATATGAGGAGAAAAAAGACACAAAAAAGTTGATGTGAGATCACCCAGGAGACAGACAACCACAGCAGTATTTCCTAGGATCGAACACATTCGGAAACACTTTTACAATGGAGAATCCTTTGATACAACTTGGGAAGCCTAGGGAAGTTGTTTAAAAGTTGCTGTATTCAAACTAAGTAAATAACAGTTTGATTATTTCCCAGGCCTCTCCCAGCACTCATATCACAGAGGCGCTGGCTACCAAGCTAGCCTAAGAACATCTTATGTAGTACAGAAGGGGTGGTTTTAGTTTGGAGTTAGGAGTATGGAAATAGGAAGGGTTTGCTATTCCTTTTCAAAAAGATTGGAAGGAGCCCATCTGAGGTCCGTACATATATGCTAGTTCTGTGTTCTCTGAGCCAATTTCTTGATAAAATGGGGATAGGGAATATATGTGAAATAAATGTTAATTCTAATAAACTGTGCCACTTTGATATTATTAGGTGATAAAATATCCCATTGTGTTATTCAGATGTTTGGAAAATAGGACAGCAGAAGTTCTCAGGGGCTTTGGATCACTTTGAGTAGAAGCCAAGGTTACCTTCCATATTGCCCTTAGTACATGCCCGGATAGGACAACTAACATTTACTAAATTGTAAAGTCTTTCATGTATGTTTAAAATGTAAAAAAAAAAAAAAAGAAGATTTTAGTAAACTTAAAAAAATGTAACTTCTGGGAGTTCCCTGGTGGTCCGGTGGTTAGGACTCAGCGCTTTCACTGCCGTGGGCCTGGGTTCAATCCAGGGACCTAAGATCCCACAAGCTGCGTGGCCGAAAAATGAAAAAAAGTAACTTCTTTATCATGGAGGGGTAGACCTGGATGATGAACTTCATGAAAGCATCAAGATGATGATTTGTAAGTCTTTAGATTCATTTACTTGTGAATCCATAGGTTACAATGCAGTGCACATTTTCAATATCATGATTCTTTTAGCAGCCTAAATGTATTTAAAAATAGACTTTATTTTTTTAGAGCAGTTTTAGGTTCACATCAAAATTGAGTGGAATAGGGCTTCCCTGGGGGCACAGTGGTTGAGAGTCCGCCTGCCGATGCAGGTGACACGGGTTTGTGCCCCGGTCCGGGAGGATCCCACATGCCGCAGAGCGGCTGGGCCCGTGAGCCATGGCCGCTGAGCCTGCGCATCCGGAGCCTGTGCTCCGCAGCGGGAGAGGCCACAACAGTGAGAGGCCCACGTACCAAAAAAAAAAAAAAAAAAAAAAAAAAAATTGAGTGGAAGAGAGACGTCCATATACTCCCTTGGCTCCCATCCACCTCTTCCCCCTCCCTCTTCCCCTCCTCCCCCCAGCACGCCTCCTCCACTATTAAAGTCTTGCACAGAGTGGTACATTTATTACAATCAATGAACCTACAATGACATGTCATCATCACCTAAAGTCCATGGTAAAGCCCTAAATATTTAAATTCCATGTCCTGATGTGAAACATTGCTTAGTTCAAATGTTAAAGATATTGGCACAGTATAACATCTGTAACATTGATTCACCAGAACAGAATCTATAATTTGTTAAGCTCATTCACTTTTTATTTAAAAATGATTGTACAATACCTTATGGTCTCATTTTTAACCCTTATTAACCTTAAGTCACTGCTTCTCTGGAATTACACGTGGTTGTCATCTGGTTTATGGTTTGTAACTAAATGTAAGGCTGGAAATTTAGGATAAAGGAAACTTTAAAAATCACCATTATTTTTATATGAATAGGTAATTTCCATTTTAAAACATTCTGGCCAAAAGTTTTGTGTGCCATTAAAGTGGATATGTACAAGACTGATTCTTAAGAGACTGATTTTTTCAAATTTTAGATGAGATATGATAACTTAGGACCTAATAAGTAAAAGGACTTTATATGTTGTGTTTAATAATGAAAACGTTCAGAATATGCTTTTAGAAACGTCTAAGGGGTGTCTTCTTGCCTTCTTTGACCTCACTGGAGCTGTGCAGGAGAGAACTGTTCTTTTTCCTCTTACAACTGACAGTTACTTAAGGAATCCACAAACAGGAGATGGCAAACGAGGAGAAAACATAATTGCAACAACACTGACATGCTTTTCACTTTTGATTATTTAAAAATAATCCTACTGGAGAAAAAGTCATCTTGGGGGAAATTACGTGAAAAATTAAGAAAAGAAACTTGCGCCAGGAAACTGCTTCCTCTGAGCACCTGGAAACCCACGCCTTTCCCCTCACTCCACGGAAGAAGCAGGAGGACGAGCGGCCGAGCCAGGCCGGGCTGGGCTGACCCGGGCAGGCGGAGAAGCGGCTCCCGCGTGGCCCCCGGCGCCGGGGTCCTTGCAGTCCCGGGGAGCCCGGGCCGCCCGCCCAGGAAGGGGCTGAACTTGGGCCCCCCGGGCCGCTGACACCCGAGAGAGTGTGAATGCGGTGACGTCTCTGCCGGTTTCAGCTGCACAACAGGAAATGCCCTCGGCCTCCCCGCTTCCTGCCCGGAGAAAGTGGGGCTCGTGCTCGTGCTCCCGCTGCGCCGGCCCAGACCTAGTTTCGGGGCTGCGGCGCCGCCGGCTCCCCCGGGGGCAGGGCACCCTGAGAAGGCACCGACTTTGCCAAGGCTCCCTCTGCCGAGCCTGCCTGGGGACTCCGCTGTGCTGGAAAGGCCGGGAGATTGGGCGTCACAGGCCTTGGGGGAGACCGCGGCACTTGCATCAGAGAGAACCCCGGTCCGCTGGACCAGAAGCCTTGGGGCGGATAGTGCTAAATAATGCTGGCTGCAGGGGGCCTGAGCGGACTTGTTCATTGCCTTGACAGAATGTACCATCTTTCTTTTTACAAAGCCCTAAAGGCAACCTCTTGTTTCACCCTACTTCTGTCACCTTTTTACTTTGTTGTGGAAGCAAAGATAGGATGTTTAGTGCAAAGCACAAGCGTCGTGCCCTTATACTCTTCGAGACAGAATCATTACAAGAAAACGCAGTATTTATGATTTTCATCGTTGTTATTTAGGTCGTGAATCTTATTTGAAAAAATGCTTATGATCTTGTGAATTTAGGAACAGTACTGTGGCCCTGGATTTACTGTGCTCAAATTATAGATGCAGGGTTTTTTTGTTTTTGTTTTTTTTTAACTATTTTTCTACTTTTTTTTTTTTTGCTATAGATAGGCTTAAAAAATTGAAGCCAAGCAAATCCAGCCTTTTTAATAACACGTGTTTTACTTTGCATTAATGATCTTTTGAGTTACATTTTAGAATCAATGTTCAATAATAATCTATTATTTAGTCACATGAATCTTGCCTCTTTCCTATATTAGTGAGCATGGTAAAGAAGAGTAATAGTAACATCGGCTGGGTGGTCATGATTGTGATTACTTCTCTGGTCGACTCACGAGTGGCCTTTGTAATGGTAGGTTGTGCCTTTGGTCCCACGGTCAAAATGCCAGGGTTCCCTGGGAGGTCTGCTAAGGTTTCTTACATCACAGACTTGACAGAGAGGATTTAATAGATGAAAATATGATTTAGTAGTTCATAGTAAACCTAGAAAATCATTCTGAACTGGCACATACACTGTTAACATGTTTTAAGTCAAACTGAGTCACAAAGCTAATGACTGACCTATGCTTTTACAATCGTTGCCTAAATATTTTCCTTTAAAAAAATTCCCGCAGGATCATTAGATGTGGATGTGGTACCATGTCATTTCCCTTGGGATGCTTTCAGCTGATGTATGCAATATGGGAATTAAAGAGTATTTGAGTACCCTTGGAATAAGAGCTATAGACTTAAACATTGCATCTTTTTTAGATAGCTTTTTCCTTTGACAGAATATAATATAAATATCCTCTCTTTTTACCATGTGAGCCTCATTCAAGTTGTTTTCATAGCACTCTTATTTGGTTGTGAGTTGCACAAAAATATTTGTACAGATATTCTCAGTGACCCTCTAAAGGAAATTAAGTTAGAAGTTAAGAACAGAGGGGAAGTTGTGACTGCTCCATATTATGCCAAAGAGGGTGGACTCCATTAAAGTTTGCTCTCAATAGTTAAACAGATTCAAGGGGCAAATGGGATGGTTTGAGGGAAAATGTGTTGTAAAGCTGGAAAGCAATATGTTAATGCAAGATTCTGTGTGTGTGTTTTTTTAATGTGATTCTTTTTTCCCATCTCTCCCCCATAATAAAATTACACAGGAGGAATATCTGAAATAACAAGGAAAACTGTTAAAGTGGAAATTAGTTTCAATCCTTTGTGGACACAATATAGTTGGGTCCCCTGCATTATGCCTATTTGCTTTCTAATAAGATTTAACTGCTTTTAAACTGAGCTTGGACATTTATAGCACTGGTATTATGGAAGTATTTATTTAGCAGTATTAATATAAGGGTCAATTACTCCAGATCTGTATTAGCAATAATCCGCAGTTTTTATGCAGCATCTCATTGGGGGTGCCAAGTAGGATCCTTAGACACGTTAATTAAATCGCATAACAACCAGGAGATTAGCGTGCTGTTTTGTAAAAACCACTGTGCGAGGCATTCTTACGGACTGTACATAGAATCTGCCTTTTTATAATGTTAACCCAAACCCAACACCTCATCTGTAATTGTGGTCCAAACATATATAACTTGATTCATATAGGAGTTACAAATATATCTACTATGGGGGGTAGATTCTACTTTTTATGTGGCAGGAGACTTTTGTGCCTGGATAGTGAACAAAACTATAAATCTGAGTAGGGTGGGTAGAGGAATAAATCGTTTATTTCTCAGCTGAGAAGTTTGTGCTTCTTGGAGGAAAATCCTAGAATAAATGCAATCCATTATATCTTGGAATCATAATTTGAAATATTTAAAAAAGTATTTAAAAAAAAATTTGTTTTCTACTGTCTGCCTTTCCCAGTGAATTTCACAAGCCAGGGCAGAGTTTGTCTTGTCCTCACTGATTCCTCAAGGCCTAGAACAGGGCCCTGCCCAGAGCAGTTGCCCAGGGCACAGGTGCCCATTGAAGATACTAAGATGCTGCCACTATCTCTCATGTTTTAGACGCTGTTTCCTCTTTCTGGGCTGTAATTTCAGAGTCCTCTTTTTGTTCAGTGGTTTGAATTCAGCGAATATGAGACAGCATTTGGTTTTTTTCAACGAGGTGTAAACACATAGTAGAGGCACAGTAGGCATTTAGTAAGTTGAAAAATGTTGAAAGAAGCACGATATTTAGCAATATCGTCAGCCTGGGTGCTTTGTTTACTGTACTAATCATGTGTAGTCCTCCTTTTTCATCTAAGGAGAATCGTTTTTTAACAAACGTATTGACCTATTGATTTACAAAGGAAGACCTTCAGTGAAGCAAAAAATCAGTCCACTTGAATTTGAATCATTTTTATTAGCACTTAACCCTAAGGCGCTACATACCAGTAAGAGATCCAAAGATTCTTGGAGCTCTTAAACATGATTTCTCTTTGACCATTCATTGCCTAATAGGATCTTTGATGTTGCCTTTGAACCTTTCTGGAATTGGGGATTGTGGATTAAGAGGGCACTTCTCTACTTTCAGTGCCTAGGATGGTGCCCAGCATAGAATCTAGGGGCTCAAGAGGGCTAGCTTCGTGGGTGGGTATGTGACCTGTGCAGTCCCACAGGCCCCTGAGCTTGGTTTAATGCTCTGTTGCCTGGAAATTCTTAGTTTTTGAACGAGGGGCCTTGTATTCCTGCTTTGCACTGGGCTTTGTAAATTATGTAGCTGATCTTGGTGCTCAATAAATATTTGTGACAAAATGAGTAACTTGAGTATAGGACTTGGAAACTTAGATATTTTATTCCTGAAAGCATTGGTTTGATGGTGGGTCTTAGTTTCCCTGTCTCTCTGAGGTGCAATGAATGAAAAACAGACTGGGTTCCATCCAATAAAGTATCTCAACTAGAATATTATTTGGAAGTGAATATGAATGGCCTTAAAAAAAAAGTATTTTCCAAAGTGTTCAATATAACCTCTTGGTTGGGTTGGGCTAAGTAAAAGTTCTGATAGAGTGTGGAAGATTGAAGCTAACATAATGGGAAATGTAATAGGTAGCATCACCTCTCTATTTTATTCTTTTCTTTATGATGTCAGCTGTATTTCAGTTCGTGTTTATTTAAGTATTAACTTATAAATATTTGTCCTTATCAGTGATGCAGTTGTTCATAATTATTGATTTATTGATAATACTCAGTGTGTTAGATATTGGGCAGAATTTATATTAAAACATGTTTCTTCGTTTTCTGGAGAGTATGGATGAGTATGTAAAATAATGAGAGAAGGTATATAGTAGTGGAAGGAGCATGCTGTGGTCATCTGGTCTTTCCTTTGCCTCCAGAGACAAGTTGGTCTTTAAAAAAAAAATCTATATTTAATGCTCTAGGGATGTAAATTTCATCATCCTTGTTGAGAGCCAGTTCTGTTGCTTAATCAGGTTTATGGCTAGAGAAGAGGCAGTATAGAGCATGACCAGGAGTGTGGATTTCAGAGCTGGGCTGCCTGGGTTTGAACGTTGCCTCAGCCACTTTCTAGTTGTGTGACTTTGGGAAAGTTGCATCATGTCTCTTAGCCTCAGTTTTCCTCACCTGGACAACAGGGGTAATTCCTAAAACGGATCTCAAAGGTTGTTCTGAGGATTAAATGAGTTAATATATGTAAAGTACTTGGTCTATCATAAGCACTCAATACATACTAGGAAAGGAGGAAATTGTAAAAAGTCTACTTATTTACCTATTTAAGTTACTTATATATTATCAAATAATAATTGAAAGCTTACATCGCTACCCTCAAAGCCATCATGGTCTAGCGAGGGAACTGACTTGTAATCCAAGGACTAGGATATTGTGGAATAAGTGCAAAAATAGAAGGCAGTAGAGGGTGAGAAGACCTGGAAGGAGCCCTAAGCCATCCTTGGGGGAGGGGTGAACCGTTCTCTCAGCAGCTTTTCTGAGGGTCAGTAGGTCTCTAGAACAGTGTGGTGAGGGTTTGAGAATGCATGGGGGAGTTTGGGGAATCCTAAGTAGTTTACTGTGTGTGAAGCTTAAAGGATAATTGGGAGCTCATGAAAAATAGGGTAGAGATGTAAGCTGAGACCAGGCCATGAAGATGTGGACCAGAGATACAGGAGGGCAACCGGGAAAGTCATATCGTAGGAGCCAGGGTTTCCCCAAAGAGGGAGGGAGTGTCAATACCAAAGGCTATGGACAGTTAAAGTAAGATAAAAACTGAAAAGTGATTTAATAACTAGGAGATGGCTGGCATTTATTTTTTGTCTATCATTTGCTATTTCGTGTGAATGGCTGTTTAAGCTCCTACTATTGGTAGGTGTAGGGAAGACATTTAAATTAGACACAGAAGTTTCTGATTTAGGATTAAATCCGCGAATTACCAAAAGGAGTTTGAAATCCTTTTTTCTCTAGTGTTTTCAGATTAGGATAAACAAGTTCAAAGTTAGTTCATGGCCCCACTCCATTGTCGTCTTCAGTTGGGAGCCGGGCAATAGAGCTTATTTATCATTGTAACTTTAGAATCTGATCAAACTTTTAGTTAATAGTGATAACTAAAAATAAAAATTATTGAGTGCCAGGCACTTTTCTAGGCACTTTACGTGTGTTAATTTAATCCATATCTTTAAATCTTTATCCTCTTATCAGGTGGGGCTTTCAGTCTCCTCATTTTAAAGGTGAAAAAGCAGAAGGACAGAGAGTTAAAGTATCTTGTCCAAGGTCGCAAAGCTAGTGTGTTTTGGAGCTTGCATTTAACAGGCAGTCTGAATTCAAACCTCAAGACACCTCTTTATCATGACTGACCCTCCTGCTTCCTTACTGTAGCTGTTATACGTTTGCTGGATACATGGGTGAATGAATGAATAAATTACTGGAAACAGATGGGATTGATAATTACTCTTATCCAGGTTGGTAAATCTGATTTTAAAAAGTCTTTCTCCCTGTTAGTGGTTAAGTTTCTTTTCTTTTTCTAAGGGCACTTTTTTAAAAAAAATTATTTCAAACAATAATCCAGCTCCTAAAGTCTTGAAGTTTAAGACGTATTTGGGAATTTGTTTCTTGGTAGTTGGGGAATAGCCAAATGAGCTCTCTTTCTGGTATGGGTCTTGGGGGGTGGGTCCTCAGTTTGTTAGTGGTGGTAATCCAGAACGGGAACGTGTTACCTGGGTGGTACAAGAGTGGAACAGTACTGGAACTCCCTGGGAAATGGTAGCACTGTGAGCCACTGGACCAAGGCCAGCTCTGAGTGCCCTGACCTTTTGAAGCCAGGACTCTTGGAGATACCAAGATAACTAAGTGACAAATAAGTAGCAGAAGATGACAGGAGGGACATTATTCTTATGTTTGTGACTTTCTTTTTAGCTGTAACTCTGTGACCTTATGTAGCAGGTATGCAAAATGGTCTATAATTCTTATCTTTGGAGGTGAAATGAGTGTGAAAGGAAATGTTTGCAGGGCTTATAGAAAATTTGACTACTGTGTCTTTACAATGAACAGAATAACTTCATATGATGAAACTAAATTTCCTACTGTAGAAATATTTTTAAAAAGTTTATGTTTAAGGACATAAAAATGTGCTTGAAAGGTCTCTGTTTTTACCCAGAATAAAGAATATGTAGAGTGTTTTTTAACTCCTGTGGTTTCATCTGTGAATAGGTAACTGAGACATTTCTGCCTCCACTGAGGACCAAGATTCTTTGCTCTTTAACATTACTGACCAATGTGGAGTTGGCATATATTTATTTATAAGTTATTAATATTACTTGAGAATAGTCACACTAAATGTGAAAGGAGTGGAGTGAGAGCTGTGTCAGGGTATGTTTTTTTAAACTAAATATGATTATCAATATTTAAACATGTAACGTTACTATTCTTGCACAGATGATGGATATTGCGTTTTATTTCCTAAAGGTTAATAGGTTTGAACGTAGAGTTTATTTGTAGAAGGAAAATAAGAGGAAATTTATAAAAGTGGGTCTTTGAATAGAATAATAATAAACTTATCCATCCTATAAACTGCATTACAACATGTGTTTCATTAAGAGCAATATGATTTGAAAAAAAGGCCTGTATGTGAGAAGACTACTGTGGACCTAGATTTAATTAGAAGATATTTGTAGACGGTTCCTGATTTGAGCTGTCACTGGCAAAGCACATCTCTGACCTCGCCAAAGAGAATCTAATAAGATTCACTTTTTGATTTTTAAAGCACAATTATAATCAAATCTTAAAATATGAAGCTCTGAAATGGGTGAATCAAAGCTCTGTCATCAGGAAGAAGATAGAGGAATTTTATATATTTCATACAAAATGCATTTCATACTATTATTTTCTAGTTTTCCTTTTATTTACTTTATTTAGATCGTATCTCATGAAAAAAGAGAGTTGAGCTGACTTACTTTAAAGGTCTTTATAATTTTTGACAGTTCTTTTTGCTTGTGTTTTTGTAGACCTAAAATTTTTTTAAAAATGGCAACTACACTGGAATTAAGAAATCCAGTGTGAGTGAATGAAAATGTCATTAAACGGATAGATCAGTGACTTGGAGTTAACAAAGACATTTAAATCAAAGCGGAAAATATGTTTTAAAAAATAAAACAATCTAAATTGTATGACTTAAAAGTAAAATAATATGTAGGGAATTATATACTAAGAAGAAACACATGAATGTGTTAATAACAGACATTTATATTAAAAAATCATGGTGAGAATGATTTAATCTGAGACTTCAGGCTCTCTCAGTTAAACTGCTTTTATGCCATCCTCATTTTCAAAATTATTGAAACCTGTATGTGTCAGTTTGTTTTTACATTGGTTGGTCATGGGAGAAAAAACATTTGTGTAAGTTAAGGCTCTTTCATTCATTTATTTCCCCTGTACTTATAAGATATGAACATGTTAGTTCTCTAAAATTGAAAGCACATTGTGTTTATTGGTGAATAAGAAGTTCTTATAGAGTGCTCTATTTTTACAGCTGTGCTTCATGGCATCACGTTCCAAAGAGGTCAGCTGGGCATGACCTCATGGGCATGAATCTTGGGGAGACAATTCTGAAACAGCCACAGGCCTGCAGAGTTGAAAGCCAATGCAGAATGCCCAAATGCTGTAGTTAGGAGGCATCTAGTCTATTAGTGCTTTAATAGGGTTTTTTGGTTTTTTTTTTAAAGTAGAATCTAATTTCAAAACTGAATTCAAAGGTAAGAGGACCAAGTAGGGTATACGGCCCAGGAAGATGTAGCTAGTAGGAAGCAGAATTTGCATCCATGAAAACTCTGGGTACTGTTGCAGTTTTAACTCTGAGTTTGCTTAATAGAAAAAATAAATAGGATGGTGAAGAGAAGGGTCGGGGGGGGGTGTTGAAGGAAGAAAGTATTGAAAAAGGGAGGAGAGAGACTATTGTGATAGTTTCATTTCAGTACTAATAGTGTTCTTGTTAAAATTATGGAAAAATATTATAGTTTTGAGAATGTGTGTGAAGCTATTTGAGAGACAGAAGTTGTTTATCTGATGTACAGATACGATAATTTTGGGGATATTGCTTAGCGTTGTTGCCCTTTGTACAATCATGTCCAAGGTTTGTGGCAGCTGTTGGGTACACATATCATCGGAAGTTGTACATAAGAATCTCATTAAATAAAATAAAATCTGAAATACTAACATTTCCCCATCATTTAGAAAAGATGTGTTACATTCTCTTTTATCATCACTGGTAATGAGAATGAAATTTGTCAATTTGAAGTTCACATGCACTCATACCTGTTGCCATCTTCTGTGGGTGAGCTTTACAGGGAAGTCATACATGTGGCTTCTGCTGGCTGTTGCTGTGGCCTTCTCAGCACCACACCAAGACATGCACTCAGGAAAATTTGAGGAAAATGTTTTAATAGGGCTGGGATGAGTAAGTGACTCTCATTTTAGAGATGTAACACCAGTACTTTATTTTTCTACTATTAAGCGTATTTTATTTTTCAAATCAAGTAGATTGATCATCTTGGAGAAGGAAGAATTGGTGGCAAAACTGAGAGCATATCACAGATGAAACTGTTACTTAACTTTCACTTACTCATATGTGGACGATTAGAATAAGAGTAGGAAAGAAGTTAGCTAATTAGATTTGAAATTTTTAGTGACATAAATTAATAATTGTTTGTGGCAGCATACGTATTAACAATACCATATTAGAAGAAATATGTTTAAAATCTAGTTTAGCTAAGCTAAACTATTGCCTATAATATTTTTGTATATCCACTGGGTTAGAATAGAAGCTTTTGGAAAATTAAAAAGTACTGTATATAAAGAAAGAATTTGCATTACAGTATGCTAGACAATTAAAACACCGTAGCTTCTTTCAACACATATATGTTTGCTTAACTTATTTGCTTAACTTAACTTATTCCTTAAGTTACTTAACAAATATTTATCGAATGTCTGTTTATATGCCAAACACTGTTCTAAGAGCTGGAGATACAGTGGGAACAAGAAAGTCGTGGTTTCAGCCCTTGTGGGGGACACGCATCCATATTAATCCAATAATCATATGACTGTATAATTACAAACTGTGCTTAAGTGCTACGCAGGAGAAGAGGAAGGTGCGAGGAGAGAGGAGAATGGGGCAGCTTTGTCTTTTTGGCGAAGCCAAGGAAAGATCTTCTGAGGAGGGTTGTGGTGAGCCCAGAGTGACTGATGAGAAGACATTAACTAAGTGAAGGGAGTTGGTGGGTTCTGCAGGTGGAGGGAGCAGCTTGCACACCGGCCCATGATGGGCGGGATCATGGGTCCCATCAGAATCAAAGGAGCACTACTGTGGCTGGAGCACCTTCAAGAGCAAGGGAGGTGAAGGGGGAGAGTCGGTAGGGCCATTCCATGCAGAGCCTTGGTTTAGGATTTTGGTCTTTATCCTAAGACGAATGGAATGGAAAGCCAAAGAAGTTGTTTGAGCATGGAGATGAAAGGGCCGGATTTGCTTTGTGAATATTGCTCAGTCTGCTGGGGAACAAATTGGAGGGTGCCAGGAATGGATCTGGAGCTAGTCAAGAGGCTATCGCAGTAATCTAGGGAGGGGGTTGTTAACATTGGATTAATCCACTGCAGCGGAGCGGTGGAGGTGGAGAGTGGGGAAAAGTGGGGAGATTTGAGAAATTTCCATGGGGAGAAATAGAGGATTTGTTGGTGGATTGGATGTGGAGAGTGAAGGAGAGGAAATAGCCAAGAATGAATCCTGTGTGTGGCCTGTGCACCTGAATGGGCAGAGTTGCCATTCATTGGCCTGAGAGGAGCCCGGTTTTAGGGAGTGGTGATGTTAGTTTTTGCATTTGTTGAGTATAAAGTGGCTTTGAACTATCCATGTGGAGATGTCAAGTAGCCGGTTGCACATGTGCATCTAGAGGAGAGGATAGATTGGAGATAGAAATTTGGGAGCCATCAGCATACACATGGTAATTGAATTGGGGTAGATGAAAGGATGTAAAGGAGGATATTTAGTGTGAGAAGAAGAGAAGTCTTGGGGCCAACCCTGGAGAATCCCCCACTTTTAAAATCTTGAAACAAGGGCATGAGCCCACCAAGAAGATTAGAAAAGGCTGGCCAGAGAAGAAGAACAACAATAAAGAGAGTCCAGTGTCACAGCCTCAAAGTGAGGAGAGATGTTAGTTTTCCAGGGCTGCTATGACAAAGTACCATAAACTAGGTACCTGAAAATAGCAGACATTTATTTTCTCACAGCTCTGGATATTAGAAGTCTGAAGTCAAAATGTCAGCAGGGTTGGTTCCTTCTGAGGGCCATGAGGAAGAATATATTCCATGCCTCTCTGCTAGCTTCTGGTTCAGGCCTACAGTCCTTGTGGTTCCTTGGCTGGTAGACACATCACTGCAATATTGGTCTCCATCTTCACATGCTGTTCTCTCTGTATCTCTGTGTCTTCACATGGCATCTTCTCCTAAGAACACTAGTCATACTGGATTAGGGTCCCACCGTAGTCCAGTATCACCTCATCTTAACTAATTATATCTGCAACAACTCTATTTCCAAATAAGGTTACATTCTGAGGTACTGGGGTTCGAACTTCAGTATCTTTTTTTTTTGTGGGGCGGGGCCCCAATTCAAATATAAGCAGATGGACTCTGTGTGAGACCTTACAGGGGAGGCAGTGACAATTAAGACAGAGTTCCCATTCTGATATAATATTTTAGCACAGGTAGTGTTCTTCTGTCCAATGAGGTCCAAATAAAGTGAGTATGGTGGCTGAGATGAATGTGAGGGTGCAATAGAAAGAGGGAGGATAAGATGGGAAAAAAATCTTAGAAGAAATGAAATTTGAATTGGGCCTTGACAGATGGGGTTCAGGATTTAAATTTGCAGACAGTCGAAGTAGAGGGGCCATTATGGGGGAGAAAATCTGCCCAAAGTCTTGATCTAGAAAAATGTTCCCAGCCTTTAAAAAGTAGGAATCTGTTATATGTAATTTAACATCAAAGAGCCATGTACCTACTGGTTTCCCTTTATATGAAGGGATATTAGATGTTTTGTTTGTTGCAAGGAGTCTTGTGGCATGAATAAGGCTGGGTTGTACATTCAGTTGCTTTAGTCAGCAGTTGCTTATTGAGAACTTACTCTGTGCCAGGCACAGTGCCAAGGGCTGGGGATAAATCAGAGTTTAAGTAGGTATTTCACCATCCCTCCCCACACCTCTGCATTAACCGTCATTCTAACACACAGTTTATGGTTAATAATAGGAGGATTTTATCTTACGACCGCATCCATTTTCAGAGTCATAAATTTAACTAATAATAATTGCACATCTTACTCAGGGCCAAGCACTATTTTAAATACTAACATTATGTTAACAAATTTAATCTTTACCAAAACCCCTATGAAATAGGTTCTACCATATCTCATAGGCGTTAAGGTGCCATCACTCGTAAGATGGCATTTGATGTATTTCTAAGAAAGAACAGTAAACCCTACGATTAATTGAAAGACGCTCTTGATAATAGCAAGACACCATCTGGCTTCAGAAATGTTGAAATAGGAAAACTATGCATATGTCTTAGAATTGGTGGACAACTTAAATTTGCTGGCATATGGTAATTGTCGTTAGTTGACAGATGAGGAAGTGGAGGCACCGAGAAGGTAAATAGCTTGCCCAGGGTTACACACGGATATGCAGTGATGCCCGGAGTCTAACACAGGGGGCTTAGCCATCCTGCTCCATCGCCTGTACCGCGACTGCAAAATCCAAGCACCTCCCCAGCGCCTTTGTTCATATACTGGGAGCCTGGTAGTGTTTCAGGGCCCCAGGTTGACCAGGTTTGGGGGACGTTGTGGCAGAAAAGGTGTGTGCGGAGGTGCAACTTGCCGTTGGCGATTTGGCTAATCAAGCATTTGGCAGGGTGGGGCTTTTGGTTGGCTGCTTTTTATCAATCTAAAATGTTAAAAATGAAGAAAGGCCATAATGATGAGCAAAGAAGATGGGGGTGAAGGTGAGGTGGGGGCAGGAGTGGGTGACTTTCTTGTGGAAAATGATGCGTCTACACGGGTTTGAAGTTTCGCTTCCTCTGTAGGCCACCTTAGCACCCCCTCTAGCCCTTATCTTGATCTCTCCGACTGTCATCACTTGTGCTCTCGCTTTTTTGCCTGGTTTCATTTCCTGTGAAGTTACCTTTCCCCTGGCCTAAGGTGGCCCTGAAGGTATCTTTAGCTTCCACGGCTTGTGGGAAAGTGTCCTGAAGCTTAATTAAGAACTGGAAACTGAATTAAAGTTGACTAAATAAAACCCTGAGTGGTGAAGTACAAATGTGATAACTTTTCCTTTTTAATTTTTCCATCTTCATAGACACATCCAGTGTGCCCTGATACATGGGTTGCCCCCCGCAACAGGTTTTTTCTTTTTTTTAAATGAGACCTTTAATTAATTAATTAATTAATGTATTTATTTATTGGCTGCGTTGGGTCTTCGTAGCTGCGCACAGGCTCTCTCTAGTTGCGGCGAGTGGGGGCTACTCTTCGTTGTGGTGTGCAGGCTTCTCATCGCGGTGGCTTCTCTTGTTGCAGAGCATGGGCTCTGGGCATGCTCAGTAGTTGTGGTTTGCGGGCTCTAGAGCGCAGGCTCAGTGATTGTGGCGCACGGGCTCAGCTGCTCCGCGGCATGTGGGATCTTCCCAGACCAGGGCTTGAACCCGTGTCCCCTGCATTGGCAGGCAGATTCTCAACCACTGCACCACCAGGGAAGCCCGCCCCAACAGGCTTTTAAAAAATATCAGATATTGTTCATATGTTAGATTATTTGAAACTATCCAAATGATAACATGAAGGAAATTTACTTTTTTTTTTTTTTTTTTTTAGTGGTCCAGAGGAAGTTCTCAGAGTGAGAGAAGGGGTTCTTATTTGAATCCCAAGGCTTGAGGTTTTGAGGACAGTGTAATTGCATGAATAAGAATCAAACTGATACAAACTTTATTGAAAAAGCTTCTCCTAAGCTATGCTGTCCAATTCCCATAGGTCACTGAGAGCACTGGCTTTGTCACCCTGCACAGGGGTTGGGGCCAGTCTCTGTGCGCTGGCTGATGACACTGACGTAGGGTAGCTGACAGGTAGCCCAGTGCTCCTCTGGTTTATGATATCAGCTCAGTACATTTTCGGACCTACTCCTAAAAGAATTTGATTTTTCTCCTTCTAAATATGCAGCACAAGCAATATTTCCATCTAAGCAGTTGCCACTTGGTAATGATTACAAAACCTTAACCATGCTTTAGACCTTTTTCTGTCTTCCTTTCATTTCTATATTTTTATTCTCTGGATGTTCCCATTAATATTATGTTCTAACCTAGTAGTCTTTTTTTTTTTTTTTTTTTTTTTGCGGTACGCCGGCCTCTCACTGTTGTGGCCTCTCCCATTGCGGAGCCCAGGCTCCGGACGCGCAGGCTCAGCGGCCATGGCTCACGGACCCAGCCGCTCCGCGGCATGTGGGATCTTCCCAGACCGGGGCACGAACCCGTGTCCCCTGCATCGACAGGCAGACTCTCAACCACGGCGCCACCAGGGAAGCCCCTTAGTAGTCTTTTAATTAAGAATATACCTTGTATTTATGGAACTGAGTTGGGTTGTGAGAGTGCTCAAGTGACCCCGCTGGTCTGGAGGAGCTCACTGTAGGGGGAATGATGTGCACATAACTATCAAGCTAGGATGAAAACCACCATGAAAAGAGAAGTACGATGAGCAGAAGGGATTAATAGATGTCTGAGGAGCAAGCTATGAATTTCTGCTCAAGGCACTTGGACAGGCTTAGTGGAAGGGAACAACACAGTTTGGTCAGTGTTGTTGGCATATGTTTAGAACTAGATGTAAATAACAACTGTTGTTTGTATTGGGATCTGTAGTTGTATTTTCGGAAGGAATGGTGCTCTGGAGCAGTGGTGTCCAATGGAACTCTGCAGCGATGGGACTGCCCTATATCTGCACTGGCCACAGGGTAGCTACTAACCCCATGTGGCTTTGGAGCACTTGAAATGTGGCTGGTGCACCTGAGGGACTAAATGTTTAACTTTATTTAATGTTAATTTTAAATTAAATTTAAACGGCAACCTGTGGTTATCATATTGGACACTACAGCCAGAGGAAAGATGTGTCTAGCTAACCCAGTATGGCGATTTGGAGTGGTCATTTTGATCACAAATCAAAGAGACTTTGATTATTTTTCAACACAATTTGTCATAAATGCTAGTGCTGCTGGAGCAGTCATGAGATGCTAAAGTACAGTGACTCTTTATTAAGAAATAATGACTGGTTAGTTAAATTAGTCACACACTCGTGTGCATACGTGTATGCTCACATGTGGGCACGCGCACACAGGTGTGTGCACGCGTGCACGCACACACACACACAAAAACACACACACACATCTTCTCCCTGGCTTCTTGAAATGGAGGGAGGGAGAAACATAATGTTTTTGAATGGCTTGCTGTTTTGAAGGACAGGTGATGAACTAATTACCTTTCTACCTGGGGCAGTGTCAGGCCGGGCAGAGAATCTCTGATGGAAGGAAAGGACCAGTTCTGGAAAGGGCCTCAGATGATTCTTAGTTTCCTCATCTATAGACTGGGCATAACAATACCTCCTCTGTCTGCCTCAAAAGATAATATGTATTTGTCAAAGCTCATTTTCAAGGTTCGCCCAAACAATGTCTAAGGTTTTGCTAACCCTGCATCTGGGCATTTCTCTGTGGCAGCAAGAGATATGATGATACGTATTTTCTTCTTTCTTAAGTGCCCTCTGGCAACCCCTACACCTCTTCAGAGGGCTCGCGCTTGAAAATCTCTCCTTTTCAGTTCTGCCCCACGCTTGTCTTGGAAGTCTTCCTTTATGGGTTCCAGTGGTACTCTGCTCAGTCTTGGACTCGGCCCCTCTCAATGTTCGTTTGCCCACCATACAGCGGAATGCTGCTGGGCCTGCATCAGCTCCCCCTGAATGCTGCGTGTGTCTATTTTAAAGCTTTTCATTTGTCTGTGTTTTGTCTTCCTGGTCAGAATAGAAGCTTCCTGGGCAGCGACAGCTTTTCAGCGTTATTTTTAAAAAACTTTTTAAACTTAATTTTATCCAGTGCTTTGCAGAGGGTGGCACTTGGTAAGTGTGACAGGCTGATAGTGAAATAAGGACTTGGGTCTTTAAGCTCAGCCTGACATCTTCAATGAGCACTCTTTGATTATTCAGATCAGTGGTTTCAAGCTTTATCATGCTCAACAGGCTCCTGAGGTGCTTTAAAAAAGTTCAAGTTCTGAGGCTTTATAAATACGATTCACTAGGTCTGAGGAGGAGCATAGGAAACCTGAATTTTAAGAAGCAAATCAGGCAACTCTGATGCAGGTGATTTGAGGACTGCTCTTTGAGAAACATAGTCTATATGTTATGGTACCATTTCCAAGCACTCTGCTTAAAGAAACCTTTTCTGACAGCAAATATATTTCTTTTAAGCAGAAGTGTGGGGTTTTTAATGTTTTTGTAATGTTTTTAGAAGGGGTTGGGAGAAGAGGTGGGAAATTTTGTGGGTAGAACATTTGCTTAAACTGTCTTCTCAAATGCCTGTCTGGGTCAATAAGATAATAGAAATATCACATCAGAAAGAATGCCACGATTTCATCAAACCACAGTGATATAAAACACTTAATAAGCCATCACTTGGAGCTTATTTGTCCTTATTTGAGTCTCAGTTTTCACTGGCTCAGTGATCCAATCTTCTAGAGATGATCAGGAGCTGTACATTAGAGGGAAGGAGAAGAGTGTCGCTGGTAAAGGATGGCACACTGATTGCAAGAGTGATAGCGGACAGCCCGAAAGTGAAGAAGGAAATAGACAAACTGTGGAGATCAGACATAAGATCTTAAAAAGGCAAACAAAATGTAGGCCAATGGGGAAGCCGAAGAGTGAAGGAGTAAGCAAATGCATGCATCTCAGTAGCTTGAGGAGGCATTACTGAGTTACCCCAGTTTACAGTAACTATTGGTTGATCTTTCTTCTTAGAATCTAAGTTCTACCAGGGCTGAGACCATGCTTATCCCATCTGGTACTGCATTTCCAGGGCTTAATGTATTCCTTGTCTTATAGGAGAGTCTCCATAAGTGTTTGTGTGTGTGTGTGCGCGTGTATAAGATTTGCTATAGTAATCTATGCTCATGATAATGACTCTAGTATTTTTCTAATAAATCAATATAAATAAATATGTAGGTTTTCTGGGTGATCTGTGTTCATGATAATGACGCTGAGAATTTTTTGGCTGAAAGCCAAGTACTTTTAACCTTTTTGATATATATTTTTTAAAAAATCTCAAAAATTTTGGTATGTGAAGGCTTATTTTACATCCTTAGTATGTAATTCATTCCCCAGCTCTGTACTCTTTAATATTGTTGCCCTTTCCTCTGCCCTGTTCATATTTAAATTGTCTTAAAATGCATGGGGTTTATTTTTCAGATTATAAATGCTCATATATGTAGATACATACGAAAATATTTTGAATCATCAACCAGTGTACACTATACCAATGTCACGTGAACACAGCATATTTTAAAGTCTTCAAAATATTCAGATAGATTTATGTATATAGATAGAAATCTGTATATACCAATTTGAAGATGTCTTTTTATATAGTTAATGCCAAATCATATTTTATATGGCTAATCATCCTTTGATATATCACAATGGTTTCCCTGGAGCATGACACATCTTTAAAATTGATATTTTAGCATGCATACTAATTAAGAAAATGTATATTATGTGCTAGGCAAAAACATGGGCTCCATATAGTAGAGAAAACCATATTTAGGTCCCTCCGAGAGGGTATATCTCCTCTCCAGGTGTTTCTCATTTGTGTTTAAACTTGCTCTTTAGTAGGTTTTTGTTAACTGAAAAAGGAAAATTATTTCTTGATATTATATAAAGCAGGTTAAATTGTGCTGGCTTACTTTGTATTTTGTTTCAAAACTGTGCTTTTAATTGGTCGTGTAGAATTGGGAACTCATTTTCTCAGAAGGTTGTGTCTTACTGGCAGGAGGAAGAGGTGAAGAGGAAATTCTCTTTTTCCATAAGTACATGGTTGGTCTTAGGCAAAATTTTTTTTTTTTTTTTTTTTTTGCGGTACGCGGGCCTCTCACTGTTGTGGCCTCTCCCGTTGCGGAGCACAGGCTCCGGATGTGCAGGCTCAGCGGCCATGGCTCACGGGCCCAGCCACTCTGCGGCATGTGGGATCTTCCCAGACCGGGCCACGAACCCGTGTCCCCTGCATCGGCAGGCAGACTCTCAACCAGTGCGCCACCAGGGAAGCCCTTAGGCAAAATTTTGAAATAAGGAGAAGTGTGACTCTGAGAGTGACATCCTGCCACTTAGCAGCCCGTCCAACCTAGCGGGCCTGAGGGGATCAGGTTATCAAAATTTAGTCCTACGTTATCTATCACTATATTCCTTTCCAGTCTAAACTACTCCAACATTTCTAGTTCCTGAATCATCTGTTTCCATCCCAACCAAAAGTCCCAGTCAACAGTTATTTAAGTACCTGTCCTGATTTGGGCAATGAGCTTGGAACTGTGTAGAAAGAAAGGTGAATCCTATGCTGTTTACATTTTCAGGGAGTATACATACAATCTAGGATTGCTTATAAGACATGCATAACTAACTCATTATACTGGAAGACAGAATATGCATAAAAGAGGCATAAACCAAATGAAATGAAAGTTCAAAGAAAAAGATTACAACCAATTGTAGGAACTGGAAAGGTTTTATGGACTTTGAAGAATGTTTAGCATCTTAAAAGCAGAGATGCGGTTGAGAGATGGCATTCCAGGTGGAGAGAATGTTACAGATGAAAGTAGGAGCACCCCATATGGCTGCCTAAGAGTTGAATATTGCTAAACTTTTGAAGGCAGCATTCACATAGACTGTGATATAAATGGTGCCCCCTGTAGTTGTTCAGCATGGTGGCCGTGAGTGAAAGCCAGGAGGCAAGAAGTGTGCAAGGATAGGATCAGAGAATCATAAGGAGTATAGCCTGGACCGTATTGTGGTGGATCTTTAATGAAAGAGTGAAGTTGTTTTACCCCTTTCACTGTGAGCTAAAAGGTCTTAAAACCTTCTCAAACGCTAAGATTCTATGATTTCTCTAATTCAGTTGGTGAGAGGGGCTGAGGAAGATTTTTGAGCAATGGAGTGGCTCAAATTTTCAGAAGATGACTATATATATATATATATATGGTGAAATGAATTGAGAAGTTACTAGACTTCAGATGTGTATAAAGTGATTGTGCCATCTAAGTGATGCTGGAGTAATACATCAAACTGGGGCTCTGAGGGGTCACAAGATTATTCCCAAACCAGCCCACCCTTACTTTGATACATCTTTACTTCTTCCATATCACACTAAGACTTCATTTTTTTTTTTTTTTGCGGTACGCGGGCCTCTCACTGTTGTGGCCTCTCCCGTTGCGGAGCACAGGCTCCGGATGTGCAGGCTCAGCGGCCATGGCTCACGGGCCCAGCCGCTCTGCGGCATGTGGGATCTTCCCTGACTGGGGCACGAACCCGTGTCCCCTGCATTGGCAGGCAGACTCTCAATAACTGCGCCACCAGGGAAGCCCAAGACTTCATTGTTTTGATCTCTTATTTGGCATCCTTGTTAATAAGCTTTGCTAGACTTTCAACTTCAGTATTTCTTTCACCGTTTATGTCTTGTCTTATCTTTATGTATATCATGTACCTTCTGCCTGCACTTTTGGAAATAGACCTTTCTGAGTTGGTCCTAGGCTTGGACTCTGTCCTGTGAACTGCCTTAGTGGGCAGCCTCTTGATCACAGCTGTTTGTTTCTGGATTTCGATTCCCTTCTTTAGCTCCAGCTCCATGAATCAGGAGCCCAAGAAGGAGGCCTGTTATTAGGCTGTTGCAATAGGATAGGGACAGTCATCAGGCTCAAACTACAGGAGTGAACGTGGAAAGTAATTCATTAATTCATCAAATGTTTATTGAGCCCTCTTGAGGGTAAGCACGGGCCTTGTGTGGCTTCCCTGACTGGTCCTGCTTTCATTTCTTTGACCCTTCCTCCCTTCCAATGCTCTAAGAAGTTTAAGATTTTTTTCACAACAGCTGAGTCTCTCTGGGAGTATCAGCAAGACCTCTGGTAGTGTTAGAAGGCAACAACCCGGGGACAGCAGCAGCTGGTTTTATTTTTGGTTTTCCTCAGTCAGGTGTTTGTAAGTTGAGAACTGCCTGTATTCAAACAACGTGATTTGGTAGCATGTCATGAACTCCCGTAGAAATAATGGATGTGGTACAGTTAAAAGGATAACAATGAGCCATTCCTAACGTCACAAGCTATACAGTAAATGTTTAAAGACCTGGGTGTGGATTAATGGCTCTGAGGACACGGATATGCTATGGGTCCTTCACAGTCTCATTTTGTGTAAAATTTGAGTCTTGCTTTGGGTACAGAGATCCAGCCGTGGGTGAACTTGCCTGGGGAATAGTCATTGTCTCATGGTAGGTACTGGTTGATGCATTTGGGAGATTTTATTTAGGAACTCATTAGATTACTGCATTCATTTGTTCTAGTCAAGTTTTAAATTTTATCCCTCATGCACTATTATGAAACAAATAAATAAAAGATATAACTATCCAATCACCTTTTACAATCTATCGATCTGATTTTTAGGTTTTCCTTGTATACTCCTGATCTTTGCTCATAACCCCACATTTGAAATAGTTATAATCATGATATTGATATAGCCCTTATTTTCAAAACCATATTTTCATAAACACTTTCCATTTTGCTAATTTCTGTACTCTAATTTTCTTTTCTTTTCTTTTTTTTTTTTTTGCGGTACGCGCGGCTCTCACTGTTGTGGCCTCTCCCGTTGCGGAGCACAGGCTCCGGATGCGCAGGCTCAGCGGCCATGGCTCACGGGCCCAGCCGCTCCACGGCATGTGGGATCCTCCCGGACCGGGGCACGAACCTGTGTCCCCGGCATCGACAGGCGGACTCTCAACCACTGCGCCACCAGGGAAGCCCCTCGCTATTTTTTAAAAATAAATTTCTGTGAGCTCTTTACATATTATAAATATTAATTCTTTTTTTTTTTCTAGTGTGAACAACTTTTATTACCACTTACATATTTCATAGGAAAGGGAATGTAGCAATCAAGTCAGAGTGGTGTAAAAACGCAGGTCGGCCCGTGTTCCTCCATTGACACCCGGGGCAGGCTCTCCACGACATCAGGCACAGCAGCTGCACTTGTCCGAGGCCCCTTTGCAGACGCAGCCCTGGGCACACTTGGCGCAGCCCACGGGGCAGCAGGAGCAGCACCTCTTCTTGCAGGAGGTGCATCTGCAGGCTTTGCAGGTGCAGGAGCCAGCACAGCTGCAGGAGCCGCCAGTGGGGCAGGAGCACTTGGGGTCCATCTGGAGGAGAAGTGAGGCCCGAGGTCCAAAGCAAGGGGCAAAGCCGCTTCACGGGTCTGGTGGGGGCCGTGTATATAAATATTAATTCTTATTACTTTTACTTGGTTCTAATATTTCTCAATGGGATTTAATTTTGTTTTGTTATTTTGTAAGTTTAACAATTTTAGCTTAGTTTTATCTGGTGTATCTATTTCTGATTAGTATTTGATGAATGCTTTCAAAGTTTTTTAAAAATTATAGTCATAAAGGTAGTGCAGTTCTCTGCTTATTATTCATGTTGCTTCTTGGTCTACTGTCAAGTGTATTGGATTCTTAAAGACATGTATATTCTAGAATCATGGAATGATCAAGCCAGAGGGAAATTATCAGCTTATATTTTTAATATTTGGAGGATCTAACAAATAATATTTCCCATATCTACAGATAAATGTAGATTTCCAGATGAGAGTTTAGAAAGTAGATGAAAATTACATTTAAGACCTGAATACAGTGAAGCTGGTTGATAAATTAAGAAATATATTTAACTTCAGGGTTTAATAACAAAAAATTGTATCATGTTTATAAAACACTTTAAAAACACTGTTTGAAAATCAATTTTTCCATGTGTTTTTGAGCATTTATGACACTGCTTTCCAGTGTCCTAATTTTAAAATTTAAATATAATTTCAGAAATGTGGCTTCAAATCATTGGTCATTTGCAAAAATAACTTTAGTGGCCTCTTATTGATTATCTAAACTGTGTCTTGTTGTTGGTTTTCTTCTTCTGAGGCTCAGATTCTATTATGTAACTGGGGTATACTTTTGGAATTTATAAAGCACTTCAACATTTTTTTTATTGGTTTAATTGATCTTATAATCATTTAAAAATAACCTCAGTTACCTGATAAATATTTAGTTTATTGGTAATAGTTGAGCAGTTTTATTTCTCAACTGATTTAGAAATAGGTGTCCAATATATCTTCCAGTATTTCATTACAGGGAGGAAGAATTTAAAAAGCTAATGAAAGGTTGTTTCCTTTAAGTAATTTTAGAAGAGAAATTGCTATATCAAAAATATAAATGGGGCTTCCCTGGTGGCGCAGTGGTGGAGAGTCCACCTGCCGATGCAGGGGACACGGGTTCGTGCCCCAGTCAGGGAAGATCCCACATGCCGCGGAGCGGCTGGGCCCGTGAGCCATGGCCGCTGAGCCTGCGCGTCCGGAGCCTGTGCTCCGCAACGGGAGAGGCCACAGCAGTGAGAGGCCCGCGTACCGCAAAAAAACAAACAAACAAAAAAGGGTAAACAAAATCATCAAAACAGTAGTTAGGTTGGTTTTAATACATCACAGAGAAGGAGGAGTCATTCCAGTTGTGTGCTTATGACATATCAGCATACTCTTACCTTGGGTCAATAGATATGATACCCACAGTTTGCTCATGGTTAGTGAACTGATAAATTATGGTGTGGGATGTGAAATTCAACCAATTCAATTAGGAAGGCTCAGAATGAAGTTTGAGGCAAGTTAGGATTGACAGATGAGAACAAATGAATAATAAACTATTCTTACAGACTATTATAGGTTCGGTTTTACATTTTTAATATCTTCAGTATTGGTAAAGATGTTCTTGCATGTGGGACTTTTTCTTTTGAGGGGTAAAAAAGGGCAATTTATCTTCTTCGATCACATGATCAATTTCATTGAGCGGCTTTATTTTCACTCAGAAAGAGGATAGGAATTAATATCCATAATGTGTTACTGTTTAGACCTAAGTACGCTAAAGGGAAATTTGTCAGTTCTGATAGTGTTTGGAATGGAGTATGACATTCATCTCTGATTCTGCACCTACTGTATTTTCTCATAGGTTTTATTTTTTCATTTCAAGTTTGCTGTCCCATTGCTCATGCTGAACAACAGACTTACAGAATCATGTCTAATATATTATTGAAGGAAAGTATATGTGACACTGCGACCTTTTGACTCTCGTATTGTTTTCAAATATTATTTACTAAGTTTTCCATGAAATGATTTTTAAGGAGAATCAAAGGGATTCTCTGGCATAAAAAGGATTGATAAATCATATTTGGGAATGATGTTATAATGATTTCCATTATAACAAATGGAAAACAAAACAAATGGAAAACAAAAGAACATGTGTCTTCAAACTCATCTACTTCCTACTCATCTATTTCCTACTTCCTCATTTGGAGGTTCTTGTCAAATACACTAGTTGAAATCCAGGCAGGGCGAATTGATATTGTAAGTCTTAAAAGTACAAGAAGCTCATGTTTTGTATTGATACAAGCTCTTGTATTTATATTTAGTCTTCAGTGAGTGAGCTTGTACATCTTGCTCAGTTTTTGTCTCTGTCCTCATTCCCCAATGCCAGGCCGCCATTCTGTCTCCTTATAATATAACAAAATGACCAATCAGTGTTAGGACACTTTGAGTGAAAGAGATGCTCAGAGACTCATTTAAGCAGCAAATTGTCACAGAGATGTGGTTTAGTTTTGGCTATTGTTTACTTTATTTTGGTGGAATAATCAGCAAGAAAACAAGAGAGGAGTGAAATAGTTGCAAGAGAGGAATATTGTGGACTTTAAGAAGGCATTGTTGGTTGATAACACTTTCTTGAAAAACGAGCCCCAAAGTGTACCCCCATAGTGGCGATTTCTTTTGTTTTGTTCTCTTAATTGATATCAGATAGTCAGAATCAGTATGGGAATAAAAGGGAATCACTTGAGTCATCTGCCCGAGTAGGGAGACTCCATATAAGTGAAGTCTCTGAGTCTAGATACTCTATACAAAGGAAGCACTATGTTTTATTTCAGAATTTCTTGAATTTACTCTTGACAAGAATGCCCCCCGAGCCTGTAAATTATTATCATGGTTGTTACTAAGTGGCATAGATGAGAGACTGAACTTAGTAAATAATCATTTAAATTATATATTCAGTCAACAGCAAGGGCAGATCTATTAAAAGTGTTTTCTGGGGCTTCCCTGGTGGCACAGTGTTGAGAATCTGCCTGCCAATGCAGGGGACACGGGTTCGAGCCCTGGTCTGGGAAGATCCCACATGCCGCGGAGCAACTAGGCCCGTGAGCCATAATTACTGAGCCTGCGCGTCTGGAGCCTGTGCTCCGCAACAAGAGAGGCTGCGATAGTGCTAGGCCCGCGCACCGCAATGAAGAGTGGCCCCCACTTGCTGCAACTAGAGAAAGCCCTTGCACAGAAACAAAGACCCAACACGGCCATAAATAAAATAAATAAATAAAATTAAAAAAAAAAAAAAGAATGATCCATGCTTTAAAAAAAAGAAAGTGTTTTCTGACCTGAAAAAATATTATATTTTCACATCATTGTTTGCATTGCCTTCAAAGGATGATTACAGCATTTGTTCAGGGTATAGTTTTTATGGTTCAACAGCCCAAAGTCTTAAATCTTGTGCCTGGGTAGATGCTGTGTTGTACAGTAGTAATTCTGTAAATTATTTACAATAAAGGGGAAAACACTGGAGAAAAGATCTATCTGTGTACTGCTCCCAGTTTTACAACAAGGGAATACTGTTAAAGTTCCAAAGTAGCTTCAGTAGTTCAGTAGTTGAGCTATTCCATCCCCCTCCCCCCTCTCCAACATCCTGTTTCATCACAAATATTTATCATTGTATTCATTGGTTCTCCACCCGCCTTGTGGGCTGTTGTGCTTGCTGTCACCCGGCCAAGAGGTTGGGGAATGCCTATCCACAAACAGCATGGGGTGTCTGGCTAGGGTGCTCACCAGGTCCTGTAACTGGCTAACACTGAATTGTCGTCACTGTTGTGCCATTGAAATCCATGTAGAGTCAGCCTATTTAAATAATTACCAGAATCACCAATAGCAGGCATGTTGCTGCTAGTCATAGTAAAAATATACATACTATTTGTGGTGAGGAAAAAACTGAAGTCTACAGCATTTGGAGATGTCATTCTGATGTGTTATGGAAGCATTAAAATTAAAGAAAAAGAAAAATGACTATTTAAACAAAATTACTGCCTAAAAACATTAGTCTGTTTGACTGCTTGGTTAACAGTTTAAAAGACTTGTCTGGTTTTCCTGAAAAGTCCATTTAGTATTAACTGGCTACTCACTTTTAAAATATTAAATGTAAACTAACACAAAATACAATACGATAGATAATAACATACATAGCATACCGCGGCATACCCTGCTTGTTTCAGAAGGGATGGATTTTTTTGAAGAGTATTGGCCAGGAATTTTGTAGACTGGAGTTATGGGTTTTGGGGAAGAAGACCAGAGAAGGTGCCCTTCTCATTGCATTATATTATGGGATGTGTCCTGTCAACATAACTGATCACCGTGATATTAACCTTGATCACTTGGTTAAGGTAGAGTCTGCTAGGGTTTCCACTGTAAAGTTACTACTTTTCTCTTTCCATGTTCTGTTCTTTGGAAGTCAGCCCACACTTAAAGGGAGAATAATTAAGCTTTACCCCTTGGAGGGAGGGAGTATCTACATGATTTATTTATTTTGGTATGGACTCATAAATATTTATTCTTTTATTCTTTCGGTTATCATCCAGTGCTAATCACTCTTTATTTTGTTGCTCATAAGCTTATTTTAAACTTTTTAAATTGTATTTTGCTTAGCCATCTGGTATTCTGTGTAGCTTGGTGCCTCATGCATCACCCGTCTTTTTGGCCTGTCCCACCTCCACGTGTTTATGTTCTTTCTTCAAACCAAGAGATTTGGTTTTGCAGCTTTGGTTAGCATTTAAGGTCATCTTCATAGTCAAGTCTTAATGTATGCACTGTGGGAGGAGAAGTCATAACACAAAACTTCTTGTCAGCAGATTGGCGAACTTACCTGAGAAATTGAGACTCAAGATTGTGAGAATGTGTGACTAGGACCGAAAGCAGATTTCCAGGTAGGAAATCAAAATGATTTTCTTTAACTCCTTTGCACTTGACTTTGTAGAACTCAAATCACCATTTCTTGTGAGATGCAAAATTCCAAAAGGAGGGGTGGCATAAATATTGGGGTTGCATTAGCAAATCACGTTGTGTTCCTCTTTTAGATTCTTTTTAAGATTCTTTTATTTGATTTTTAAACAGTAAGGTAATAGCTGAGCATTGAAATGAAACCCAAGGGGAGCTTGCAGAAGTCTATCTGTATTTGCAAAATTATTATAGATATGATTTTGAACGTTGAGGCCTATTGAGAAGTACCCATCAGAGTAGAAATAATATTCAGATTTTTCATGTCAGAGAACAGCTGTGGTTACAGGATGCTTTATGTATTTCACAGAATATTTACTAAATACGGATTGATTTCTATTAGGCATTTCTCATCAACTCCCTTAAGATGTGATAAGGTCATAAACTCTGTTAGAAAGGAGGGGCTCAGGGAGAGGAAGCTCCCAGATTGCATATGTGCTCGAGTTTCTGCATACTAATGTTACCAAAACAAGCATCAGTTTGCCACTGTGGCAGTCTTACAAAGAGTAAGTTAAAAAGAAAATCGAGCTCATGTGAACACGAAGACAAGCAACTGAAAATCTGGAATACAACTAGAGTTAACATCATGCAGTGATTCTTACCTTTGCTGTTGGAAGTATAAAAGCAGCGTGATCCCTCCAGCTAAATTACAGAGATTTCAACTCCATGGGAACATGAAGAACCTATCTGTCAGAGGGTGTGTGTACACAAATGCTTTCAAAGCACGGGGGTGGGAATGAGTTTGGGGCGGGCACGGTGGCCGGGGCACAGAGACCAACCCTCCAAGTCTTGCCCACGCATTTTTATGTCTGTATTATAATAAGGCCTTTGTGCAAGGAGGCTAGATAGAACTTCATGTCTGCTGCCCTCTGGACTTTTACATGATCTAGCTGCCATCACCCACCTCCCTTGTCTCTTCAGAAAGGAGGCAAGAAAAGGCAATTAAAGAATACTGCGGGGAGGGAAATGCTCCTCCCCGTTTTGCTTTTTGGAATGTCAACAGAGTTATGGCTTTTCTGTGTGTCTCTAGGGGTAGTTGGCTGCTTCTGTCCACCGTCTTTTTCTAGGGAGAGCCTTTGAATTGCAGTCTTCACGTAGTGGGGGGCTCCTGAAAGCTGTAATCAGCTTCCTCCTTTGTGGGGAGGAGTGCTTTCTGGTGGTCATCTGGTGTCCTGCCTTCTACTTAAGGCCCCGGGGATGGCGTGGAGTGATTGGTGAATTAAGTATCCCTGCCCACCATTACTTGGCCACTGTCTCAACTCTGAAACTTCAAGTCCCTTATCGAACTTGTGCCTCACAGCCACGCTCATCTCCGTCAATCCCACCAATCCTTTGGTTAGTTTCTTCACTTGAGGAGATAACTTCACAACCCGACTATTTATTATTTGTCCATGTCCCTGTCCTGTATTTTGGGAATGACAGAAAAGTCTGGAAAATGTTTATTTTTGCTGTGCTTCAGTTTAGCTGATCCATGGGATAAATCAGATGTCCTGCTCTATCTTGGTTAGCTCTGAGAATAATCTCTAATAAGTCTTAGACCACTTTTGTACCACTTAAAATTTGAGGTTGAGTTTGGATGGCTCTCTGCACCAGGTTCAGAGATACAAATCTTTACTCTTTTCCTTTCACTCCTAAAGGTTATGCCTGCCCAACCTCATGGATGGCTCTGTGGTGGTAGAAGGAAATTATTGATGAAAGGCCTGAGGATTTTATGTGCCTGAGGGCATAATAGCTAAATGTTTTCAACTTACACTTTGGGCCACACTCATCATTTCTTCACCCAAAGAAATGATCTATTTCCCCCATTGTTTCTGCTTGAAACATTCTTTCTGGCTTTACTCTTAAAAATAAATGATCTGCAGCTAAGATGACATATACCCACATACCATCAGTTTCATTTATTAATTAATTTATGACTTTACTATTTTTGACTTACTTTTGTGTGCTGGCCTGAGCAGCCGAAACACAACTGGTAAGTGTCTGAGCTAATGTTCTAGAAGTAAAGTGCAGACTGCAAAATATTGCAATGCGTTGAAATGGGCTGTAAGAGAAAATACACAAAGCCTAGCTGTGACATAACAGGGAATCAAGTTCTGCCGGGGGACTTGACAGACGAGTAAATTCTAGAGCTGCATCTCGCAAGCTGCATTGCAGTCTGTCTAGAAGGCAGCACAAGGAAAGGCATTCCAGGAAGACAGAGCCCTGGCATGCAAAGAACCAAAGACATAAAACCAACAAGTAAATCTTCATATGGCTGGATTACAGGGTATAGGGAGAGGATGGATGTCACGAGGGAAGGATCTGGAATGCTCGGCAGGAACCAGGTCAGGGAAGGTATGCCATGCTTTATGTTGGAGCTCTATCCTGTAGGCAAGGAGGAGAGACACGTTCAGATTTGCGTTTTACCAGGAGCTCTCAGGCCGCATCACGAGAATGAATTAGCGGGACCCAAGCCTGCACTGGAAGACATAGTTTGCAGACAGTTACAGTAATCTTCAAAAGAAACAACTGGAGGCCTGAACTCATGCTGGGATATTCAGAATAGTGAGCACAGGATGGATTTGCAAGTCTGGGAAACAGTACTAGTGACTGAGTCAGTGTGAAGGATGAGGGAAAGAGAAGGCAGTTCTCAGGACTCTAGCTGGACCACAAGGTGAAGAGGGATGACATTGCCCGGGATGAGAAATACAGGAAGATGAGCAGGCCTTTGAGAAAAGCAGGGGCCTGCATTTTAAACTTGTTCTATCTATCGTCATGTGTGGTCTATGGAAGGATCGCTGGTTTGGGGATCAGAAAGAACCTGAGTTTCAATTTTACTTTCTCCAATTTATCACCTGTGTAGTTTTAGGTAAGTTACGTAACCTCTGGGGTCCTTAAGTTTCCTGGTCTGTTAAGTGGGCGCTAGTAGTTACTAGCTTGAAGCCCATTGGTGAGGGAGAAGAGAGATAATCTATGTAAAGCTCCTGACTCAAAGCCAGTTTTTAAATAAAGGGCAGATTATTATCTCTGCTGTGGTCTGTAGGCAGATCTTGAAACCTGGAGCCTAGAGGGGAGGCTGAAAATGCAGTCTTCAGATTCAAAAGCATAGGGAAGAACAGAATTTATCAGGGGCCAAGACAGCCTCCCCATTCATTCGTCCAGAATCAGTTGTTCAGAGCTGGTGTGTGTCAAGTTCTGTGCAAGAACTAGGGAAGTTAAGACGAAAAAGACTGTCTCTGGCCTCAAGGATCTTAGAGCCTATAAGGGTGACACAGGGAAGGGAATCAAGAGTGTTTTGAATAAGAAGAGGATCAGGGCAAATCAATATATCCAGATTTTAAAAGTTGTGTAGGGCTTCCCTGGTGGCGCGGTGGTTGAGAACCTGCCTGCTAATGCAGGGGACACGGGTTCGAGCCCTGGTCTGGGAGGATCCCACATGCTGCGGAGCAACTAGGCCTGTGAGCCACAGCTACTGAGCCTGCGCGTCTGGAGCCTGTGCTCCGCAACAAGAGGGGCCGCGATACTGACAGGCCCGTGCACCATGATGAAGAGTGCCCCCCCACCTCGCCGCAGCTAGAGAAAGCCCTTGCACAGAAACGAAGACCCAACACAGCCAAAAAAAAAAAAAAAAAAAAAAAAGTTGTGTAACATAACATATATTCATAAAGAGACATATACAGTTGGATGAATTTTCATGAACTAAAGAGCAGATCAAAAAACAGGACATTATTAGCATTCCAAGAGCACTTCTCTTGTCTTTTTCCAGCACAAGGGTAACTACTATCATATAGATTTTGTACCTTACATGTATGGAATCATACCATACGCTGTGTTCTCTTTTGTTTCTGGCTTCTTTCACTTACCAATACGTTAGCAAGATTCATTCATGTTTCGGGATGTAACAATCATTGTCTCATTGTTGTATGGAATCCCACTGTATGAATTTACTACAATTTATTCATTCTGCTATTAATGAATTTGGGTTTTGTTTTTGGCTATTACAGATAATGCTTGTGTGAATATCTTAGTACATATCTGTTGGGTGTATTCCTAGGGGTGGAATTGCTGGATCTCAGGGCTTGTACATATTTAGTGTTAGTAGTTAACAACCACACACTTTTTCAAAGTGGATGTGCCAATTTATACTCCTTTCAACAATACCTGAGGGTCCTAATTGCCCCCACCCTGCTGTGGTATTTTCATCTTTCTCATTTTGACCATTTTCATGGTTATGTAGTGGTATAGCCTTGTAGTATTAGTTTTCATTTCTCTGATGATTAATGAAGTTGAGCCCCTTTTCATAAGTTTTTGGCTGTTTTATGCTGTCTTTTATAAAGTGCCTGTTGAAATATTTCGTTCACTTTTCTATTGAACTTTTTGCCTTTTTGAAGCATCAATTTTAAACAATGAGAATTATTTACAAAGGACCTACCAAGAGCTATTCTAGCAGGGGGATCAGAGGAGAGGATAGTAGAGTCATACTTTTGCCCTCATAATCTGGACCAGTCTTTCCAAAAGGTTGGCTGGGCACAGGAGGAGTGAGATGATTGACAGATAGAGGTGGGACCCAGAGAGCATTTTTGCATAGATGTGAACCTATGTATGTGTGCTACCAATATAGAGCCACTGGAGAGGGAAAGGTGGTTGATGTAAAGGAAAGGTGATCATTGATTGAGCAGAATGCTGGAGCAGCCAGAGTGCTCTTAACTCCAGGAAGGGCTGATTGGGGCAGAAGGAGGGGAGGATAGGGAGGTGTGCTACTAAGTTTATGGGCAGAAACTGTACGTGGATGAAATTTTTCCTTGACAAACTCATTATTTTATTTTACTTAAAATTTATTATTTATTACTATTTTTATTTTATATACAATTTCTAAAGGTTATACTCCATTTACAGTTGTTACAAAATATTGTGTTGTACAGTACATTCTTGTAGCCTATCTTACACCCAGTAGTTTGTACCTTACTTTTTTTTTTTTTTCTTGTGGTACGCGGGCTTCTCACTGTTGTGGCCTCTCCCGTTATGGAGCACAGGCTCCGGACGCACAGGCTCAGCAGCCATGGCTCACGGGCCCACAAGCTCCGCGCCATGTGGGATCTTCCCGGACCGGGGCACGAACCCGCGTCCCCTGCATCGGCAGGCAGACTCTCAACCACTGTGCCACCAGGGAAGCCCTGTACCTTACATTTTACTTACGGTTTTTGTGAAGGAGAAGGCAAAGCCACTTGTCCGTAAAAGTTGGATAATACTGAAGAAAATGGGGACCATTTGGAGCTGCCTCTAGAAGCATGGTGATAATGCTCACCTGACCTGCAGAGGGCTCAGCAGAAGTAGCCTCCACAGTTGATGGTCCTCAGCCACTCCGAGGAGGTGATGCAGGACCTGGAGGACCAGTGATCTAAAAGTGGTTTTGTGGATGAGTACGCTGAAGGCCAAGGTGGCAGAGGGTGCTGGCAAGGATAAGGGAGAAGTTGGTTCCCAGCAGGATCTAGACAGGATCGGGAAAGGAGCCTGGAAGAGGAGCGGGGGAAGAGGAAGGAGCTGGGGAAGAGAGAGATAGGCTGGGGAGGAAGAGGTCCTGAAGTATTGGAGGAGAGGGGCTGAGGAACTGAGTGTCTCTGTGAGGCTGGAAAACAATAGCCCGGGAATGGGACAGGTTAGGTGACGTGATGAGATTGACTAGAATACCTGTCCTATCCCTGTAAGGTGTTGTGGAAAATGATCAAACACTTAAATAAGCAAAGAACCTCTCAAAGGGGGTCACATTTTGAGTTTTAGTTTATCTTCATTGTTAGTTAATAAACATTTTTCATTAAATGAAGACTTCTGAAGAAGTTTCATTGGAGTGTTGTCCCCCCCCATATCAGTCATTGGTCCTTAGTTGGTTCAATAAAGTTGGTTTTAGATAATGAAGGCAAATATAGGGACCCAAATGTCAGGTTTTACCCTTAAGTAAAATGCTGAAAATGAAGATCTGTTGCATCAGCAACTTCCACTGAAACAGGGTGGGCCTGTCACTTTAAGCGCTTACATTGGGAGTCTTCATTTGATCCATTTGGAGTCCTCATTTAATCCAACACTCATTTGTTGTGTTTCCTCATTGCTACACATGGAAATTAATAGACTGTGCTAAAATCTTTGGTTTAAATTTAGTACATAAGATGCATATTGTGTGATGTTCTCAGCTGAAGTCTTGAGAGTGAAGTTTACATTTTCCTAAAACTAGCAAATATTGCATTGCTAAATGAAAAAGGCTTCAGTAGAAGAACTGTATCAAGGAACTGGCAGATTGCACATCCTATGATGTATCCCAGTATGTGTACGATTTACCAGGTAGCTCGCTGAAAATGTAGATTTGGGGCCTGTCCATGGAGGTAATGATGTGGGTTGTCTGCAGACTCAACTTTGAGAGACTTATAAACAAGTGTCTAGTTTTGGAAGATTGCTACAGTACTGGGCACCACCCTAAGTCCTTGTGACAAAGAAACAAAATAAACAACAAGAAAGGAAAAAGTAGAAAGTCGAAAAAGTAAAGTAGAAAAGAAAAAGCTAAGGAGAAAATAAGATTGATGAGGGCAAGAAAAGAGACAAGAATTTAAGTCCTGAAGAAATCCCTCTACAAATTTCTGTTTCAAAAGGCAGATTTCAAAGGATGATAGAATCACAACGATTTTAAGATTACAAGTGAAAAACAATGTGAAGTATGCAAGGTTACATGGGAAAAAATATCAAAAGATACTGTCCATGAAGAGCCAAACTGGTTATAAATTCAAACTTCAAGTATCAAAATTAAAATGTAACAGTAAGTTTTATTTTTCCAACAACTCTTAAAATTGTAATGTGATGGGTATATTACTTGGGATAAGTTTTGGTCATAGAACAGGATTGTTATTATAAACAAATAGGATTATTTTATTTTTCTCCTGAATATCAGATCATGCCAGTGAGTTATCGAGGCAACCTTCAATGTCCAAGATGATTAGCACTGCTGCCTAGGGTTGTTGTAAAGATTAAATGAGATTTGAACTCTGGATGTCAGAATCCCTGGGTTCAAATTATTGCCCTGCCACTAACTCGCTTTATACCTTTGGGCAAGTTAATGCGGCTTAGTTTCTTCATTGGTGAAATAGGATAATAATCGTGCCTACCTGTAGCAATGTTGCCAAAAATAAATAAGTTAGTAAATGTAAAGCATTTGGAAAAGTGCAGGCCACGTGGCAGACATTCAACAAATGTTACTCTGAAACATAACATCTATTGTCATTCTCTGTAAAAGCACGTACATTTTTTTAAATGATTATTCAAGATAGGGACATACATATGATTTTATAAAGTTATACTTATCTTGAGCCTTAGTCAGTTAAATTATTGAATACCTACTCCTAAGACACTCCAAGCTCTGCTGTGACAAGTAAAACATGGCCCCATCCCCCCGGACAGTCGAGCCTTGGTAAGTTATCCTGTTAACTTGGTTTTCTGGGGTAGATATTATGCTATGTTGGGGAATAGCATAGATGTTAATTGAAACTATGTTTTGAAGCACAAGTAAAAGATAGTGCATGAAGGACAGAAGGGGATGCTAATAATAGATCATAGCTTGATGTATTTCTAAGCATAGCAGATCACCCAAGAAAAGATATTGGTATTCTTCCAGAGCTAGATATAGTAAAATGGATGCAACAGAGATAATATCAGAAAAACTGGATATTCAAGTGCTAAGTCTGCTATTTCCTGATTATGTGACTGTAGGCAATTGATTTGACCTATGTCTCCGTTTCTTCACCTGAGAAACAGGCCCATAGCCACTTTGCTGAGTAGCTTGTTTAAATGAGCCAATGTTTGTGAAGATGTTTTATGAGCTACGAGATGTTAGGCATTTGTATGTTTTTTTTCATGATTTATATTATATAAGGCTTGCGGATTTCTGAAGATCCATGTCTCAGAAATGAGTACTTAGAATAATGTAGTTTTAATAGGATTACAGAGAACTTTATTATTCTCTGTAGAATTACCTGTAGATCAATAATAGATGGGTAACTTGTGGCAGAAATCAGAGCCCCCAAAAAGTCGCAGCTGGAAGGTGAAACAGGACAGAGAGGTATGCGGCTGACCTAAGGAAACAGTTCACAAGCTGTGGAATAGGAACTGAACCGGAAGATTCTTCCCTCCGCTGTCCACACCATTCCTTGACTATTTCTCAACTGAGTGGAAGGAGTACAGGCTTTGAAGTCAGACCTGAGTTAAAATCCCTGCTCTGTCACTTACTAGCTGTGACTCAGGCAGGTTATGAAACCTCTGTGAGTCTCACGTCCCTCATCTGCAGAGGGGTAGAATCACTTGCCTGGCAGAGTTGTGGGCACTAGAGATCACGTCTGCAAGGTACCTGCCCAACAGCTAGCTGATATGTTATTTTTCTCATGATTATACACTGCCAAATTTCAAGGCAACTTGAATTACACACTTGTTGAATAGGAATACTAATGCAACTAATAATAGCAACTGTTTAACTGAAGGGTTCCATGTGCCAGGCACAAGTCCAAGTACACTACACCTATGAGTATTTATTTAATCTCCAAAACAGCCTGATGATGGAGGTATTACTGTTATGGCCACTGAGGCTCCAGGAGTGTAACTAACGTGTCCAAGGTCACCCAGCAACTTTATGGTGGAGCAGGTTTCCAAACCTGGCCGCTTGTGACTCCGGATCCCACTTTCCTAGTTACTGGATTATTCCTGTTCCTCCCTGGCCAGTTTAGGGATGTGGGACAGAGAATGAAAGGACTAGTTGTTTCACGAGAACTGTTTTTTGAGTAGGGTGAGTATTTGCTTTCGGAATCTTCATTCGGGTAGACGGTATTGGAAGGGGCCAGCGCTTACCCATCATGTAACTTTTGAGTATGTTATGAAGCCTTGTAGAGCTACACCTTCCTTCTTTGTACAGTTTTATACTTGTCAGGATTGTAGTGAGCATTTAAACGGTGGATGATAACTGGAGGGCACAGTCCTGGCAGCCATCTCCAGTTCTAATCTCTGCTCCCCACTCCCTTCTTAAGTAGCAGGCTGGCACTGAGGACAGAGCCTTGGGGAATGCCTGCTTTCTTTTTCCACTTTAAACCAATGGGGTTCTCTGTTATTCAGCACTCCCATGTTTTAAACCAATGGTGTTATATCACAGGATTCTGCAACTGATCGCCTTGAAAGGGCATTAAAATATTTGTTCACATACCTTCTCATTGATCTGTTACATACTTCCGATCAACTGCCTTAGGTGAAGATGGGCACATCACGTCGGTCTTTTCATTGATTTGCATCCTGTGTCTGGATATGTGCACTCAGAGCACAGTCCCTTTAAGAACCACTAGCCCTCAGCAAAAATAACCTAGAGCAGCTCAGGTTACTGCCAGGCTCCAAAGACTCTTCAGGGGGTCAGGTTGCTTATTTCTCTGGCACCTACCTCAGCAGGAATGTAGGAAGAAGTTTATTTATGCCAGCAGAGGGGCTCTGGGTGGATCTGTGCACTGGAGTCCCCACCTCTAGCCCTCACCTCTGACTTTTTCTGGACGTGCCCCCTATTTCATGGTAGGAAGGTTTTTGGTTGGGCCACTTAAGTGGCATTCGATTCATTGTGACCCTGTCCCTGGACCTGGATGTCGGAGCCAGTCTTTCCTATCAACCTTGGGTTTTGGATTGTTTCTTTGAAAAACAAAAATGAAAACGATATCAAAAGCCATCAAAACAAACATGCACCTCCCATCCCAAAATTGAAAGCATGGCAGTGCAGTGAGGGGAGGTTACGGGAGGACACGGCCTTTTCTCCTGGACCCCCTGTGCCTGCACGTGTCTGTCTCACCAGCCTTTCTTGTAAGGAATGTTTTTACTGGCTGTACATAAGCCCAAGGAACAAAGAATAAACAGGGCCTAATGCTCTGTAAAGATAAACAAACAAACAAATGGAATGAAGTCTTCAATTGTGAAAACGGTGAGATATCTTAAGAGGCGGTACAGTATGGGAGGGGGCAAAGAACCGGCGAGGGCTTAGACCATCCGGGCCTTGTCTCAGCCATGCTACTGAATTAGCTGAGAGTCAGAATTGTTGAGTTTTGTCAGCTAAGTGGTATCTGTGAGTGACTCGCATTCTTTAATTTTCCTAGAAGGAAGATGTGGCTCAGAGAGGTTGGGTGACTTACCTAAAGTTACTCAACTTTAGGTTGGTAGTAGATCTGGACCTACAGCCCAAGTACACACATCATTGCTCGTCATCCTGCTGCAATGACATTGTAAAGAGTCAAGATCTCTCCAAGTCCCTGTTTCCTTATCTAGAAATGGGGATTCTGCTACCTGGCATACCTTCTTTGTAGGATCTTTTAAGGATCTGCTAAATGAGTGTGGGTGGAAACACTTTAAAAAACTATTAAATTATATATTAATATTAATTAATAGTAAATTATATATATACACATATGATGAGATATATGTACGTTGTGATACCTAATATTTTGTTAAAATTCTTCTTGTGGGAGCATATTAACAAAAATCTGGGTTCTTCTTTGGAAATGTGAAGCACCATGAAATTCCCGGATGTATGGTAAAAACTCTAGACTTAGAGTCATTAACCTGACAGTTTTTCCTACTAATGCTATCATTACTCTACCTTTCTGAAAAATGGGAATAATAAATTTCTCGGCCTATCTTAAGTTGTCCTGAAGATAACTTTATGAATATATGTGAAAGTACTTCATGAACCATAATGCACAGAAATGAATTATTATTACCAAATATTCCTGAGGGCCACAAACCCTATCCAGAGAGCATGTGAGGTATGATTAAGGAGATAGGTCATATATTCAAAAGCAGATTTCAACATTATCTGACCTTGGTGTCAGATAAAGACTGTACTCTACAGATAGTGATTGCAATGAATTAATAAGTCCTTTTATTATAGTTTCCAAATGGAAGTATAATCATATAGAAGGTAGAGATTTAAACGTTATTTTTACGACTTTCTCAGTTACACCATTTGCTCTAATATTTATATGTCTGATTTATCTCATTTGATTATTACAGAATATTTGTGAGTTTTAATTAATGTTATCATTGTCTGATGAATGAGAGGTCAAAAGATTTTCCTAAGACCTTATGGAATGTGAATGGCAGAGCTGGGAATTGAAACAAGGTCTTCTGGTCCCACATCCTGTGCACTTGCCGCTGTAACCTGTCTCTTTGTGCTGTGTTGGGGGTTCCATTCTGTGGACTGTATTCTTCATTGGTTTCTTTCATTGATACAGTCATTCATTCAACATGAATACTCTATATGGAACTCTGTCATATTATCTCATACTCCAGGACTAAATCTCTTCGGATAGAATGGGTTGTTTTATGTCTGATTCCTTTAATGGAAGGAGAAGTAGTGACACTGACACTTGAACCTTGCAAAAATACTGATTTGGGGTTGGGGGAGAAGAGGAGACAGGCCATGAAAGGGGGAACCACTGCTGTCAGAGTCAAAATAAATCTTTGCTGTGCAATAAGGTAGTCCCCCAGTCCCATAGGGTATTTACATTTACATTAATTAAAACTTAAAAATCAGTTCCTTGGTCACACTAACCACATTACAAGTGTCAATAGCCACCTAAGGTTGGTGGCTACTATATTGGATAGTACAGATATGTAGACATGTGTCTGGTCACTGAAATAGATAATTTTGATGTCTGATATGTGTATGTATAATTGCACACCGGAAATGAAATTGTTCTGTTATACATTTCTACCTAAGACATAATGAGAGCTACCATTTATTGAGCACCTTCTCAATAAGCACTGGGCACATAATGTATATTGTTTTATTTTATCCTAACAATGTTTTTCACACTGGGAATCTAAGGTTTGAGAGGTTACGTAACTGCCTAAGATACGATAGGGCTATGGACTGATGCCAGTTTTCTTTGATTTCAAAGAGAATGCTCTTTTGCTCTAGCATGCTGTCTTTCTATGTAGCCTAATTGGATTACATCAGGAGTTAACATTCTCAATGCGTTGTCTTATCATTCAGTCCATTTCAGTTCAGCAAATGTGCCAGGCGGTCACTCTGTTGGAAGCAGGAGGTGCAGCAAAATCAGCACAGCACAGTCTCTGACCATAGGGAGCTCCAAACCAAATAGAGAGTTCAGACATGTAAAGAATAATTGTGATAGTGGAGCATGGTCTCTGACCCAAGACTGTGATGCAACCAGGAGCCATTGAAAGGTTCAATCCAATGAGTGCCATAGTCAGATTTATATTTGGTAGAACTCCCTTTTTAGTCACGGACAGTCTTGTTTGAGAGGGAAGGGAGAACCTATGATAGTTATTGTATTTACCTAAGTGAAGGAATGTTGAAGGCTAAAACTAAGGTCATAGTGGTGGAGTTAGAAGATTGATGAGAGAGAGAGGCAACTTGATAAAATTGTCAGGCTTCGGTGGTTAGAGCTGAGGGTAAGAGCAGTTAAAGGTGACTCGTATCTACCTTGGGTGCTTGGTGAATGTTTGGCCTCCTCAAAGGACGTTAGCTATGAGGAAAATGTTGTGCATGAGTGTGTGTGGTGTGTTGTTGTGTGTTGTCTGTATTGTGTATGTGGTGTGTGTTTTGTGTGTGTGAGCAGTCACCCTCAAGTAGGTGAATTGCAGGGTGGGAAGGGGTGAAGATAATGACTTAATTGACTACAAGCCCATAAAATATCCAGAAAGCAATCTTATTTGGCAAGTGGAAAAGGCCGCTATAAAACAATGACATCTTTTAAGAATGCAATTAAAAAAATGAAAAATAAAACAGAATCCTGCCATAATACTGACTAAAAGGAAGAACTAACCTTATAGTCTAAATATGATGCATCTGTCCTAAAAGGACTAAAAGGGAGACTAAAAGGGAGACTAAAAGGGAGAACAAACCTTATAGTCTAAATATGATGCATCTGTCCTAGGCTAGGCATAGGATAGTGAACTAGAGATGTATTTTCCATATAGTCACAACATGTAAAAATATTTATTATCATGAGATTCCAATAGTAACATAGAGGATGGATTTAAATATGGCTTCTAGGGAGCCTAATGTTGAAAAGGCAGATTTTTCTACATTTTCTTTGGTATATGTGCCCCCCCCTTCTTTTTATATAATTAAATAATCTGTTTTTAACTTAGTGACCAGATAATTATGTTGTTTGATATTTCTAAAAGATAAAAGTTAGCAGGTGTTCTCTAACATGGTTTCTGGCAGTTCTTAATTTTTTTTTTTTGCGGTACACGGGCCTCTTACTGTTGTGGCCTCTCCCGTTGCGGAGCACAGGCTCTGGACGCGCAGGTTCAGCGGCCATGGCTCACGGGCCCAGCCGCTCCGCGGCATGTGGGACTTTCGCGGATCGGGGCACGAACCCACGTCCCCTGCATCGGCAGGCGGACTCTCAACCACTGCGCCACCAGGGAAGCCCGGCAGTTCTAAATTTTAAGCAGTGGTTTGTTTTTGTTGCAGCAGAAAATAACCTAATAGGGTTAAATAATTATAATGATAGCATAGGTTCCAATCTAGAGTAAGGAGGTTGCATTTTCTTTAGAAAAAAAAAAACAATTGTTCTGCTGATAGTACATTTAACAGACATGGAATTACTAAAACCAGGAGTGCTGATGGAAATAATTTCTTCTGGAACTCAATCTGTGGTCTTTGGATTGATAGTTATGTCTGTGCAGTTTGAAAGAGTGTCTGCTTTGGAGATTGTCATTGTTTTAAAATTATATGAGGATCCTCAATTCAGATTTGACCAGCATAGACCACCATGACAGAAGGCTGTCAAATGCATGATGCGGGGTGAAACCTGATTATTTCCGGGTGCCTTGTCTAGTTTTGAGTTACTTAGAAACACGAGCTTCTGTAAAAGTTGTGAAATATTTTTGGTTTCTGAGTCAGTTAACTTTAAGTACTTCTTTCTTCTTGGGCAAATACAGACATATCTCATTATCTTGTGTTTTAGATTTTTTTTTCCCAGTTTCTTAAAATTGTTTTTCCTCTATTCATTTTCAAAATGAATAATAAAATCTTATTAAATAAAATAGACTCTAGATTTAATGTTTTATTATCTCACATTTTATGTTAGGAATTACTTGCTGAGCTGTTATTAATTAGGAAGTTTGCAATACTTCTGTGGGGAGAGTGATGCAGGTACATGTGTATTTCTTCAAAGTTGCTTAGCAGTGATGAACTAGAGGGCACCAGCGAACATTTCTATTTGGGTTCTTTAAACTAGGCCACATACTGTTAACACGTATGCACAGGAGAGAAACGTGAATGCTTTGCGAAATCTTAGTACTAAAAATAATTTCCACCTGTATTTATAGCAGTGTTATCATACTTGAGGAGAGTGATGTAGAACCTACCAGTATAGGAAGAAAAATGTCATCTTGTTACCCTTCCTGGAGAGCTGCCCTCTAGAATAAAGCCCTTCAGTTTGTCCAGAGTTAGAGCAATGCTGCTCATAGGTCTTCTCCAATTGCATGGGCAGGATAGTTAATATCATTAAGTGCTGAGATACATTCTATCACAGAGAAGTGTTCTGTGCCTAATAATTAACTGGGTAACAATGAAAATCTGTCCACTATTAGGAAAAGATTGGTAATTAAAACTTCCAAATAGGGCATGCAAGTAGGAAGTGTTCAGGTCCCGAGGCAGCATTTGGGGTTCCGTCAAAGCCAGTTGCCTTTCTGGTTCATTGTGTCGGCACATTTGCTTAAAGGAAACTGGAGAGGGAACATTTTTAGATATTCAGATATTAAAATGTGCATAAATCCAGCATTTTCTAATATGAAAGCTGTGTGAAAAGACTTTCCTTTGCAGGGTAACTGTCCATATGTTTGAGTGGGAGAATAAAGAACAGATAATTTGAAAACTGTTGAAATTGTTACACATGTAAAAAGTTATTTTCCTCCTCATAAAATAAAAAACCAGGATTTAGTCCGAGTTAACATCTTGTCACTTAATTAAAATATTCGCATATTGCATTTCATTGGTTGATTCATTCATTCAGCATTTTGGCACACAGTAATATGCCTACTATGTGTAAAATACCACAGTAGGTATTTCTAATACATGTGAGGTTTATTTCTATACATGAGCAAACCAATTCAGAAGAGATATAATTGCAAATATGGTGTGCAAAACGTCCACTTCTTGGGTGAAACTTATAATTAAGCTTAACTCTACTTAAAAGCATGTTTTAGAAGAATATAGCTGCAGAACTGCAATCTGTGTCACTTTCCTAACATTTATTTGGAAAGCAACTAATGTTCTTCTTCTGTGGATTGATTAAGTGTTAATGTTTGGGGAGCACGCTTTGAAAAACGAGGGACTGTTATATGAAGGAGAATGTGACTAAGAGAAAAGATTATGTGGCATTTTATAAGTTAGTTGGTGGTACTGTTTAATGCTTATAGAGTTGTGTTAAAATTTACTAAGTAGCTTGGTATTGCAGGAGCTTATTTAAACCAGCTCTTTGTGGTTATGTCTGGTGAGGAAGCTTCAGCTTCGACTCTCTCCAGCCATATAACTGCAGCATAGTGACTTCAGGTCTCTTGTAAGAAAGTCTAAATGTAGGCTGTTGAATAATCCCTTTGAGGGCCCTGTAACTATTTTTATGCCTGGATATGCGTCATCAGTGGGTATTTTCTCTGGTGACTTGCTTACATCAGGTCTCCTACCATACATTCTATCAGTGAGTGACTTATGATTGATGGGAACCACGGCTGTTGTTTAGCTTATCTGTGACCTCAGCGAACGGACAACAGGAATTTCCAGGCTGTCACATTCTCTGAATGCTTGAAGACAGGGGCTCACGGTGTTGATCCAGGCAGGTAGCAGAGTGATATTATTCACCAGCGGAGGATGGGAGGAGGGATAGGAGAAGCAAGGGGAGGGAGAAGGAGGGGAAGGGAAGGGGAATTCCTTTGGCGAACGGCGGCAATTCTGGCTCAGCTGGTTGCTTCGCCCTTGGAGGCTGTGTTGTGTGGGGAAAGGTGCGTTTCCTGAACCCGAGAAAGCGGCAGTCAGAGCCTTGATGGACGCACCGAGTGACTCCGTGGGGTTGGCCAGGGAGGGCACTGAGTTCTCTTTCATGAGTTAAGATTTTGTTTTTCTAATCACTTGGGTTGATCCATGAGCCACTGGATTGTTCTGATCCTGGAGAGAAGTAAGGGCTTTGAATTGAAGATGTACCAGCATTCGTGGCGATGCGTAGGAATCCAGTGCTGTCTTTCGTCTAGAAATGTTTGGAGGTGATTCGAAAAAGTTAACCTGCACCTCACATCAACACATTTTTGGGGAGTAGAGCCGTGCATTGGTGTATGTGTGTGGAAATGAATTATAACTGAATTCACAAAAGTGTTTTCTCATTTTCTTCCTTTTCCCCACCTCTTTCCTACACATGGTGAATAAGTTTCCTGAACTGTAGAATGAGAGTTACCAGCATTTTCAGAGCTACATTTGCTTTGGGATAAGCTTGTCCATCTCCTAAACATTTTTCCTCATCTCTGTATTCCCGTCTCCTCCTTTTCTTCCTCATCCTCTTTTTTCCTCTTCCTCTCTATTTTTCCCTGGTGTTATTTTGTTTGCAAAAGCAGTTCTTGGCCTTTTGCTGAGTTAAAGATGACCAGATTCTGCACAGACGGAGTGAGGTACACATGTGAATCAAACCGATGCTGGTCTGCCCGTGTTTGCAGGCTATCCTTCCAGTGATTATTTTGTTTTTTTAAGCGACAATTAGACAAAATTACAACACTCTTTTTAGTGTAATGCAATTATATCATTTAAGCATTTAGGCAAAATTGTTTTTCTGATCTTTTAAGACTGTTCTCATTATGGAAATATAACATTTATTGATTTGACTATCCAAGTTTTATTCCCCCCTTTCTTCCCCAGTACTGAAGCCATATCCCCTTAATGTAACAGATTACTAAGGTTACCATTCGTGTAACTAATTTCTTACTGGCTTGCCTCCTGGGAACCACATTCTGAGATATATCCAAGAGGCTAGTATCCCCAAACAGGTGCTAGGTGGGGCAAAAAAATTCCTAATGGAAAAAAGAGATGTTTATTCCGATCTTTTGTACCTCATCCAATGCCACTGAGTGGGCATGGACGTTCATTATTATTTCGATAGCCTCATTTCCAATTAGCTATCCTAATGGTAAAGATCTGTCCAACTGTCAAGTCATATTGTTTCAATTTCAGACTTTTAAAATTCAGATGGTTAAAGGAGAAAGATAAATGAATGCCTTTGTAAGCCTCATCTACCAAAAAAGCCCACTTTTCTTTCCTCTCAAAAAATCGCTTCTTGGGTAAGCAGTGTGACTCATGACCAGCAATTTATAATTTGAAATTTGTGAAAGATTAAAATTCAGAACTCTGTGAGTTTTGAGTCATTAGTAGCTGAATGAGGTAAGGCTTCATAATGTATCTAATTTGAAAGAAATCATTAAAGTGTTAGATCTGTTGTTTATGTTTATATCATGATACTTTCTCCAGGAGCCATTGGTGACTAGCTTTACTTTCATAAAAGTAACATTATATGAAAAAGGTACATTTGGGTGTTTGCTCAGATGTTAAGATTCTTTTTTGCCCTACATTGTAGGGGATGTTATTAGAAGCTGTAAAATTCTCCTTCTCTTTAAAATGTATGTATGCTTTTATGTGGAGGAGTGTAAGAGCAGAACCAAACATGTAGGAGGGTTATGTATTCTTCATTAAAAATATATTTCACAAAAGATTATAGTTTGTGTGGGAGGGAAATAGCTGCTTGTCTGCTGATTGCATTGTGCTTATTCCATGTAAGAACTATTTGAGTTTAGAAAGGATAACCTCATTTTGATAATTTGATGACTGCTTCTGCTTGAAGAAGAGAATGTAATTTCAAGGCTGCATGCTGATGGGCAACAGTAATTACTCTCTTTTTGGCAGAACTTAGCATGGAATCTGCTTCGGTATTTTTGTAACTACATGTGCAAATCTTTTCTTCCAAGCCTTTTCTTTCCCCCTCTCTCTATGTGCAGAGCTTTTTGGAGTCTTCAAGACTGTGAAATTCCAAAGGTGTAATATCTAATGATATCAGGGTATGATGATGTATAAATCTAAGTTCGAGCAATACCTTGCCTTGAAGTGGAGTCTTTTTGTTAAAGCAGACCGTTCACTGTGAGTGGATTCTGCTGTATACTTGGTTTCTATGGCGACACTTTTATTACTTATGGGTGATCAGAACATTTGAATGTAGTAGGAGTGACTGGCATATCGGCTTTGGTCAGTGTGGCTGGTGGGGTTTCCTGGTTAATATGGGATCTTTCACTAAGTTTCTTGTTATGTTGCAAGGGGATGACGCAAATACCCAAAACCCACCTAAAACATTGAGGCGCTATGATAATTAATTTTACCTTCTTATAGATACATTACTCCAGTGTTACACAAGGAAAAGAAGAAACCCTCAAAATTATGTAAAATTAGGATAATACCTATAGGGAAGTGTCAGAACAATTGAATGACCTACATATAGAGCTCATTCTGGGAGGGTGTAAAAAGATTTCATTTGGCAAATGATTCTTCTGCTTTTTACCTATGTAATTAGTATGTTAACAGCATGGAAGGAATTCCTTAGTTTTATGACTTCTTCTTAGTGATTTTTCAAGTTTCAAGAGGCTGTGTATTTTACTGTTGTCATTTTACAGATGAGGACTGAGAGGTCTGATAAACTGATGGGCTTTATACCCAAAATTACACATTGTACTGACAGTAGCTAAGGGGCAGGCCCTCTCCATTGGAACTTTCCTGCTGTGGCTTAGGAGCTGGAAGGCTCAGATCTCATAGGTGTGGTGTCAGGAGAGAGCTTGGTGACACTGGGCCCAGTCCTCCTGCAGCCCTGATAATGGTAACAGAACTGTGCTAATTAGGTAGGGCAATGTTTGCAGCTTTGAAGGTTTTGTCTTGATTCTCCTGGGACAGAAGTTGCCAGTGTCCTTTAGTGACTGCTGTGTGGATCCACTGTGAGGTCCTCAGATGTCTATTACAAGACATCATTACCTGAGTCAGCAGGGTAGAGGTTCCTGTTGAATGGTGGCTCATAGAGCAGGAACAAGGAGCTCAGTGGTAGATGCAAATCACTCTGGACAACAGTGGATGGAGATAAGTGTATTTCTTGTTGAAATATTTCATTCTACTCTTTTCACTTAGTGTGAAAGATCTAGTTTCTATAAAAGGAAGAACCCAGATGCTGTATTTTTGGATACAAATGATGGAACTCAGGTCTAAGAATTTTCATCAAAGGCATCCTTCTAACTTACTAAAGTTAGATGACACTATCTAATTTCCTCAAAGCTAAGGGCTGGACAGGAATATCCTCTAAGAACCTGTGTAGGGGAATTCTTGCTGTGTCTTAAACAGGTTGCTGTAATTATCTACACTCACCTTCTCAGCATTCACTTGCTGCAGAATTTCATCTAAAAATATCTCCCTTTCCAAATCTTTAGATTTTTTATTGGATGTTTAAAAATTCTTGACATGGAGACATACAGGTATTTAAATAACTAATTGTGCACAAGTGCCTCATTTTCTATAAAATTGCAGTCTGACTCCTGTGTGAACTAGGTAAGGTCATATTGAAAATGGTTTCCTTCTGTTATTTAGGTTAGTTTTATGTGAGTGGAGCGGTATTCACAAGGCCAATAGCATAATCCAATAAATAATTTATCTTCCTTCTGAGGGAATAAGTTTAAGAAAGACCAAGAATAAATGGTACCAACCATGAAAAAGGCCTATGCTTTTTTTTTTTTTTTTAGGCCTATGCTTTTTAACTATAAAGCATAAGGTAAAAATCCTCTGTCCTCAAGAAACTTGAATCTAGTATGGGGAGAAAATGGTGTGTGTCCCATGCTTTATCCAAACTGAGTGCTGGATGCATCAAGGGTGACGGAGGTTTGAGCCCCAGTGGGTCAAGGAAGGCAGGGGGTCCTAATAAGAGAAGTCAGAATCACTGGGGTGAAGACATATTTGATTTTATAGAACTGCTCTGTCCAATAGATGTGTGAGGAACCTGCCATTATGATCGTGACTTTGAGTTATGCCTGGGCATTGACGGGAAAGAGAAATCAAGATGGAACCCAGCTGTAGGCTGAACTTTGCCTGAAGATGTAGTCAGAGGCAAAGCCATGTTGGCTAAAGGGCAGGTTCGGCCAACTGCGGAAGCAGAGTGGGTCCGTTTTCCCCATTACATTCATTTGTAATGAAGTACTGAAGCAGACCTTTCTGTTTTATGTGGAAGACTGTCTTCAAGGAAGGGCACCAAGTGCCTTTAAAGGTGTAAAGCCCTCGGGCCTCCGAGAGCCTGGACTTTGAAAGGCAGTAATGATCCCTGAGAAAAGAGGCTTCTTTGTCATTAATGTAGGACACTTTGGTGACTGTCTGGTGGCAAAGGCCTGCCTGTCAGTCCCACTTGAGGCTCAGCTGTCCCCACTGGGAGGGTCCGATTCCTCTCTGACCTTTGTTCCTTTTCACTGGAATCAGTTTTTTTTGGCAAGGCTTGACCTCCTGGAGCAGCCCTCAAGTTATGGGAATCTTGGCAGGAGTGTTGAATTTGTGTCCTAGTGAGAATAATTGTCTGAAATATCTCGACGTTCTCCTGTGTTGGTGGGGATGGATCTCTGTTGGAGAGAGAACAAAAAGGGAATGTAAGAGAGCCGACATTAGAACCCTGGGAAATAGTCTTATTTGGGGGACAGGAAGAAAAACAGAATCTAGTAGAGAGGAACAGTGAGGGGGTAGATGGAAGACAAGAAAAAAAAGTAAGTAAGAGAGATGCACTATAGAGTTTCCAAATACTATCAAATTTACTCGTTCAATATATAGAGAGGGTGTTCTGTATGCCAGGCCCTGTGCTAGCTTCTGTGGATACAGTAGTGAACCAGACATGTCCTTGTCCTCAAAGAAGTCTTTGGAAGCCAGAGATCTCTGCCCACGTAGCACGATGGAGTGACTTCTGCTGGTGTTTCCAAGTAACCCAGAGAAACAGAGAAGCAGCCTGTGGGGTGAGCCAGGTTAGGAGGGGGGTCGGGGTGGGAAGATGGAGGGATGTGAGGAGAAGACACTGTAGGAGGCTGGTGAGGGTGTTACTGAAATGTCTGACTCTGTGGTCCGTGGTTGCCCAAACAGCTGAAGTCCAAAGGCCTGGGAAGGGTGAGATGAAGGGGCCAGAAGCCAACAGGAGGGCAAAGAGCCTCCTCTCCAGCTGTGAGGAAGTGAAAAACATTTCATGAAAGGAGTCTGGCCTGAGCCAATAGAAATCTGAGTTTGAGATAGAGGAGAAAGAAGGTCCAAGAGGGTTAAATTTGGAATGTTAGTGGAGGGCTGAAAAGGTTGAGTGACTGAGCTGACCCTAATGGTAGCTCATGTACTATCCATCCCTAATGCGTTATTATCCCTGATACTCAACCTTTGTGTTCTTCCAAAAAAAAAAAAAAATCCCCTACTGTATATTCCAGCTACCACTACGCTCAAAAGGCTTTGCCTTGTCACACCTAATCTACTACAGCCTTCTAGATGCTACTCCTGACTCAAGTTACTCTACCTGGGATTCATTTCTCAGTCCGCTGCAAGGCTCACTTTCTTAAAATACCATTTTTAATAGGTTACTGTGAAGATCTAGAACCTTCACTGGCTACCCATTGCCTACAGTTTAAAGGATGTGCTCCTCCATAAAACGAGAAATGTCCACTTTCACAAGACTTCATAATTCACCCAGGGCTTCATATACACAACCTTACTGAGTTCTTACAAAACCCATATGGTGTACAGGACAGATATTGCTGTCTTTCTAAATTCATAAATGACATAACAGAGGATCAGACAGGTTAAATGACATGCCCGGAGTCACAGAGTTCGTGAATGGCAGAGCCAGGAATAGAAATCAGGGGCTTCTGAGTTCAAGTTCAAGGTGCTTTGTACCACACCATGGCCTCACCTTGCCTGTGGAGCCCCATCTCCCTTCTAACCCTGTGATTTCTGTAATTAGGGTGACAAGGTGGTCGGTGTGCCTTCCCTTCCAGCAGGAGTACGCTGAGGCCTCTCGGCATCCTTGCAGTCCCTGTTCTATCTGCTGAGAACCGCTGGGAAATTGTGATCTAGAGTTGTCAATGGAGACACATTTCCTGGCTGGTTTTCCCTTAGACCGGGAAAAGACTGTCTCCTGCCAGGACATCTGGGGAGGCACAGAAAACACTCTGTACTTCCCTGATGTCATCCTTAGTGCCTGCTTGTCTCATGGGACTTGTAGAGAGGGTTGTCACTGACTTTGCCGTGGTTTATGGAGGTCCTTTGCTGGCAGGACCATCTCTTCCTCCTTTGTCTGCTCTCTCTCCAATAAAGTGTCACTGAAGCACAGTTTGCCTTTTCACCCAGAGGAAGTAATGATCTGAAAACTTGTTTAAAAATGTATTCGTATTTGTTATATTAATGAATGTATAGATTTGTTACCATTTAGACATGAATAGTTCTGGGAAATACTGTATACAGAAGGAGGTAGAGCTGTGCTTTGAACTACTTGTTAAAATCAGGAACATTTGTTAGAATGCAATGATTAGTGAGTCTGTTAACATGATTTTAGAGTACACTCTGTTTCCATCATTTTCTCATTGGACTGAAGCCAATGTGATTTGGATTTTGACAGTTTGGGGAGGCAATTTACTGTATTCGAAATTTAAATGATATAAAAAAAATATGCCTGACAGTTGTCTAGAATATCAAGAATTGCCTCCACTCCTATAAAAACTGATGTAGGAAATACATGCATAAGGATTAGCTAAATAATGTATTGCAAGAGTGTTGCACTGCCTTGAGGGCTCCACTTTAAGACACACACACACACACAAATCCTGGAGTCTGTTTGGAAGTTGTGACCCTGAATCCTTTAAGCTGTGTTTCCGTGATGAAGGGTGCATCATCTTTCAAATGACAAAAGCTTAGGAAGAATAGTTGCAATACTTTTTTGTAAAATGAAGTATTTTAGAGTCCTCATTGTTTTCCACCCCCTCGTAATAGTACATTCCTCCTGGGAACGATAGCGTACTTCTCAGGAGGCTGAGATATGTATCTCTTAATTTTTTTCTAATGCTTTCCATATGTTGGAATTAAAAGGCCAGTAAAGGTATGGGGGTAGGAATATGAAGGAGTCAACTGCTAAACTCTGAACTTTTTTCCCTTTACTTTCTTTAATTTTACCAAAGGTATTATGATATACAAAATACTGGAATGACATACAGTTTGAACTTGGGTAGTAAAGCATTTTAGGGAGGCGACAAGACATGTAAATTCTAAATAGTGTTGAATGGAAATATTTCTGAAATGGAATTTCAATTCTGAACTCTTAATGTTGTATTATTTACCTTCTAGGTAATTTTTTGAAGTTTTATTTATTAAGGTACTCGTTGGAAATACTGACTTATATTGTGACCTTCTATTCTTCATTGGACCTTAGTTACAATTAGCTGGCCAGGTAATAAAAATTGAATAATTAAAGAGGACACTCTTGGTTAAAAATAATTAGATATATATGTACTGTTAAAGATTGTTAGTATACCTGTTGGACTGTACAATAAGGTAAAAGATGGTTAGGTAGACTAACTTATATTTTATTTAAAGTATTAGCAAAACTAAAAGAAGCCTGATTATAATATTTGATAAGGAGAAGAACAAAAATATGGAAAATTGATATTTTGTAGATATCTTTATTCCAGCCTTGATGTCACATGACATATCTATAATAGGATTTTTCAAAAGGGCTTACTTAGCCTTTTTGTATATTACCACATTGTTTTTCTCCTACCTTGTTAAATGACTTTTACTATTAGTGGCACTCAGTTTAAAGTCATTCTCACTTCTTTAGAGCTGCCCCTGTGGCCCATTCACCTCCATTCTTGCCCCGCCAATGCAGGCTGTCATCACCCTGCAGCTGGAGACCATGGCATCTTCCACCTCAAATTGATCTTGTACATGGTCCGGTTAACTTGACCATAACTCTCTCAGAGCACCCCTCTTTCTGGTTCAGAATTCCTCAGGGGGTCTTTATTATTTACAAGATGAGAGGCAGCTTAGAGACAAAAAATAGCATAGGGCGTGGAGTCCAGACACCTGCTTTTAAATTGCTGGGCCTGGAAACATGACTGTTCATCAACACTCCTCAGATTTATATGTTTCTACTAACAGTCTCAAGTTCACCTCCTGAACATCTTGTCAAAGCCAGTGGTGTCATTCTTTGTCTTCCTATAGTCAACTCTTAACAGTGTTTGGAGCAGTTGACCATCACCTTCCTTAATGAAATGCTTGATTCTCCCAGCTTCCCTGATCCTACACGTTCACAGCTCTTCGTCTGCCTTGGCTTCTCAGTCTTCTTAGCTGGCCTTCACCTAAGTGTTGTAGTCCCCCGTGGCTGTGTCCTAAATCCAGTTATCTTCTTTATCTAAACTCTCTAGCAGATATCAATAATTGCATGGTTTCAAATATCATCTATATGCTGGTAATTTTCAAAGTTTTATATCTATGAATGGGTCTTCTCCTAAGTTCCCAACTTAAATACTTCCTTAATATGTGCCCTGGGCAGTCCGATGGACATTTCAAAGTTAGGAAAGTCAAAAAGGAGCTATCAATGTCCCCCTGCAACAGCTCTGCTCCCACACCGAACTTGGCCCATCTCAATAAGTAGAACCACCGTGCCCCCACCCCCCATTGCTCAGGCCCAAATTCCAGAATTCATCTCCTTCCCTCTGACTTCCCATTCAGTGCAGCGAGTCCTTTGGCTCTCGCTCCAAAATAACTGCTGAATGAGAAGTCTTCTTACTGTCTTCTCTGCCATAGCCTCAGTTCAAGCCACCAGCATCTGGCCCAGTCTGATGCAAAAACTCTTAGCTCACTTCCCTGACCCCGCACTCCCCAGGGTAGCCTATTAAGTATAAATCGTATAACGCATTCCCTTGCTACAAATTCTCCAGTATATTTTCATTACCCTTAGAATAAAATGCAAGCTTCTCGCCATGCCCCGCAGGGCTCTGCCATTCTGAGCACATCTCCCTCTACTCTCCCCATCCGCTATGAGACTCAACCAAACGTTCAGCCTTCATTCTATTCCTTAAACTTGCTAACCCCCGCCTCCTTGCTTGGTCTTGCACTTACTGTTTTTCCTGCTTGGAATGTGGTCAAGCCACATCTTCTGAGGTATGGCTCCTTTTCCTAGTTTAAATCTCACCTGCAACATTCCTTCTTTGGACAGGCCATCTGGGACCCAAGTCTGAGGAGTTCTTCTTTCCATCTGCAATGCGCCCAATATCGCACTATTGTGATAGAACTTATCAGAACCTGAAATGATCAATCTGATTGTTCATGTGTTTTTTTGTGTGACTTTCCCCACTCTGGACTCTGTGAGCTCAGTGACATTTTGTCACACTCCTCTGCATCTCAGTGCCCAGCAGAGTAAACAGTGCATAGTGGGCATGTCAAAGTTTTTGTGGACTCGTTCACCACCTTGAGCCCAGTCCCTTATTTATTAAATAAAGGTGTTTGGACAGGTGACTTCCGAACCTGTCCTACCCAGACAGTTTTAATTCTTTTCATGTCTCAGCCTTCTGATGGAGTCCACTTACCTTCTTTTTTTTTTTTTTTTTTTTTCCGGTACGCGGGCCTCTCACTGCTGTGGCCTCTCCCGTCGCGGAGCACAGGCTCCGGACGTGCAGGCTCAGAGGCCAAGGCTCACGGGCCCAGCTGCCCCGCGGCATGTGGGATCTTCCCGGACCAGGGCACGAACCCATGTCCCCTGCATCGGCAGGCGGACTCTCAACAACTGTGTCACCAGGGAAGCCCCACTTACGTTCTTAATGTCCTGTAAATGGGCTGTGTTTATTCAGGTCTTTAGGCCTTTGCTCACTCGCTTCTCTCCTGAATGTCCTTCCCCTCTTCTGTGCCTGACAAATTCCTTAAGGATTTCCCTTCTTCTCCTTTTGTCTGTACCCCTCAGAGAGGAATATAATTGCTTTATGTCTATGTGTCTTGCCTGTGCTACTAGATGGTTAGCTCCTAAGCATGGGGCTATAAGTTATAGTTATAACTTTGAACCCCCATGACATCTATTATGGTGCTAGCCTATACCACATACTCAGTACATGCCTTATAACTTAGTAATGAGGGCATGATGTCCCAAAATGTTGATTTCAGAACAGTAAGAATGTTTGGACTGTTTTACTAATTTACTTGGAACAAAACATTTTTAAAAAGCAACCAAATAGGTATATCTTTTTTAAGCCTGAACTGGAGAAAAAAAAAATCTGCAAATGGAAATTTAGGCTTATGATGATGTGATATTTTGCAAACATTTGTAAGCAATCTTAACAAAGTTTTTTTAAAATATATATTCATAGATATTTGAAAAGAGAAATAAATGGGCATTGTTTTCTTATAAACTGAGGTTAAAGCTTGAGCTGGGTTTTTTATTTGGTTTGGTTGGTTCAGATATTAGGAATTTAGAGAAGCTCTATGAAAATATCCCACCTACACATTTTGAATATCCACTTCCTGCTTATCTTCGGAACAGCTTGGTTCTTTTAATAGCAAATGGCTGAGTGGAGGGGGAACCATTTGTAGTGGGTAAATTTAAGTACAGTGTGTCCTCCCATCCCAAGCAGAAGTCATGCTAACTGCCCAGGGATTGGTGCAAATGTGTTTGCTTTTTGCTGTTGGCCAGATGCCTGAAAACTCAGTAACTCAGGATGTTACCCATTCTTATGCAAGTAGAAGAATTACTGGTCAAATTTTAAAAAATTCAGGCGCTAGGGAACACCTCATCTATTCTTGCTATAAACATGTTGATTTATTATGTTTTTTTAGAGGCTGTTTTTTCAAATTTCCGGAGGCTAGGACAGGAAGAGCTGGTGTTGGGGAGAATCACAGGCTTGTTTCTTCATTTCATGTGTAAACCTAATGCTGTATGATTGTGTGTATACACAAATGGTAAATTCCTCTTAATCCAGAGTGGCTGGAAACTGTGTGCTCAAAATTAAGGGTAATCATATATTCCATTCATGGATTAACTGTTTTCAAAGAATTCAGTCAAATACACTGATAGTATTTAAAATTAATTTTTAATAACATAAATGGCACTTAGTAGCCCATGGTAATCATTGTGTACATCAACTATTGGTGAAGAGCATTATTCTAAATAATGCCTGTGATTGGATTAATTCTTGGTCTATCCCAGAATCTGCTGTTTTGCATAAACGGCTTGGTTTCAAGGCATCCATTTCTTTTGGAAAAGTAGAGATGAGAAAAAAAAATGTCTGCTTCTATAAATATCTTGTTTGGGGTAAATAGCTTTTTTTTTTTTTCTAATGAATAGATGCAAAGGATTTCCCAAAAGGTTGCTGTACTTTTGCATGGGAGAGCTGGGAGAACACTTGTTGGGTGCACTGTGGGCTGTTGAAGGCAGGGGAATCTTGTTCTGTGTCCTTATACAGCAACCTCATGCTGGGGTATAAGCTGTGTGGTGTCTGGAAAAAGGTTTGCTGTGTAATGCTTTAGGATTGGCGTTGCAAATTCTTCCTGTTAGGGGAGCATTGCTGATATGGATGGTGGAAGGATTGTGTCCTATGGCTGCTGGTGTGACCCAGTTAGATCCCTCAGGGAATTAATACCTACAGAGGTCGGGGCTGAGGAGACTGGGAATATAGAGAATATAGGGAATACAGTGGATTCAGGGTGTCTCAATCGAAGAGGGTGGGAACCATCGGGGTCACACACCGAAAAGTGTCGGATGGGAAATGAACCAGGAAGAAACCCAATAATGCATGGAATTTTACTGTAACCCTCAAAATTGGCCATAAAAGGGCTGACTTCAGTTTCAGGGAAAGGGTAAATACTTAATTCAGACCTATGTGTTTAGGTAAATCACAATATCTCTTTAGTTTGTTTTGGTAGGATGACTTGGACTTTTTCCTTTTGTTTTTAGGTAGAGACGCGAATGCTCTTTAAATGATACTCTGTGATATTCTGTGGGTTTCCTTTCCCGGTGAGCTCACCGGCTCGTCATCCCCCAGACTCATCAGCAGCTGGTGTTTCACCAAGTAGTAATGTGACTTTCACCACACATTCGCTTGAACAAAAAGAGAAGGCATCAATTTATACTTTAAAATAGAGTTTGAAAGGTTTTATGAAATCACCGTCCATTTTGATTAATTTTTGCCAGCAGCTGCCCGCACTCGGGCTTTGTTCTTGGTTGGGTCATAACTGTTGAGGGAAGATTGCTTCTTTTCTGGAATGGTTCCAAAGACTCATTGTTCCAGACATCGGACATCCTTATGTTTTTCAGGTTCTACAGTATTTGGTCTAAAGCAGATTAATTACTAAACTCTCAGTGAATAATTAACCATTTGACTTGTTCCCAAGTTATATACTCACTGGGTTAGAAATGATTTCCCAAACTACTGAAGATAAGAGAAGGTTATTCCTGGTTTCACAATGTCCCCATTGTTACCGACTTGTGTGTATATGTGAGAGACATCAGGTAATACCTATGCACTGGTCCGGCTACTCAATCAAACCACTTCCTGGGGTTTTCTCCGGTAATGGCAGTGATTCAGAAGATACCACAGTAGTTTTAGAGGACTGCTCCCTGTGCGTAAGACTGAACCTGAATGACTGGGAGCTGTCAAATTCAAAAGGAGCATTTTTGTTGCACTACCATTAAATCTGCTGTTTGCTTTTGCTCAAAGTTGCATTTCAGCTGAGTTTAGGATTGCTTGTCTGTTTGCTTTCAACAGTATATTTTTAAAGATTATTTACTTTATAGTAGTGGGTTAATGCCTAATTTCCATCACTTCACCAGTCCATGCCTTAGTTGAGTTCCCACTATGTACAAAGTCCTACTGGAGGCTTGGGGCTCCACAGGCAAAGGTAAATCATTTCCGGCAAGGTAGTCATTTGTACCCATTTAGGAGGTAGTGGTACTGGGGAGATAAGAGATCAAAATGGAGGGGCCCAAAAGGGTGTTAATGTAAACATATGCAATGTTACTATTACAATTACGTACTTCTATGATTTTAGTTTATGAGTCTATTACATCAGGGGTCCGCAGCCCCTGGGCTGCAGACCAGTATTGGTCCTCGGCTTGTTAGGAATGGAGCTGTACAGCAGGAGGTGTGCAGCAGGCGGGTGAGTGAGTGAAGCTTCATCTGCCTCTCCCCATCGCTCGTATGACCGCCTGAACCACTGGCGCACCGTGCCCCCCCAGCCCCCATCTGTGGAAAAATTGTCTTCCATGAAATGGGTCCCTGGTGCCAAAAACACTGGGGACTGCTGTAGTGCATAGTATGTTGCATAAGATAAATTTTGTATTTTTAGGATTTAATTTACAATATAAAGATACAGATAGAATTTCTTTTATAAAACTTTTGTTTTATTATCTTCCTTAAAAAGAAAATAAGAACTTTCATAATTATCTGAAATCACAAGAGATGTGTTCTTTTCCAGCCCTTCAGAAGCTCCAAAATTGCACTTCTGGCCTTTGAGTAAACAAGAACCTTGGGAATTTCAGAAAGTAGTTCTCTCCTTGGTTATTTTGACACTTGACTTGCCTTTTTCCTTCCAATTCTTTTTTTTTTTTTTTTTTTGCGGTACGCGGGCCTCTCACTGTTGGGGCCTCTCCCGTTGCGGAGCACAGGCTTGGGACGCGCAGGCTCAGCAGCCATGGCTCACGGGCCCAGCCGCTCTGTGGCATGTGGGATCTTCCCAGACCGGGGCACGAACTCGTGTCCCCTGCATCGGCAGGCGGACTCTCAACCACTGCGCCAGCAGGGAAGCCCTTTCCTTCCAATTCTTGCAAACCTTCTCCTACACTCTTAGCTGGATGATCCAGATCTAAGGAGATAACGTATAAGGAAGCATTCTGTAAGCTGGGAGGTATTGTGAATAAGCGTATATTATCATTGTTATTATCATTGTTGTTACTGTTTTCATGTAATCACTGCATTGTCCTACCAAGCATACTTCACTTCTGCAATGTCAGAGATGACTGTGACTATCCCAATGTAGAAGCTACTTTCTGCTTGAGCTTAAGAAAATTTGGTTCACTGATGGGACCTTGTCGTAGGCAAAGTGTTGATTTCACCAGACCTGCTATTGGTGTCCTGACTGAGATTGTGAGATTGTCAGAGAAAAGAGGTGATGGGGAGGTTTATGAAGGGAAAAGATTCAGTCTATTTATATTGTGTGGCAATTGTGCGTTGTTTGGCTATCTGCACACCGTGAGGCTCACTTTATAAAACTGATACTTGGTTTTTATAAATATCTTTATTCTTAAAACGAGAGGCTGTTCTTGGTAGTGGTTAAGAGTGCAGGCTCTGGAATTAAATTGGCATGCTTCTCATCCTGATTCCTTCATTTCTAGCTGGGTGAAAACTGGGCAAGCTTTTAATCACTGTGTGCCTCAGTTTTTTAAACTCTAAAATAGGGATAATTTCATTACACGGTAGGGTTGTTATGAAGCTTAAATGGAATAATGCATCTAGAGTAGTTTGCACTCAATATAGATTAAAGAGGAAATAAAATTCTGTGCTGAAGTGATGACATGTACCATTTCTTATACTGTTTTAGGCTCTATTTGATGGAATTTGGTTGAGTTTGATGCTCTGTGTCTTGAGAGGAAGAGAAAGGGACGAGGAGGGGTGGTTAGAGCAGAGGATGCACGTGGACGAACAGGAAGGAAGGTGTGGGGCTGGGGTAGCCCTTCCTAGACACAAACCCACGTGCTTTACGGTACTCAGCAGCTTACAGAGTTCTCTTATATACATATCTTCCCTTCAGTCCTCACAACAACCCCTATTTTACAGAAATGGGAACTGTGCCTCGGAGATACTCCTTGACTGGCTCCCAGACAAGTAGCCAGAAAGGGGCTCAGGGAGGTCAGAAAAGCAGAACTCCTAGACTTGGGTGGTAATGTCCTTCCAGGACATGGTCCTTCTCTGCTGTATACAAATGTTTATGATAACCTCGGTGCTGAAGCCCAAAGGAGCAGAGGGTCACATGCTGCTGCAGACCTGTGGGGAGGGTATTGGTGGAGATCTGGTGGTAGGGGCGTCTCCTCCTGTGACCCTCAGAGTACTAACCCACCGCTGTTCAGGGCTGGTCTTGCCACTGCTAGGGTTGTAAGTGTCCCCTAGCTCCTCTTGGCCTCTGTGTGACGATTGTGTTTCATTTCTCCGAAGGGCCATTTCGAATTGGTGTTCTATGGGAGAATTTGTCAGTCTGTCCTTCTTGCTAGGGAGGAAGGGAATGAACACCTATTGAGTGGTCAGACACAAGTGATGCAAGATTAGCAGTATGCATACACCTTAACCTAGGCCTGTTTGGGGTCACTGTGTTGATAAACTTGAAATTACTAACATATATAATCTAAACCTTAGTTTGATTTAAGTAAGTCTTCTGACTGTGAGTCGGTCCAGGTGTACATTTTAAAATGGTGGTTGTTATATAATATGTATTTTACTTTCGGGGGGGCGGGTTCTAAGATTAAACACAGCTTTAAAGTTCAATTTTCTCCTTATGCTGGTGGTCCTATTTGTCATAGTAAAAATCAAGTGATGAGGGAAAATTCAGTAGAGTGCTCTGGAATTTTAAAAACATTGAGAACAAATTAAAATTGGAAGAATTAATTTATGCTTGCTAACGAGTAGAGATTGAATTGATTTTAGGGTATTTAAATACATTATTTTTATGAAATCATTTTCTCCTCTGAATAAGAAATTTATATATAGTTGATACAATATGTTTGTCAAATAAATAAATTTGTTTTTATGCATTAAAATTTTAATTAGCGATAATCCTTTTTTTTGATCTATATGCACTGTAGTTTTCAGAGAAGAGGTAGGTAACAGTGACTTTTTTTTTAAGCAGCATCTAGACCAGGTATTCTCAACCTTGATACTGTTGACATTTGAGTCTGGACAGTGCTTTGTTGTGGGTAGGCTGTTTTGTATATTATAGGATGTGTAGTAGCATCCCTGGCTACCCACCAGTAGTCACCAATAGTACCCCCTATTCCCAATCTTGACAATCAAAAATGTCTCTAGACATTGCGAAAGGTTCCTGAGAGAGCAAAATCATCCTCAGTTGAGAACCATTGATCTAGGATTTTCAATATATACTCAAATCATCTACCTTACCTAAATCTATATTATTTTATAATTTTGAATGGATGTTCAGAATCATACCAAAAAGGAGAAAATACTATATTTATAGAGGCAATAAACTGTACTCATCAATTATGAAAAAATAAGACTTTTCTTCAATATGCATTGAAACGTTTTTTATGAACTCTCAGTCACCATGACAAATCCAATTTACCAGCATTCCAGATGTTTGCATATTCTGTCTCCTCATTTTCTCTCAAAGTAGATGTATCCCTTTGATTCTGAATTAATTTATAACAATGACTTTTTCTTAACTTCACATAACTGGAAATAATAGTGTGGTTTGCCACATATTAAATGCTCTCTCTGATAAGAACATTCTACGTGTTCCTCATGCACATACTGAAAGGCTTCATTGCCTTTACAGATGAGCAGGTGCCTCAGTGAAGCAGTTGTGCAAAAGGTGCTGAAGTTTAGTTTCAGAAACCCCTTTATGGACTTCTTAGTGGATGCTTTAGCATAAGGAGACACATAGATACACTTGGCTATTAACTCCCGTAGGGATACAGACATTTCACTTGGCCCAGGAATTACATGACTGCTTTCTAAAATGTGTTTTGTTAAGGATAGAACATATTTTTTGTTCTTGTGAACCATGAACTGAAGCTTTAGCCAATCAGAGGAAGGAATGGACTGTAGGGTAAAAGGAAGTATTTGTTCCGTTATTATAGTACATGGCCTCTCGCCATCTTTGATAAAGGATTGAAGTGTTGTGCACCCAAAGTCTGCTACCCTCTTGACCCTTCATCAGTCATCAGCCAGACTGTGAGGTTAAGTGAACTGTGGCTCAGTAGGGTAACTATTGTTTAAGCATTGTGTAACTCTTGAAAACGGAAATTACTGACACAGCAGTCTTGCAGTGTGATGTCTTTCTAGTTTTAAGATTATAGACATATGTTTCCTTTCTGTTGCTAATTGTGCCAATTAGAGGTACAAGATAATATATAAGACTTGAAGTTGGGTTATTCAGATGGGTGACCCTGAGACTGTTGGAAGTTTCTTTCTTTTTCAAAATAAGAACATAGACAGAAATGACCTAGCACAAAATTTCAAGAATTTCACATGGGATCCTGTTGGAATTTTTATTGTCTTAAAACCACTAGGGTGCCTTGCAACTCGTGCATGCTGCTCTTCCACTATTCATGTATTAATTACTGAAAGCATATTTTTGTCCACATGTTTTCTGAGTAACTGATAGCACATACAAATCCTTTCATCACATAGCTTATTTGTTTTCTAACTAGCTCAGGAAAACTTTGTAAGAGCTATGTCCAGTATTCACAGCTTTATGTCATCTCATCTCTATATTTATGCCATGTTCTTAAACAAGTAGAGTAATGTATCAGCTGCAGCTGTTGCTGACCAAGGCTGTTAGAGAAGTGGGTGGAGGAAGAATCAGAGATGCTGTGTTCAGGTTCTGTGTTTCAGAAGCATATCTGTTGCAGTCAATCTGTGATGATAACAACTGGCTTGTAGAAGGCAGATAAAGCCAGATATGTGTTTCATCTTTGACCAAATGTACAGTAGCTTGGATGCCCTAGCGATAGGTACTGCTGATAGTTAATAAACTGTTTGCGGATATACAATTGTCTGACTTGTACAATAAGAAATACTCATTAGTGTGAAATATTCATTAGTTTTGGCTGCAGCCTTTCTATAAAGTTATTAACATAAAGCTTGATTTTTAATAGCATGCAACATTTTAAAAGAGGACAAATGAAAATACATAATAGCCAAAGAGTAAAATGTATGTTTTCTGATCTAAGTGGGCAATGATGCTTTCTAATTAAATGTATTTTGATTAAAGTAAATATTTACGCCAAGGCACATATCCAGTTGCTTATTAGAAGAATATTAACACCACACTTACTAGAGCTGGTTAAGAATACTGGACTTAGTATAGTCCTATCTAAGATTTCTCATAACGCACTGGATCTCACCTTTCCCCATCTTCCATCATTCCCATTTTCCAGTTTACCATGAGGGCAGAGAAGAGAACTAAAAATCCCCATCAAAAAATTGTAGCCAGATTTTTATCTTTTTTCCCACTTTTTATAAAGACAGTTCAGGGGAAAGAGAAACTATGTTTTTAGTAGCAGTTAGAAAGGGATAATTAGCCATGATGGGCTGCCTCTCCTTGTTCTTTAATCCTGTTGGGGTAAAATGAAATCCTCATATGGTCAAATCAATTAAGGGAGAGACTTACCTTAAAGATAAAAAGAAAGCCCTTTGACAGCTTTACATATTAGACCTCCCAATAATTCTTCTCACTGTCATTAACATCAGAATACATATTGCTTTTGAGATTGTCTACATGTTTTCTGAGTAACTGATAGCATATACTGATTCATTAGGCTATAGGTGCCTTACAAAGACAGCCTCCCAGACGAAATACTTAACATTAAAGATAGGTGCTTTGATATGGATATACACGTACATTGGACAAAGATAATAAAGGAGTTAGCTCTTACCTAATTCTGAAAAAAAGCTTCACAGCGACGTGGAATTTCAGGAGCTCTTTATTGCCGAAATATCTGTGTGGCTGGGGGTTGAGGAAAAGGAAGTGCGTGCCAATGTTTATGCTCAGTGACTTATTAATAGCTAACATTTACTGAGTAGTTACTCTGTGCCAGGTGGGAGTGCTTTATATGTATAGTGACCCCTCAGTATCACTGGGGAATTGGTTCCAGGATCCCTGCAGATACCAACATTTGTGGCTGCTCAAGTCCCATATATAAAATGGCATAGTATTTGCATATAACCACAAATCCTCCTTTATACTTTAGATCAGCCCCAGGTTACTTATAATACCTAGTACATTGTAAATGCTAGGTAAATCATCGTAAATGCAATGTAAATGCCATGGAAATTGTTGCCAGTGTGCAGGAAATTCAAGTTTTGCTTTTTGGAAACTTCTGGAATGTTTTTCTGAATATTTTCAATCCTCCGTTGGTTGAATCCCTAGATGTGGAGCCCATGGATATGGAGGGCCAATTGTATTAACTTACTTAGTTCTCCAAGAAGCTTTTGAGGCAGTTACTGTTACTACCTCCACCTTCTAGATGAGGGAACTGAGGCACAAGGAGAATAAATAACATGCTTAAGGTTCTAGAGGTAATAAGAGGCAGAGTATGCCTCTTAACCAATGCACCCTGCTGTCTATCTAATTTAATTTCCATCACAGCCCTGCAAACTAGGGGTTTTCCTCACTTTACAAATTGAAGAAATTGAAGCCCAGAGTTACCTTTGTCAAAGTCACTGGTGGCCAACAGCAGAAGAAGGATTTGAACCAAGGTCTGACTCTCTCGGAGGTCTGTGCCTTTTCACTGCAAGAGGAGGCCTTCTTGGGAAAGCTCAGTGGCCCAGCTGGCACACACAAAACATGGGAGGTCTAACTCTTTCCTTGTAAAGACAGTTAAGGTTATAGATAATCCTGTGTAGGTTGTTCAGAGCTCATCATAAGGCGATAGAGTAGTTGTTTACTGAGGCATGAGAAACCCCTTCTGGCTCAACTCTCTTCCAGAAATCGTCTGCCTCTGTCATCTGCCTGGGTTGTGCTTCAACTGGTTTGGTGTGCCTCTTTTCAATGCACTGGGCTGTTCTATTCCTGTTTATAAATCTTTTAAGTGTGCACATTGCAGAAGTAATTAAATTGTCATTATAATTTATAGTATGCCTGAAGTCAATCATCTAATTAAACTGCAAGAGAAGAGAGGTGGTGGATTCATATGCATTTATTAAGTTACTGGATTAATTATTCAAGGATTTAGAACGAAGTGAAAGGGAAAACAAATGGTAACACTAGTCTTTAAAGGTTTTTCTATTTCTGCTCTTCTCAGTTCAATAATTTGAGATCCTCACTAGTTAGTAGCATAACCCTAATATCTTTGGGGGGTAACTTTTAATGAATTAGGATTTTTAGGTCTTTCACTCAGCATTTTCTTATAATGCTCCTGGCAGCATTAATGCACACATCCTAACTGAATAAGTAATTAGAAATATAATAGAAAACAAAACTTAAATTCCATGAGTTATATATTTCAGTCCAAATTCTGCCTTGAACTATAAAAATGGTAGCATTTTAAATACCTGGAGTTATTCAGAGGAGATTTGGTTTTCCCAGACCCATAGTGACTGTTAAGATGCTTATTTTCTTATTAAGGAATACAAAAACCACAGCAACAAAAACAAAAACCAAATAGGGTATAATTAAACTCTTGCTGGAGGAAACTATTTTTGAAGAGTTTACTTTTCAATTCTAAGCTCTAGTGCATATATATGTATATTTATTACGTGAGGGGAGAATTGATAACTTGGATAGGTGTTTCAGCCCCTTGGGAAGTAATTACAGTTTGTAATGGAATTGGCTGAATTCGTCCTTTTGGGATTTGGGCCTTCAGGAAAAGGAGAATACTGAGAGACATGATCAGGTGTCATCCATGTGAGTGACAGATTGTGTGCAGTGGATTTCCCCCTCCTCGTGTTTAATTTTTTGGGGGTGGATGGAACTGAAGTCTGTAATTCCAAAAGAGGCAATCCTTAAAAAAAGAAAAGGCAATGGAGAGCAGAATAAAGACATTTAATTGAGTTATGTATTAGCAAATGTACATGCCTAGAAGTTACTAGATTCTCAGACAACTCTTGGATAAACAAGTATCACATGTAACGATTCCAGTTTCTTTGCCCCTCTATGTGCATATAAGATATCCTCAACTTATAAACAGTTTTCTTGGATAATATTTATTTTTCTTTGCTGAGTCACGAAAGCTGAGTTGACCTGTAAAGTACTTGAATTATTGATAATAATTAAGGAGTTACATACCTGGGTGTCAGTTTCTCTGCAGAAATGCATTCTGAGTGATTTTGGGGAACACAGCTCTTTCTGCTATTGTGGGAGCAGTGTCTCTCCTACATCTGATTTCTAGGCTTCTCCCAGAGTTCTTTTTTTTTTTTTTTTTTTTGTGGTACGCGGGCCTCTCACTGTTGTGGCCTCTCCCGTTGCTGAGCACAGGCTCCGGACGCGCAGGCTCAGCGGCCATGGCTCACGGGCCCAGCCGCTCCGCGGCATGTGGGATCCTCCCGGACCGGGGCATGAACCCGGTCCCCTGCATCAGCAAGCGGACTCTCAACCACTGCGCCACCAGGGAAGCCCCTTCCAGAGTTCTTGATTGAAGAGTTGGGGGGAGGCTCCTGCTGACACTCTTGTGGGCTGGAGAGTGGGGGAGAGAACCAGTAAAGGTCGGTTTTGGTTTCAGGCTGCAGGACTAGCGGGGAGAGGGCGGCAAAAGAGTGATATCCCCAATGTGGGTAGTGGAGGGAAAAGGCATCCCCTACAGCCGTTTTGCTGGTCTGGCTGCTTACTGGGTGGTCTTTCCAGTGGAAGAGCAAAAGGTAAATCGTGTACTTTTAATTTGAAAATTGCTAACGCATATATATCCTTTTAATACAGTCTTTGTTTATAGCAGTATAGACATTTTTCCATACTGGAACAAAAGCTACATAAAATAATAAGGATGATATTTAAATAAAGATTTTTCATATAAATGTGTTTTAGGGACCTGTGGACTATAAATATTCCTCAAATCAATGCTCAATGGAATGTGAACTTTTCCGTAGAAAGATATGCATCTAATAAGATCCTAGTTCTTGTCCCAGAGTTTGATAAATTGCAGGCCCTCAAAATGTGTAACATGTAAAAGCATGGTTAGGAGAAGATAGATGTGAATTATTGTGAAAACTTTGATTTGATATTTTTCATTTACTTTAAATCTGGCATGACATTTACTGTTGAATTTGACCTCTTTGGGGAAAGACTTTCTAAACTTATTTCCTCTTTACTTCTAAGAACTCAATTAAATCTGTAGAAGGATTCATAACTTGATATTTGCCATGCACTATCTTTAGAAATATTTTGTAATATTATATCTTATATGCTTTTTCACACACACACACACACACACACACACAAACACACACTGTATTTTATTTTTACAAGAGATAAATGAACTGACACCAAGCGTTGTAAATGGATGACCACAACAGAAGCAACAATGATTGCAATTACAAAACACGAAACACACTCATACTATGTCATAATATTGACATTCAGTCCAGGAATCCTCCACTGTAACAGCTCCTTTACTTTGCAGTGAAAATTGATTTGTATCTTATATGCTTTTTGATTCTCCAGAAAGCAGTATTTTAGAAAGCTTTTTATGCATAATAACCATTAATAGACATTAATAATGTAAGGAAGTTAATTCGTAATTTCCAAAAAGATCTTAGGTTTTAAAATAAAAGTAGTATCTGTGTTAATGTCAGGAACATTGACAAGGCTGAGAAGAGATTTTGCCTGTATTCAAAATTTATATTAAAGAAACCCAAACTAGTAGAATTCAGAGTTTATTTATACATATAGTTCTGCTATCTGAGGTTTCATATTAAATTTTGTGGTGTTTTATGTATGGAGCTATGGACAGAGAATTTATAAGAAAAATATAACCAAATCTGTTTTTGCCATTTTTATGTATTTCATTTGCTACAGTAACAAATCCATTATTCAATATACTTTTTAACTGTTGGAAGTATTAAAAATTGAGGAAGAAGTGACCCTTGGTTTTCACATCTGGAATCTAATACAAATAAATTTGTTTCATGCTTTCTTGTAATTATGTTAGTCAAACACATGTTTCAATTATTATTAGTGTTTCTTCTCTGTTACGGAGATTTATATAGTGGAAAAAGAGAACATAGGGCTAGATAAAGATTCAGGTATAAAATATTGACAACACAGTCTTATCGAGAGTGCTGGGCTGATGTGCTTCCTTAACTTTATAAACCTAAAATCTGAAAAAATTTTCAAGTGACATTATAAAAATCTGAATACTGTTTCATTGTTGTTGTTGTTGGTTTTAATCATTACATAAATCAATAGCTCTCAAACTATTTTCCCCATCTTCCTGCAGCTGTCCAGAATTACCATCTGCTCTTGCAGGTGGACCAAATTCTAATCTCTGGTAAGGCTTGTCACACTGTCTGGTCTGCTTACTTACCATTTCTTTCTTAGGATCCCACTTTGAAATGGAATCCTTTTCTAAATAGAAGTTCCATACACTGAATTTTATCTATTTATAATTTGAAAGTGTGGGGCTGACAACTTTGAACCTAAGAAGACATGAAATTGTTTAGAGGGAAAGGATGAATTTCAAGGGCATTTATTGACAACTTGGAAAGAAAACCAAAACAGATCTTGTTTTCTGGAGTATTAAATTTTTAACATCAGCCTGACTGCACAATGTGTATGTGTGTGTGTTTGTGTGTATCTTTTAGAAATTTCTGTTATTTGTTTGGTGCTATTCTACCTTATCCAAGCACACCTGCAAGAAACAGAATAATTTTGTTAGGCTGGTTATCAGTGCAATCAATGTTATTGCATCCGATCTTTGGTTTACATGGGACATGGCCTTCCTTTTTCTCCTATGCAGAAACTAAAGATTATTCATCTCAAACTTATAGTAGTATACATTTGTTAGAGCTCACCATTATTAGCAAATTGCTTCTATAGATCAATCATGTGAGTATTACTACTGGGGAAGGCCATTCTAATTGATCTGTCAATGAACAGGGGAAGACTTTGCTGCTTCCTAATAAAATACAACAGTGATCATGTTTATTTCCAAACATATAGAAGCAAAGAGGCTTTGTTATTCTAGCCAACATTTGCCTTTGTGAATGCACTTCAGCATTTGCATATGCTGCCTGTGCTGCCTTCATCTGTCACTTGTTAGTGACTCTCTTGAGGTGTTTTCCGGTTATCTGATGCATGTACTCTCTAAGTAGATTTTTAACTTCCTTGAAAATCGATCCAAGTCTTCTATGAAATGATGGTTGAATTTTAACTTCTTTCTCTTTTATTTTTTCCATAGTTTAATGAAGCACCTAGAAATTAAAGAGGATTTACCTCATTTTAAGAAGTCTATTTATTACTCAGACAAGTTGCAAAATTTGTTAGGAATAAGGCCTTGTACCAGGGCCAGTAGTGACAGTAACAGATAGCTTGTGGAACTTTATAATAGGAGTGAACATATAAGTAATTGAAAAAAATCTTGAAACAGATGATGAGTACTATGAGTTTATTTCTCTCACATTAGGAGCTCATTTAAGTTTTTATCCTCTTGTTCTTCTTAATATTAGTGGGAATCATGTGAAGGCAACACATGTACATTTAAGCATAATTGTGACTCAGTTTTTCTTAACCATTTTACAGTTCAGGTCTGAGAGGATCTCTATTTTCTTTGCTGAATTGCTGCCTTTTAAAAGGAGAACTTGTAGGAAGGGGGGAAATGTTTACACTTTCCCTGTTGTGAAGTGTAACCCAAATGAAGATTTTGATTTTGGTTAGAATCCTTCCCTTTCAGTGACTTTCAAAGGATATTACCTCAACTTCTTGCCTAGCGGGACAGCAATAAATATTTTATTTTCAACTTCCTTTAAAAAAATTCTTTCTGTGGTCTTTATTTGGACAAGTTTGCGTGGATTAAGTCTTATTGCTTTGCCTCTGAGAGGATGTTGTTGGCTGAGAAAATGCCGCAGACTTCTCTAGTAGTGACCAAAAGTTACAGTATCGGTAAAAGAAAAAAATACAGACAGAAATCTGTGTTTTACTCCTTTTTATATTTCTACAGTGTCTACATGGTCCCTGGCCTCAAAGTAGGCGATCACCAGTGATTCATTTAACAACACTCAGCAGATGTTGTTTTGAGCACCTGGTATGTGCTAGGTGCTCAGCAGAGTTTCCACCTCCAGAAGCTCTGGGTGTAGAAGAAAGGCAGATGTTAACGAACTCAGTGCAGTAGGTGAGGGTTTCCACAGAGGCTGGCACAGCAGGGGGGAGGTTGTGAATAACAGTGGAGGGAAAGAGGCATTCATTCTGATATTAATCAATCACTTGCTGTTTTCTAGGCACTGTTTAAGGTGTCCAGGCTACAGGGAGTAAACAAAACAATACTTCCTCTCTTGAGAAGTTTCTATCCTAGTGTGAGGGACAGATATATATATATCAACCTTCCTAGCACATATGCTTTGTGTGTGTGTGTGTGTGTGTGTGTGTGACTTAGGTAGGGAGAGGAAAAGGTGTGGGGGCAGATGACATTGGAGCAGGGACCTGACCATTCCGGCAGAAGGAACAGCTGCCCTTGTAATAGTGTGGGCTGCATACATATACTTACATGTCCCCTTGAAAGAAAGGAATGAACATTTTAAAGCGAGGAAGAGGGATAGCTTATTATAAATGGGATAATGTATCAGGCAGGGCATTTGATGCTTTATGCCATGTGTGGGCCACCAGGCTCCATACCTAGGCTTCGGCCAACCTGGAGGTGCCACTGGCCGGCTGCTGGTCCTGGGCACGGCCGTGGAGTTGGAGTGTTGCCCAAGCCCAGGCTGAGATCCCCTTTCCAGAAGGGTGCCCCCCCTTCCTCCCTAGGTCCTGACCCTATGCCTCAGCTCTCCTCCCACCCTTGGGTCTTGGCACAGGGAAGGCTCTGGCTTGGAAAGGATGAATCTGACCTAAAATTAAACCTGGAGCTATAATATAAAAAAAAATGCCATGATTAGGTGTTTACAGTACGGAATCTTCAACAATTAAAGAGAAAAGGTGTGGGTGGGGTAAAAAATAGCAATACCCACACTCTGAAGTTTTTGAGAAAAACAGGAAACTAGTCTTTTTTAACCAGCAATGCCCAGAACTGGTTATTGCAGAGAGGGTTGTTTTTCTAATGCATTGTGGTCAGTGCAGCTGTGCCAGAAGTAGATTTCTGCTCATTATGACAGCTGTCTGTGGATTTCTTCAGCTGACAAACCTATAGAGAGGCAAGCATAATTATCAGTAGTAACCTGGTTATTATGGCCGGATGGTGCTTGGAAAACAATTTGCACAAGTCCTGAAAGCCCGTGAAAACACAGAAAATAAGAGCGTTTGACCACCAGGCAGCTATTTCCAGGAGTTGTGACTGACCCAGACCTGTGAACCATACAATAGCTTATTGTAGATGGACAGTTTGAATTCTCTCTTTATTTGGATTTTTTTAAAGTTGCCAGACAACATTTGATGGCAAGTGACATAATATTTTTTCTAATTTGCTCATTAACTCAAGCTCTACTTTCTAACAGTGTTTTAGACCTCTTCATCTTTTGCTTATATTTGCTGGTTGGTGGCAACTAAATATGATTTAAAAAGTAAAATTGTTGAAGTCATAGAGATGTTGTCTCTGGCTCTCAGAATCTCACAAATGCACCCTTACTGCTGCCTTTGTGAAATAGGAAAAATGATTACAGAAGGGATCGTTTGGGCAATTATTGATTACTTCTGTGTTCTTTTGAATAAGGTAAAATGCTTTAGAACCAAAGTGAAAAAGAGCAGTTCCCTTTATCTGCACTTATTCGTATACGGAAGACCAGGTTAGTACAGACTAGTCACTGAGGTTTCCCCTCAACTTCCTGTGTGGGTTCAGTGTTATTGGGGAGCCCCTCTAAACCAGAGCACTCTCTTGCAGGCCATTTCTTTGTGCACGTGGAGATGTCATCTTTTTAAGGATAAAAAGGGGTTGAGTAATAGAACCTAGAGTTGATTGCTTATTGCATTTTATGGTCGCCAAGCCAAGCATTTGGTCTGTGCATTGAAGGATTTACGCTTGTCTGTTTGCATCAGACTTTACAGTTATCTCTTTAATAAGTAAATTATGCTTCTCTCTGGTGAAACTTGTTTGCAGTGCTTGATCCAGGCGGTGTGCCTGGGCTAAGCAATGCCCCCTGTCCAGCTGACTGCCCAGTCTGCTCCAAAAGGGCAGTCGTTACTGCATTGATTTTTGTAGCGTGTTGGTCATGTTAGGGTTATTTGCAATGAAAGGGAAGTCAACTCCTTGCATCTGCCTTTTTGTTTCACTACAGAAGTACTGTATAGCAACACTTTAGTCTCTTGGTGGCAGTAACAGGACTCAAGGGAGATTCTTTTCCCTCCTTTTTCTAGGGGCAGCCTGGGGAGCAGTAGGTGGACTGGGGGGGCATGAAGTTCACCCTATTTTTAACCATTTGCAACCTGCTTCCTAGTGAAATGGGATGGGAGTACCTGCCATTTCCCCCTCACCAGCATGTGGCCAAAAGTAATGAGACAACGGTTGTCAAGTACTGTCAAATGCAGATGACAGATGATTTAAAAAGTACCAGCTCTGGGCTTCCCTGGTGGCACAGTGGTTGAGAGTCCGCCTGCCGATGCAGGGGACACGGGTTCGTGCCCTGGTCCGGGAGGATCCCACATGCCGCGGAGCGGCTAGGCCCGTGAGCCATGGCCGCTGAGCCTGTGCGTCCGGAGCCTGTGCTCCGCAACGGGAGAGGCCACAACAGTGAGAGGCCCGTGTACCGCAAAGAAAAAAAAAAAGTACCAGCTCTTACTGAGAAAAACAAAACAATAAATGCACCCAGCAAACAAACATGTTTTATTAGAATGCCTCCTATTTCAAACACATTAAAATACTGGTTTTTACCTGGGAAAACATAGCCCTGGGAATGTGTGATAATGTTGAAATGGCAGAAAAAAAGGCTTTTTATTACTTTCCCTTCTTCTCTAGAATGGTGTATTTTTAATATGTTTTCATATTCAGATTTTTTAAATCTTGAGGACTAGAAATATAACCTTTTACTTTTCAGACTTGGTAGAGCCTGAGGCTATCATTGACATTATTACTTTTAAATAGCCCCACTAAGCATATGAACAGAAAAAACACAGAGTAGAAATCTCAGTGGGGAGACGGGGGTGGGGGGTGGGGGGCGTGGGTGGCGCGGGGAGGGAACCATACCCATTCCTTCAGTAGAGCAATGAATGGAAATCCCAGTAGATCCTGCAGCAATGCTGAGCGGTTCCCCAGAACTAATCTGGGTCTCTACCAAAGGGCTATTAAGATGTAAAGTATGTGTCTGTTAACTACTAAAGGGTCCTCAAATTCCTATTGTTGTTGCCCTCCCATTTTGCTTTCCTTGGCAATTGTTACGACAAAGACAGTTCAAAACACACTGTACTCTTTTTCTGTCCTTCCTAATGAGAAGGTGGTGCTTAGAGGTGATGCCTGTTTGTGCAGGAGGCTGTGGCTGCCGAGGCCAGTGTGTGATGATTAGCCCTTTCCTGAGGTGCACACTTGGAGATTGTCCCTTGATGTCTTGCTGTCATCATTCCTAATATAGCCTGAAGCTAAACGGAGACTCGCTGTGTCAAGCTTGGGGCCAAAAGGTTTCTCTTGCAGGGACCGGGTGGACTGTGTGCTGTATTCCCAGGCACCCCACAAATGGACCCTTCACTGTGGAGGGTTTCACAAAGGGACTTTACCTACTTTCTCTGGAGCAGCCCCGCTTCTCATTACCATCTGGGAAGAAAACCATCATGGTGGTGAGACTCGAAAGGGAGGTCGGAGATGACTAAGTCAAACTCTTTCTCTTCTTAGTTGAGGAGAAGGCCAGAAAGAGGTTGCCAGGGTCGTGGAACTCTTTGTGTCCTGATTAGTGGCTCTGCTTTCATTCCTTTTCACACAGACAGCACGGTAAGGCTTTTCCTGGGGGAGATGGTTACTTTAATACTAGTGAGCTGTGAGCATTTCAGGAACTAGCTGACATGCCTAGGCTGTCATTGGATGCTAGGGGAAGAATACGGCCGCTGTTTATGGAAATGCTTAAGAAACAGGATGTGGCCTTGATGGCAGGGTTTACATTCACAGAGGAGCTTGCACACCATGCCGCTCTAGGAAACTGCCATGTGATCCAGGTGATACACCAAGTTCGTGCCATACCCTTTCTGCCATCCTCTCGAAGTGTGGCTCTCCTGCTTTAATTACATCAGCGAAAAAACAGACGTCATTCTTTGTAACGCTGAATAGTGCTGTTGGTTGTTTGCAGAATTTCTCTTAGTTGAGCATGATCTTCACAGTCTGTCTCAGTGATTTGTGTCATAATCACTCGCTTAAACACATCAGGAGCACAGTTCACAGGTAACAGAAAGTTACTGCAGCACAAAGGTTAGAGGGTTTCTCAACTTTGGTGCCATTAACGTTAGGGGATGGGTAATTCTTTGTTGTAGAGGGCTGTTCTGTGCATTGTAGGATATTTTCCGGCGTCCCTGGCTTCTACCCACTAGATGACAATAGCACACATCCTCCCTGGTCATAATAAGTAGAAATAACCCCAGACGTGGCCCTGCGTCCCTTGGGGGGCAAAATCACTCTGGTTGTGAACCACTGTAGGCTAACGGTCAATCTTGGTAGGATGACGCATCCACCAGACTGAAGCAGGTTGTCATTAACAACATACAGCTTGACTCTAAGAAGCCAGAGTCAGAAGTATGGATTGGGAGGGTTAAATGACTAAATAACGAACATTCCTCGTCAGTGAATAGCAACCTAAACCGGGGATTTCCCTTGCTGGCTTGTGGCAGGAATTCCCTTTCTCTTCCTCTCACCCGCCGCCCTCAACTGTAGGACGCTCCCTTTTCAGGACTGCCCTAGCTTCCGATTCACTTTCTCTTCCGCTCTTCTGCCATGTCTGTCTGTTGCCACCAGGGACTGGTCCACCACTGCTGCCTCTGCAAAAGCCTAGAGCCACTGGGATCTTCCAGCTGATGCCGCTGACCCATCACTCTGATCCTGGGGAAAGCGTCTTGCTATTCTTACTTCGTTATTTACTTATTAGAATTTTACCTAAATTTTTATGGCCCGTGTAGGGAACTGTGAGGAGGAGTTTCGTATCCAATGGACGCCAGTCCGCAGTGTGACTATTTTTTTCTAATAGAAGCTATGCCATATAAGGTGAGTAAGCCCCAAAGTCCACTTATTACATTGACTTAGGCTAATTCTCAATCAGGTTATATAAACTTTTGAAGGCTAGCCTGGAATGCCAACCACTATTTGTGACACAGGTTCCAGAGGGACACATTCCAAATTTCAAATAGTAAGTTTAAAAGCAAACTTTTAGAACACAACTTACGTTAAGTGGGAACCACTTTGGCAGGCTGGCAGATGAGATGTAGTAGTCCAGCTTGCACCTGTTTCAAGCAAGTTCTTCCCCCAAACCACAAAGAGACCCTCAGATAGGCAGCTCAGACTCTCTCCCTTCCATTGGGACTGAACCTTCTTACCCTAAGTCCCAGACTTGGCAGGCAGACGAGCTGGACCAGCTACGGTTTGCTTCTCTGATGTGGAAAAAATAGGCATCTGGCAATCTCCTTGGATTCCATTTGGACATGCTTGTGTGTATAATCTCTGCCAAGTGAACTTAGGCTGCCAGAGTTTGCCAAAAGAGGAAGAGAAGAACACCTTAATCTATGGGTTGAGATACTAAATGAAGGAAATCAATAAGAAAACAACTGGAATCTTAGCAGGTCTAGAAATAGTAAGAGAAAGATATATGTTGTGCAAGTGTGCAATTAAACTAAGGAGAGTTTGGATTAATTAAAAGATAAGTACAAAAAATTACCTTACTCTTTGTTTCTACATCAAATCACAAACATTTACATCAAATTTGTCAAAGATAGGGATGCTTTTCATTTTAGACTAGAAACATCCAATGGAAAAGAAGCCTACTCCAGGACTTGAAAGGGTCTTCCAATTCTGATAATCCTATGGGTTTTTTTCCCTTTCCCTCTAAATTTGTCAAGTTGCACACATTAATATGTTAGACTGAGTGATAAATCTATGCAAGCTAGAATATAAGAATGGTAGCCAATGACTTCTTTGGGGAAGTTTCTAGAACACCTATACTGATGATTTTCAAATTAGATTTTCAGGGTATCCTGGAACATCTAGAAGTTTTGAAAAAAGTATAGTTGTGGTGGATTTGACATGTGTCTGTTTTAATCACCTCTAAATTTGAGGCTTCAGATCATGACAGGAGGGAGGCTTAGAACCCAACTTTAAAATAGTGTACATTTAGGAAAGAGTTGCCTTACTCAAATACTATTACATAGCTTTCTGATTACACAGCATGCCTTTTGTTTGGAATTTACACAGTAACAGTCTGTTTTCAATGTCCGTCCATCACTAGCCCCTAAGTTCCATGAGGACAAGAACCATGGCTTTGGGAGTACACAATTTTTTGTTGAATGAATAATTGAATAAATGAGGGGGAAAAATTAATCATGAACATTTTATAAGAAAAGCAGACTGCTTTCTTTTTTATAGAAAAATAAAATATAGAAATTTTCCAATAATGAAATTAAAAGAAAATTGAAAAGAATGTCATGTAGTGAAGTTTTGTTTCCTTTTTGGAAATTTTTGGCTTTTTTTAAGAACAAAGAAATATTGTGTTTTCTAGAGAAGGAGAGCATGGCATGCCTTGCAAAACTAATCTAGTGGAACATGGGCATATAAAGTCCTCTAAACCTATCAATTTTAGTCTTAGTTTATAGTAATAAACACTTTTTAGTGCCAGAGTAAATTAGGACAATGATCTGGGTAAAAGAATACTCTTGAGCTGTATAAGATTTTGACTTTGTTGCCAAACTTAGAGCAATGACCTTCATTCTAAGCATGAAAGCCTTCCATCGTCGTCATATAAAGACCTGGTTGACCCACCCAAAACTCTGTTGCCATGTGGTTCAGTAGTACCAACATAGATAGTGAGTAATCAGGAATGGTTCAGTATATTAAACTTTCTTTGGTTTGGCACTGATGGTCCATTTGCCAGATCAAAATCATGAGTAGAACTGAAAATTGAGTGCAAGTAACTACAGGGTACTTGGATTTCTTCAAGTCGAGAATCTTTTTATATTGCCACTATGTGTATCTTTTCAAGAGCATTGGTTTAGAGTCAGACTCACTGGATTAAAAAGCCATTTTCAGCACTTACTGTGAGGCCATGGACAAGTTTCTTAAACTCTTGGGGCCTTAAGTCCTCTCTAAGGAGGGTAGTAATGGTACCTGCCTCATAAAAGATTTAATGGGAAAATACACATAAATCACTTAGTACATTGCTGGAACACAAGGACTCAGTAAATGTTGATTGTTGATATCATTCTATGTGATGATTGTTTCAAACTCCATTACTATTTCTAGATCTTTCATTTTCTGAAGGTTTTCAGTAGTAAGCCCAAACTTTTAAGCTTCCTTTTTATGGAAGTCAGAGTCTAAACAGAGTCAAGGCTGCCAAAACTATCTGCTACATCTTATACAGAGATAAGATAATGCTTGTTTTATGTGTGTGGGCCTCCATATGAAAGAATCACAACCCTAAATCTTGCCAGACCGAGGGCAGGTGGACCCCACTCTTGGCTGGGAACCAAAATCCTATTACCAGGCCTTATTTATTTCAGGCCTGATAAAGATGCTTCCTCTGGGTGATTTTTTTTTCTCTCATCTCTTATTTAAAACATAAAGACCAAGGGAGTTGGAAACCTATAAATTAAACTTATAAAAGAAGTACAAAAGTGCTTCTATTATCTTTATATTTCCCAGAAACTGACTTGATAAGTCATTTTCAAAGTTCTAGAGAAACTCCTTTTTTCCTGAATTTTTCATCACATGAATGAAACTGGGTTTCCAGTTATAATCATGCAACACAAACCATCACATGAACATTAATATGTTTACCTTGGTAAAATTTCTTGTTTACTCTTTTTAGGACTTCTTTTTCATGTAGTGACTTTCAGGGTGCGGATCACTGAGGGGCATGACCCCAGACTGAGCAGTCTGAGTTAGTCACGAGGTGCCAAGCGTGGGGGAGGTCAGCGGACCTTTTAGGGGGCTCTTCAGAAATCTTCCTGGTATACTCACCGGGAACTTGTGATCGCCAGGTTTGGGAATTGCCTCCTCTTTGTCATGAGCAATTTCTTTCATCTTGCACAGTTTAAATTTGGTTTTGATATTTCCCAGTGGAAGTTGTTATTATTGCACAGAGTTAAAATCTGTTTTAAAATAAGGGATTTAAGTGGATCATCTGTAAAGTCTTGTTCAGCTTGAAAATCCTATGATCAAAGTTCACCTTTTTGCCTTTTAGTAGTTTTACTTTTAAGATGTCTCCAGTTTTGTGTGAAATCTTGCTGATTCCTTTTGGTTCCCCAAATCAATATTAGTAGTTAATTGTTGAGAATTTGAAATTTTACTTTAACACAGTCAAGTTTTAATTATGTCTCTCCACTGTGGCTAAAATGTAGTCTTGTTAGAACACTTTTTTTTTTTTCAGGACTATAGCTTTTAAAAGGTCTCCCAACTTCAAAAATTAAACATGGTCAAGTATCTTCCATTTTGGAAGTAAACAAACAAGCAAACTGAAACCAATAATCGTAATGGCTTGTCTAGCTCATACGTTATCTATCTCAACTGCATCATGGTTTTGGCCACCTGCTTTAGAAAGGAATCTCAGTAACCTCTTAATTTTGAAATTCAGTGAAATCTTTTAGGTCTTTGCCTTTTTTACCTAGTTTTGATTTATATTTGACACTATCATTTAATTTTTTCTCCACTTGGCTCTGTGATGCTGTGACCTGGTACCCACCTCTGTTCTCAGCCCCTTCCCACACTACTCAGTTTCTGTGGCTTTCCCCAAAGTGCAGCGCTTATGCCTCTTCTCTCTGTAGCTTCCCAAACCGCTGACAAGGCCCATTGTTTCAAGTATCACCCTAGATGCCGACGATGCTAGTGGTCTTCTAAACTGGGTTTTCAGCTTGCATATTCTTGTGGGTTTTATATCTATATGTCCCGCTATCTGCTTGGACATTTCTAACTGAGTATTCTTAAGGCACCTCAAACCTAGTTTGTTATAAAACGGAATATACTCTATTTCCTTTCAAACTTGGTTTTCTCCTTGTTTACCTGACAAGCTTCTGCTGATTACTTCAGGTCCATTTCAAGTGTCTCCATTCTCAGCCCTTCCTTGATCCGTACACCTCACTCTCCTGTGGGCCCTATTGTAACTTGTACTACAGCACTTTTCATCCTACCTGCAAGCCAGGTGTTCGTTGAGATCAGAAAACACATTTGTGTGCCTTCGGATGCAGCACAGTGCCTGGTGTGGGATAGGTACTTAGAAAATGATTGCTAAATATGTTAACAGGTGACAGAAACTGCAAATTATAGATATTGAAATAGGAAACAAAATTTTTATTTCACCAGGCAGAAACGTTTGTAAGTGGTTGGGTATTAAAAAGGTATTTTCTTATAGTTTTATAGAAAGTGAAACCTTTGTTGGTTAGATGTAGATCCTAGGACTTCAGAAGGGAAGAGAAGCCTATATTTCCTTCCTAGACTCATGGTCGACCCGGTACTTGCACTTGGTTTGAATGGAGACTCATTCATGGAGTCCTGGTAGCAGGTGTAGTTTTCTGAGTGGTTTTCCCAGCTATTTCAAAAAGCATCTGAATGCGCAGAGCAGAGCGCAGCTATCAGCTGGGAGAACATTTAGGTGTAATTTTTTCCTAGATGCACTTCCTCTCCACTTACTCTTCATTCCCAAATGGGGCTATGTGGGTCAGGATACGGGGATGATATATAGGCTTCTGTTTACTTAGGCAGAAAGTAGTGAAAAATAACGGTTTAATTTACAGAGTGCTAACCCCTGCTCCATCCTCCCTCCCTGCCCCCATACACACAGATAAAATTGTGTATCTGGGTGGGCTAGTCACACCCATTTAAAATCATCTCTAAATCCACTCATATTATCCTTTGGTACCAGTAGCTTCATCACATTGCATTGAAGGAGTATTAAAAAAAAAAGTTTGTTATTGGAATCTTTATGTTGTTGGGATCAGCTTCTAACTAAATGGAACAGGTATAATCTTAATGGATTCATCCATGTTAATTTTTAAAATGAGGTCTTAGCAGTGAAGACTCATCTCTGACTGTCCTGTATGTAAGATGAAGTTCTCTGCACTGTGATACTGGACCACTGCAGAATTATGTTATGTAACTATTTCCCTTTTGGCATTCATAGAAACAAGAACTATGTCTCCAGAGGTCATCCCACATTGAGCAACAATTTTAAATACATGAATAAAAATTCCATCTGGCTTTCTTAATTCTTCACATAGATTTGTCTTTTTGTTGTATTTTGTAGCCTTATACTGGCTTGGTAGTCTTTTATGAGGAACAACAAACAACACATCCTGTTTTTATAATATCCAGCACAAATCCCAGTGGAATTATTTCAGAAATAGCTAAGGTTCTTCTTATATCAGTTAGCAGTTTTTTTGAAATTTCCATTATTTAATGTTTCTCCTCAAAGTCTTAGAAGTGTAACTAAAACAAAATTGATTTGTGTCCTCGGGCACCGAAGTCCCGCTAAGTGTTAATGGTCCAGGGTTTTTATATTGAGTTTGAAGATAATGGAAGAGCAATGGTGACCATTTTAAATTGCAAATATTTGTAAAACTCTTTTTGATCTTTTTTTTTTCCCCTTCCATTTCACGGTTTCATCTTTTTGAAATTCTGCAGGATTAACTTTGCTTATGTTCAAATAAGTTAAAATTGAATAGAAAAGATATTTTTAAAGGGTTGCACTATGGCTTTAGGACTGGTGAAAGAGCCAGAACGATGATTCAGAAGCTGAAAATAACTCTACATTTTATGCAATCAAGTAAAACTCTGTACCTTGGCCTTCCCCACACCGGATTAGCAAGGAGTTGGAAGTTATTCTGCCCCCAGCATGCCACTAGGGATGACTAGCTGGGCTATGACAACCTGCCGCCTAAATGGAGCATGTGCGGCTAGAAGGATAACCCTGACGTACTGGGTGGATTAGAGTTGAGTGACCTCAACTCATATTCATTTCCTCGGAAAGGAAAGCTCACAGGGCCCTTTCTGTGCTAAGGGGTGTTGATGCGGTGTGGGTTCTCACGGTGGCACCCAGTCACTCCAGTGGCCTACGTGTGCCATGTTTCCCTGGGATGCTTGCTTCCTTGAAAGGGCTTCGGTTCATTCACAACATTTATCCTGGTCCTGAGGAATCACATTTTAAGATTACAGAAGGGAGAGTGGTTGATTAATTTTTCTTTTACTTTCTTACAGATTTTCCTTTCTTACTTTGTTTTCTGTATGTTTCTATGCAAAAAGCTATACAATAAAGGGGGGAGGAGAGAAGATAATTAATTCCTGAATGAACTCCCATTTCTGTGGAGCAAGTAGGGTAAACTTTTCCAGATAGAACATTCTAGGTCCAAAAGCTGAGTCATCTTTGTGACAGAGTTCGATGCCTCACCGTAAGTTCTTGTTACTCCAAATGGGACTCTATGCTGTGTCCTGTCAAATAAATAAAACTGTCAGGTTATAATTAACATGCAGTGCTTCTCTAATTAAACAGAATTGATGAAATATCTGGGAGGATATTAGCAATGGAACAGTGATGTTTGCATTTAAATGATCTTAATTACCCCTTAGACTTAATGCCCTATTAAGATGGACGGGAGAATGTCACGTCTCACTTAGCCCTATTGTTTGAGACAGTGGCTGCAAGCTGAAAGGGACCAGAGTGCATTCACTTGCATTGTGATGTCTGCTTTTGCGGACAGAAGGTTTGGGAATGTATGTTCTTTGCTGTTCTTTCTTTCTTTTTTTCTTCAAAGGAAATTAAATCACATCCCTGACAGGAGAGGGTAAAATCTCTGAGCAGACCTCCCCAGTGCTTGGAATTCACAGACTCTACCCTGTCCCAGTTCGCTATTATCCTAAGGCAACACACTCCCCTGCCGCTCTTTGCGTCTTTGGCTGCTCGCCAGCCTCCCAGGGCCTCCGGCTTTGATGTGAGGAGCAGGCTGTCCTCGGGCCAGCCTTTTGTTGCTGCCCTGGCCTGGGCTTCACTCACCCACAAGGCCAGAAGGGATGTCCTGTCTCGCAGTATACATTTCGACAGCCCAAGTCATCATCAGGGGTTTCTAACCCCCCCCCCCCACAATGAGGCAGAGAGAGCTGCCTTTGTGTCACCACAAGTGGCTGCCCCCAGCCGCTCAGCTCGCTCTGCTGGCTTTTGGTGCCTGTCCTCAGGGGAGGGCCTCTCTGCCTGGGGGAAGACACCAGCTCTGCCAGGTTGGCTGTCAGTCTGAAGGGCCTCCTTGGCAGGGCTCAGGGGAACCGACCCGACGAGTTGAACAGCTTCCTCTGGGGACTGTGAATCGTCGACCTTCATTTGATCTAGGCCTGGCAGCCCGGTTAGTGAGGACATCAGTTCTGGCTCGGGGAAATCTCTCTTAACTGAACCTATTTCCACCATGGTCCCGGGCTTGCAGTTAGAAGTCGGTACCATTGTAAATTTAACTCTTAAAACTTCTGGTAATATCTGTGGGTAATTCTAAAAGTAGGTGGATGCATAAACACAGAGGATTACAAGGAGAAATACCAGGGAAGAAAAAATGGGGCTATGTCTTGTGACTAACCAAAAGGCCAGCTCCAAGCCAAAGGGAGGGGGGTGGGGGGAGAGAGAGAGAGAAAGAGAGAGAATATTTCTCCTCGATGAACTGTCTTCAGAAGGGCCAATTTGATTCAAATAGAAATGGCCTTACAAAACTGAGAGCAGACCATGTCTCCTTGTAGTTTATGGCACAGTACCTTGCCCTGGATCTTCACAGGATTTAGTAATAGCATCTCCCACAGAGGGTGGCTTTCTTGCTTCTATTCTAGTAAAACCCACTCCCCAAATATACCTCTTTGCCAGCCATTATTGATTCATTTGTATTAAGTTTTATAATCTTCCAAGTTTTTTGTTTGTTTGTTTTCATAAAGTAAATTCTTTTCCTAATGAGAGTGTATTACATTTTTGGCAGCCAAGGATGAAAAAGATGATTAGCTCTTTTTTGCAGTAGATGGGGCGTGCAGCCTGAAGGATCCCATGACCTAGTCAGGGGAGGACACCTGAAAGGGTTCAGAATAGAAAGGGGAAGAGATCTGTAGACGATAAACTTCACAGTCTTATTAGGGCATGCCCGTTTGCCTTCTATTTAGTATTTTGCAACCATTCATGGGTAACAGTTAATTTAGCAGTCTCATATTAATCTCTTTTTCTTGTCATTAATGAGGATACGCCTGAGTGGATTAGTGGGGCGTAGGGGAGAGTAGTGGGGGAGTAGGTAACCAGCCGTGCATCCTGAATACCAGGGCTTCATTTTAGCACAGCTGTAGTGATGAATGTATCTTATGTTCAAGTTTCCAGACTTTGAACTTGCAGAGTTTTGTCATAATCTATTACCTAAATTCCATCTTCCAGCAAGCACAGGGAAGTTTTGTAGCACAGAAACATAGAAGGGACAGTAGTTGTGGTTAAACCATAGTCATGGCATTTAACATTCATGTGAAGTGTAATATTTGCAGGTAGCTCACATATCATTTCTTATTGTTTACGATAAGGTTGGCAGTGCCAAAGACAGAACTGGAACTCGGTGAGATTGTTGACCTGTCTTGGGATTGCTAAAACCTACTGTTTCTCTTTCAAACGTTCCCTCCTGCAGCTTAATAGGTATCCTCATTGCCCTATAATTTTCTTTAGTAAAAAAAGTGTGGAGTTTGAATTTTCATGTTTATATTGACCCTTGCGATCCTCTGTTCCTTTTCAGTTGAATCCATTGGACAATATATCTGACATACTGGGGGTTGATGGGAAAAGCTCTCTAAGGAGATTAAAAAAAAAAAAAAAAAAACAGGGCTTCCCTGGTGGCGCAGTGGTTGAGAGTCCGCCTGCCGATGCAGGGGACACAGGTTCGTGTCCTGGTCCGCGAAGATCCCACATGCCGCGGAGTGGCTGGGCCCGTGAGCCATGGCCGCTGAGCCTGCGCGTCCGGAGCCTGTGCTCCGCAACGGGAGAGACCACAGCAGTGAGAGGCCCGTGTACCGCAAAAAAGAAAAAAACCAAAACCCTTAGGTTATAATTCATTAATAATTTCATTCTGTTTCTGGATGTGTTTTCTTCCCATCGTCAGCCAGCGTGGGAGGAAAGGGAAGAATAATGCTGGAGCCGGGGGTGTTGTGTGGGTATGTGCCATCCAAAAGTATCTTCTAGGAGAAAAAAAGTGTTTATTTTTATAATAAAAGTAGAATTCAAACACTCTGAATAACAGAAAATTATTAATGCTATTGTAGTGAAAAGTTAATCCTAATGCTGTTAAAATCATTAATCATTAAAGACATCAGTTAATCAAAGGCATATACTGCATAAATATATATACAAAAATGGTAACTTTGTGGTACCAGGCTTAAACCTATCAAATGTCATTAATAACTATCGATGTTGCCAGTGAAGAAAATTTAAGACTAAAGCAAGATTGCCTGTTGCTTTACTGTCCTCAAACAGCATTGTAATTCCCAAACCTACACATTTTAAACAAGGTCAGGGGTTCCCTTCACCTGGTTAAAAGTGAATTCTGGTTAACATTTCTAATGATGATGTCTACAGCCACAAAGCAGGTGACGTAGTTTTCTCTTACTGGAACTCCAGGCACATAGCTCCCTTCGAGAATTGCCTTTTCTGGTCCTGCTCTTTCTCTATCCACATCCCCCCAACCTGGGGCCTGACCAAGTCCAGCCTCCTCTTTGAAGCCCCTTACCACTATTCTAGCCCTGACTGAACTCTTCCTGTTTTCAATTCCTATTATTCTTAGAATCATTAGCGCACATTTTAGCATTTAGCACTTAATTGTTTAAAAAGTCATTTTTTATGGGTTAGCTCAGGGCTAATCGTATGTACTTTATTATCTCCTCTAACAAGCAGCCTAGTGTTAGGTACCTTGCAGACATTCTTAGTTGTTGATTATTATTTCCATTGCCTGGCAGTCAGTAACAATTGTTATAGACTAGAATCTCGCTTCTCAAAGTGTGGACCTCAGTCGAGCGCATCAGCATCACCTGGGAACTCCAAGCTGGACCCCACCCAGACCTGTAGAATCAGAATCTACATTTTAACAAGCTCCCCTGGTGGACTGATATGCATGGTAAAGTTTTCATTGCCCTGTTGAGGAAGGTCCCTCTCGCTGGGCGTGGCAGAGATCCCATGAACCTTCAACTAACTTTTACTTTCTGCCAGCATTGTATTTAGGTATCTGATTGTAACAGAATGGAAACTGTGCACTCTTACTGTAAGAATGAGGTTGTAAATGTGGTCTTTACATAGAAACTGTACCATTTAAAAGTGGCCAGAGGGCTTGTTTAAGTATTCAGGACCGTATTTGTGTTCTGATTCAAGACAAATGCTAGATCCAAATCATTAAAATCCCTTTAAATGGCCTCTTTTAAAATTTCAAACTGAGGAGCAAAAAGTATGATTTCCTTTTTCTTAGTTACCTTTTTTTTGCACTTGAAGTGCTTACACCCACTCAACTTGCTATTTTGAACGCTGGGAAAGAAAATTTGTGGGCATCTTGCAGTCTTTCAGGAAACAAGGCTCAGATTAAATATTTGCCACATTTTCTCCGTGTTTCTTTCTTCAGGGAAGTGGAAAAGCACATCATTCATGCTTTCACTCAATTTGACACAAAGTGTGACTTTCTAAGTGTGGATGGAAAACGACTCCTGTCCTTATTTGTCTACCTTCACACAGATAGATATTCCTGGCTTTTCCCCTCCCATTCCTTCTATTTGTCCTTCTCTTCCCTTTCACCGTAGTGTCTACAATTCTTCATATACCACATAGATTTCATAAAATGTGAGATTTCTTTTAGAGTATCTAGGTCCATTAAATCAAGGAAGATAACGTGGATTTAATTATGATGTACGACATTATGTAGACTAATCTCAGTCAAGTTTACACTTAAAATATTTAATTTTAAGTCATTTACATTCCCTGTTGGTTTTTCTCTCTCTGTGAATACACACCTATTTCTCGGATAGCAGAAATAAGAGATATTGGTCAAGATGGAGGGAAAAGAGGGTATTAGGTAACCTCAGCCATTCAGCTTTGTTTTAAATGAACCTCAGGGCTTTGTCTTATAAATACACTAAGAAAATAAAGTGGTTGCCAAGGCTATTATTTTGTGGTGGTTTTGTCCCTTACAGACAGCTTCATTTCATTTTCGTTGAGGCAATTAAGATGTTTTATTTAGAATAGGGCTTAAAATACTTGTCTTCCATTTAATCAGTGTTCACCTACATGTACAGGATATTATTCAGGGGACCTTGTGAGGAATTAACACAATTTAGTAGCTGAACTTGAGAATGAAGTATTTCCAAGCAAGTGAAATGGAAATGAGGAAAGACACAGAAGGAGGAGACTTGTAGAATGTAAATGTTTATTGAATATAAAAGTTAAAATGTAATAGAAGTAGAGATGCATCATAATATACAATGTTTTCTTTACATGGGAAAACAGAATATTACAAAGATGCTTATATGTGCGATTCAACTCCATTCTGTTCAAACGCCTGATGAGAATTGTTTGGGTGTGGCTGAATATGGAGGGTAGAAAATACACTTAATCAAATAATATAATCTGGGAAAATGGGTGAGAATTTCTCAAGCGTATGTGTGCATACAAGGAAATATCAAGGAATATTTGAAAAAAAAAGAGACTAGGGAGTAGAATCTAGACCTACTGTGGATTCAAACATACTACAAAAAAATAACAATAATTAAAACCACCTAACACACACACAAGTTCATGTAATAATGCACATGAAAACTATCTAGCACAATGCCCATCACATAAATCTATTAGGTCTGAACAAACATTCCCTTTTAAATATGTAGATCAATGTAACAAAATGAGGAACCCAGAAATGGACCCATAATAATACAATATACACATAAAATATAATGTAGCAAGTTTAGTAAACAGCATTGTGGGAGAATGGGCTTGGTCAAAAAATCTTTGAATATATACCTCACACTGAGGATCCAAATACACACCAGACGTATTAACTGGTTAATATCTAAAAACAAACTTAAGAACAATTTGTAGAAAATTTAATGTATGCATATATTAAAAGGCCATTTAAATTCATAAGAAAAAGTAGGACCTAAATACAGTCAAATTATGTGAATAGAATAATGTAAACTTTTATATTAAAGATAAAACAATAAAATTATCTTAAAATAGGAGACTATGATCACCATTAAAATAAAAAAGCAATCCTAAAATACCATTTTATATTAAGTAAATCACCAAACAAATTTAATCACATACAACGGTGAGGAAGTTTAGTGAAAGTAGAATGCTCATATTGCTGGTGGCTTTATAGGTAACTTCAATCTCTTGACATCAATATGGCTTTTTATGAAGTCCATAAAAATATTTATACCCTTTGATTTAGTAATTGTATTTCTGTTAGTATTTTAAGGAGAAAGTTGTGTTTCCAGTGTTAAAAATAAATGAGAACATCTGAAATACTCCCACATGTAGGAATGATTAACGAAATGACTAAGTAAGCATGCTAACTCTATGGAATATTATATGGCTGGTAAAAATGAGAACTTTGTGAATTACATGGAAATATAGTATATGTTTATGAAGTGTTAAATGAAAAAAATAGAATGCCTAATTATGTGTGTTATGAGAGCATCTGTGTGAAAATATGCTTACATGGGGAGCAAATAAATACTAGATTAGAAATTTTTTTAATGAAAATAATTGTGTTTGAGTCATGGGTTTAAGGGTGTTTCTCTGGTTAGAAATGTCTTCAATGTTGTTATGTATTTATAACTAAGTAAGGCAGCTGTACTAACTGACCATTAGGACACTGTTTTCTAACTGTTATTCTGGAGCTCTGCTAAAATATGCCGAGACGTTTTGGGTGTGTAAGAGTCTAAGGTATTCTCAGTCTCCTATTCTCCTTGGCCAGTTTTTCACTAAGTTTGCAGAGCAGTGAGTTGACTATAGCTATGCTGAAGAGGGTGGTATGGCACCTGTGGTATTTGTGGGTCTGTTCTCACTCACTTTGCACCCACTTTCTTCCCTTCCTAAACTGAGAAGCATCTTTAATGTCGTTGGTGCTCAGTAAACTCCTGCTCAATGTTGTTGAACTTTCGCCTACGGGGAGGAAAAGCTCTGTGATGTAAAGGGGAAAATGGTAGAAGAATAGTCAGGAGACCTGCCTTCCGGCTGTGTGACCTGAGGCAAGTGACTGTGACCTTCTGGGCCTCAGTCTCATCCTCAATACAAGGAGGGTGCTCCACAGCTGCTAAGCTTTAAGTACCAGGGCTATAAAGACATTACAGTTCACAAGCTCACTCCAGGGTGTCATTTACTCCTTTCAAGGGCAGTTTTGTGTGCTCCTAAAAGAGCTAATTTACTGTGTTCACTGTTGCAACAGCTCAGACAGCTAAAGCTTTCCCGGGAATGGCCTGGTCAGCTCAGGGAGCATGGTTCCTGTCTACTACATGGGGAACCATTCAGCCAGAGAAAGTCACTCTAATCCTGCATTGTAGGTACACCGATTTATTATACAAAAATGACTGAAACACACCAATTGGTGACAAGCATGATCAAATATTAGCTAATGATAAATTACTCCATTGTTTAGACTATGTACCTGACTGAAATACAAAGTTCAGATGTATTTAGATTTTCTGATGGAGCCAAACTACCACTGACTGAAGTGGGTTTTTTTGGTCTTGCTTTTCTTTTTTCCTAGTGTGGTGAGGCAGGCAACAAAAACAAGTTGAAGGCAAGGAGGAGTAGACTCAACTGCTTTCATCAGCTTATAAAATTGTTTTAGGTAGGTACTACTGTATGGTATAAGAATTATAGGAAACCAACCGTCATCTCTCAAATGTTAGTCATTTCCAAGGAAATGAACATTTCTAAGGAATGTATCATGGTTTGTACACATGAGGCTCACTTGTTATACAGGCAACATATCTGTACCTTCTGCGTCAGTTAAGGGTGGTCATTTAACTGATAACATCCATACAGGTGACTAACATATTTTGTACTTATTGCTTTTGAAGCTTGGTAGGAAGTGCCCATGCCAACTGAAAAATTCCTAAATAATTTGAAGTCACTGACCACTCAGATAACCATAGTTAGATTTGAAACTAGAGCACACTTGCTATATTGTAGGTGAAAAACCTAAGTAAGATATTGGCTTGGTGGCTAGCCATGAAATGGTGCAAGAAATGAGGCAAAAACTACATAATTGAAGAAAAAGTCACTTTACCAAAAAAATGAACAATGACAGAAAGAGGGATTGTAGATCTAGACTCTTATACAGGTCAGTTTCATATTATACATTGAAAAATCAGTGAGAAAAGGATTCTTAAGAATCTTCAAGTCATTCTGCATCATGATGGGATGTGCCCTAGCTTTTTCTTGGCAAGTGACTAACTTAAACAGTATGCTAGCACAAAACCATCATGTAAGAATCCAGAGATGATAGGAAGTTAGTTACCGAACATCATTTGAAAGCGCCTTTGTAACGCTTTCATAAAGGGCCTGTAAAAGTACCAAAAAATATTTTCACAGCTCTAGATGCTCAGAGTGCAAATTGTATACCATTTTGCATCTCATTGTTTAGGTGCTATATTTGTTGGTCCAGTGTAATTAAAATAACCAAACCATTTGACATTTGTCTTGTCATATTTATGGCAAGAACCCTAGAATAATAATAATTAAGGCTGTTTATCATTGTTAATGAAGAAGCCATTTGAGACCATATCCAAATGAGTTTCCTAGATAACTATTTCTTGAATAGCAGCAAGACTAGAATCTAGACATTGGTTGTCTTGGAAGTGAAAACATATTTCCCATGGCTACCATGGGTTTCTACTTAGTATAATTATTGCTATTTGTCTTCTCCATTGGTAGGAACATTTTTTTTTTGTTTTGTTTAGTTGGAGCATCTGCCTTCAAATAGTGGGAACAAATCTATTTCAATCTCCTTTTTTATACAACTGAAGTAACTGTCAATTTTCCTAATACGTGTAGTGAGACTAGGGGAGTGACAATATGTGGCTAATTCCAAATTGCATAATAAAAAATCATGTATTTATGGCCTTGCAATAGGTTTTTGAACTTTCACTGGAATATAGTTGTGTCTGATGTCCAGGGACTTTAAAATTACTTAATCTACCCTGGGGGGACCTGATTCAGAAGTAGCTGGAAGCTGTCCAATTTTCTGTCTCACTCTTCTGCTCTGCCTCCCAGAATCCCATTTATCTTAGGTTCTATCAGTTGAGATATAGCTTTCCTTCTCTAAAACTTTCTCTTGGAGCTAAGATAGCAATTTAATATTTGAGCTTCAGAAAAGGTACATCTACTGGTAAAATGAATAGAATTAACTGATATTATTTATGAACTATAATTAAGCTGTTTATGGAGCTTTAGTAAACACTTCTGTGGGAGATGAGGTATTACATTCTAAGAATGATTTGGAAATTTATGCTAGCGAATTCTCTCCAAATGATCTGTCTGGGTATTAGTTTATATGCCTCAACAGAAATTGCCTGTACCTAGGGCTTAACAGTTTTAAAGAACTGCAACCTACACATTTTCATTGCATCAATAAATTAATAAGAACCAATGAATAGAATTCCAAAGTAGTCAGTTGCATCTTTTCCTCATTTCTGATTTTACATGTCCTAACTGACATTATGTAGTCGTCACTTCCGTATGCCAATCAGTACTGAAAATAAACTCTTCTGCTCTTGCACTTTGTTATTTTATTGCTTTTTCTATGCTTGAACATTCTTTTTATTTCCAAACTGGAAAATTTAATCTAGTTGCCAGATGCTTTTGTTGTTTTATAGTTTTAAGTAGCACAGTAACTTAGGAGAAGATATAATAATAATAATCTTGCTTTGATTTCTGTGTTATTAATGTATAGATCATATAATGCTGCTCTGGTTTAAAGGCAATTCTTTGTTGTGTTTTTTTTCTTTCTTCATTAGGTGGAGTCTTTGAATTTTTTAAAAGACGATGGTAATCAGATCTACTTGAAAAATTAAGTGAATTGATTTGCTTGGAACACTCTTTTACCAGTTCTTTAACATTTAACCACTGGGTAAGTTGAGTCAAGTACTTTCTATGTGGTTTGATTTCAAAATTATTGGAAAGATCTCTCAAGCAAAATATTAAGCTTTATGGGAAGTTTTTGACAGTAATAATTTGAGGACCTCAAAACCTGTGAAAGATGTCTGGGATGCTATCTAAATGAAAATGTTCATAAGTCTTTACCACATCGGTGGAACTATCCTGATTAGAAAAATGGGAAGATTAGAAAATGTTATCATGTACAGTTTGAAACCAGATCCCTTCATTTACTGTTCTAATGATTATTTGCTTGTTGTAATCTTGAGGTAATGTGAGAATATCGAATTTTACTTTTAGTGAGATACGTGTAATTGTACTGTATAGTATCAGATTCAAATCTAAGGAATAAAGAATATATTGAGTAAATTAGTAACCCTCCTTATTTTATTTCTTTTTTTGGCTGCGTTGGGTCTTCATTGCTGTGTGCGGGCTTTCTCTAGTTGTGCCGAGCGGGGGCTACTCTTCGTTGCGGTGCGTGGGCTTCTCATTGCAGTGGCTTCTCTTGTTGCGGAGCACGCGCTAGGCGCACGGGCTTCAGTAGTTGTGGCTCGCGGGCTCTAGAGCGCAGGCTCAGTAGTTGTGGCGCACGGGCTTAGCCGCTCCACAGCATGTGGGATCTTCCCGGACCAGGGCTTGAACCTGTGTCCCCTGCGTTGGCAGGCAGACTCCTAACCACTGTGCCACCAGGGAAGTCCACCCTCCTTGTTTTAAACCATTCTCATTTTGCAGAAAGCTTAGTTTCTGTGATAAGAATAGAAATCTTAAGGACTTGCTTGATCCAGCTTCCTTGTTGCACTGTGTTGCTTCGGAAGGCTCTTGAGGTAGAGAATTCTTAACCAGGAAGAGTTTAGGCTTTTAGCAAATTCTTGGCACTGCCAAGACAGAATTTAGTGAGAACAGGACTTTGGCTACTGTTAAAATGTCAGTGTAGTAAAGTCTGCTCTGTCAAACAGATTTTTGACATCAGAAGTCTAAATGATGCTGATTTTAGGGTTTGGTAATTTTTGTTTTAATCCAGGCAAACTCATGCTTTAATTAACTCTTTACACAGTCACAGAAAATGTGGAAAAAATTTTGTATTCCTAGTCTAGGTCACATGATTTTAGTTTCTGAAATTTTAAATTTTATTCATGATTCTAAATTGTGCATCTCATTACTTAATTTCCCTCTGGATAAACTAGAAGTGTTTAAAAATATGATGAATGATGGTAAATAAGAGAGGCAAGTGTCTAATCATTCGGGGAGCAGACTTCCAAACCAAACTAGTAGTGTCTGCTTTACCTCTGGGCATCTTCAGACGTGGTGGGGTCAGGTGGTTTTTCAGGGATACTGTCGCATATGGTTTATACAATGCTGACAACTGCCTTTACTTTGTCTAAAATAATCTTCCTTGAGGCTGCTTCCCTGGAACTTGATTTGTTAGTGTAGCTTTTGAGCATCCAGTGAGTACAGAAATATCAAGTGTGGAAACCCAGGGAATCTTTTCATTTGGCCTGTGAGGTTCATGACCCGAGATTCATTTGTGACCAGTAATTTCCATTGTTATGGGCACACGGTGCCATTCGGAACATTTTTTTGATCATTAGAGGGATATAAGGCAGTTAGATTGAAAAACCCATCATGAAGAGAAATGATAAAGTTTCAAAAGCAAAGCCTTAATTTCTTCACTAGTCGTAATAGATGTTAGAAGATGAAAATTGACACTCTGAACTACTCACTTAAATGTCTTTGTCTGCCACATTTAATTTTCCTTCTACTCACAAGGATTGGCTTTTACAGCTATTCCCAAGGGACCCCACAGTGTTACAGTTACATTTCGATTGGTGGGACCTAATTTAAATTATGTTTAGGAAACTGTTCTGTAAGTGCCTCCTGAGAATGGACATTGGCCTTCTTGCAAATATCACTATGAATTCTGGGCGTCTTTGGTTAAGTCAGCTCTTTAAGGTCACTGTGTTTTAAAAAATTTTTTTGTTAATTACATAAGGATGCTACTTAATTCATAAGGTTATGTGAGGATTAAACTCCTGGCAGGTGGTAGAGACTCAGTAGCTAGTAGTGATTATTGACAATAGTGATTCATGTTGGTAATAGTCACAATCATGGTTTAAATGTAACAATAATTATATTTTATTAATCACATGACTGATTCTTTAGCCCATCATTGTGGACATAGTAGAAATGTACACAGAGATGAGTAACATTAAACCAAACACTTGGTAAGGAAACACTTCATATGAAATTGGTAAGCTTTTTTCGTGCTGTATACAACATAATCAGCAACCTCTCAATCACTTTATCGCCTGAGCCTGGTCTTGTCCATCGACCCAAGCAAGGATTTTTCTTTCAAATAATAAATTTAAAAAATTTCTCCAATTTCCCCCACTCCAAATTGGTAGTAAGAGAAAACAGGGTAAAAAAGATAAAAAGGGGAAGTTTGCATGATAAAATTTTACACAATATAAAAGGAAAACCTGCATCATTAGAATGGTCTTTCTTTTATGGTACTTTTTGTAAAAGATAATAAATAAAAATTACTTTATAATAATGTGACTTTTCATGTCCTGCCATTTTCATTCAGATAGCCAGGGCTTTTGACTCGTCTTGACCTTATTCATTTTAAGGTAATAGTAGCTGGACTATAGACCTTTAAACCAGGTGCACAGATTTATACGCTCTCATTGCATTGGATGTAATTATTTAAGAATTATGTAAGTGGTATGTCTTCTTTAAGCTGAGGAAAGATAAGAAGGAAGGTGAAAATTGTTAGCATTCACTGGATGTGTTCTGCAGAGTCAGGTTCTTTGCTATAGCTGCTTAATCTTTGAAAAGCAAGAATTAAGAATCCCATATTCATTTGAGAAAATCAGGTTTCAGAGCAGAAATCAATTTGCTGAGAATTACATAGTTATGATAGTAATTTTTGGAGTCAGAAGTTATTGAAATCTTACTTTAAATTAGAAAATCCAAACTATGTAACTCTATTTCCTGTACAAATTGCTGTATTTTGTGATTTCCCCAGACTCAGTGTTTATCCATCCATCTGTTCCTTTATGTTTTTACTTTTTTTGTCATTACTTACACCAGTATGGAAAATAAAATGGGAAACTTTTAATCTATTTAACTTGGGCACATTTTAGTAGGTCTTATAAAGATTTGATGAGGTTGCAAATAAGATTTGCTCTCTGTTCACTGTGGTTTGATACAACTTTTCCTGCTATCACATATAATTCAGAGCAAACCTTATGAGCTTCAATGCGTTGTGGCCTTCAGTATGTTTCCTTTTATATTGGGCCATTTTTATAGGTTTTCAGATGCACACAATTCTTCTGTTGGGTCCTTTGTGTTTCAAGGTAACTGAAGAGGGTATCAGTATTTCTGACTGAATTTTACTAAACCGATGTGAAACCTATAGACTCGTAAGCTCTTACTATAAGGACTGCGGTTTGTTTTGCCATTACAGCCTTTGTGAGTGGAGCCCATTACTGTTAGCTTCTCAGGCTATATGGTTTCACTTTTCCAGAATTATTTTCTTAACCTCTTCTATAAAACTGGACTCCTCCTGCTTTGTTTTTCAAGCACCTCACTTGACTATACCTTGATTCATTCATACATTCAGTTCCTTACCCATTCATTTATTCATCATCAGCAAGATTAATTAAACCAGTAGTATGAGCAAAGCACATTTTGTTCCTTGAACATTCTGTAGCCATTTGAAAAACTGACTGAGGGTTACTTTTTTTTTTTTTTTTTGGTGGTTCGCGGGCCTCTCACTGTCGTGGCCTCTCCCGTTGCGGGGCACAGGCTCCGGATGCGCAGGCTCAGCGGCCATGGCTCACGGGCCCAGCCGCTCCGTGGCATGTGGGATCTTCCCGGACCGGAGCACGAACCCGTGTCTCCTGCATCGGCAGACGGGCTCTCAACCACTGCGCCACCAGGGAAGCCCGAGGGTTACTTTTATGTCATTTCATAGTACTCTTCCTGCTTGTCGTTCTTCCTGTCTCCTTCCTTTAGCTTGCAGTGTAGGATGACTGTGTGTGGCGGGACCTCTCATCTTTTACTGGCTACACAGAATGCCCTGTTTCTAGGATGTCCTGAATTACCATTTGTGTAATGCTTTACAGTTTACCAATGGCTTCCATGTTACATGATCTCACTTAAGGCAAGAACTATTCTGTAGATATTACTTACATTTTGTTTTGTATGTGAGCAAACAGAGGCTCTAAGGGTTACAGTTGAGTGAGTTGCTCAAAGTCACAGCATTAGTGAGTCATGAAGGAGGATTCAACCCTGGTTCTCCCAACCACAGGCAATATGTCATTCGATGCCAGATCACTGGTCTGGTTGACTGGTAGTGTTCAAATATTGGAGCTTTGTTGATAAGATCTGTATATTCTGTTTAGTATGAAACATATAAGGAAGTAGAAGCCATATTGGAGTCTGGGAGAAGAATCAGATCTCAGAGTTTTAGGGAATCTTGGAGGCAGTGTACCTTCCCTTCCTTGATGATAACTGTGAAATTCACCCAGTCACTCCCCTGCTCTGAGAATCTCATAGACTCCAAGCAACATCCTTATAGATCAAGAATGGCTTTTGGAATTCTGATTCCCTTGGTGGTTATAGTTTCCCTGTGAATTACTAAATTAGATATTGAACAGCATCATCCACTTCAGAGATCTTCATGCTTTATCTCTTCTTTTCTCTGAATCCCCTTAATACTTTTTACTTCTCTCCTGTCTCTTTTTCGTATGTGTTTTTGTGCTTATGCTTTTTAGTAAAGTGATTTATGTGGGGCTTTTATCTCACCTACCACACTGTAAGCTGCTTGAGGGCAAAGACTGCATCTTCATTTCATTGGTGTCCTCTTCAGCCTTGAAAATGGTGGTTGAAAAAAATAGTAGCTATTCCATAAATATTTGTTGAATTTTAATAAAAATATCTGATTGTGAGTTTTCATCTACAATTCATTTTGGGGACTGCACATTGATACCTGGGCACAGATTTAATTTTAATCATGTTAGGGAGATGAATCAGCAAGTCTGATTCTAATTAAATATCCAGAGCAGAGCCATAAACAAATGTACGTGCTTTCTAGGTGATCTTTTTGAATGCAAAAAATTAGTCTTGAAGTAAAATAACAAACCCACCCCCAAAACAAAACAAAACTCCCTCCATTCCCCTACAAGCATGTTTTATTGTCTTTGTCTTGACTATGGGAACAAAAACGACTGACTCTGAAAAGATTTAATGAGATAAAATAAAACATGGGCTCTGAATATAGAGGCTTCCTGGAAGATACAGGTCATGTGGATGTGAAGCACAGCTGTCTCTGGTTTCAGGACTAAGGATGTACATTTAATCTGCCCTGCGGTGCTGGGAAGCCCCTGAAAATTTTTGAGCAGGAGAGTGATGTCATCAGAGCTGCACTTTAGGAAGCTGAATCGGGCCAGGTTGTGTTGGATGGTGCGGGGGTAGAGGTGAGGGTGGGGTGAGTGGATGCAAGAGTCCCTGAAAGCACAGAAGCCACTTAGGAGGCACTTAGCATTCATTCACACAAGAGCTGTCACCGCACATTATGCCCTTTCCCTCTCCTCCCACACGTATAGCACAGATGAAAGCACTAAGAAAACTTTAGTGAACACTTGAATCCCAAGTTCAGGGAATTCTTTCTTTTTTTTTTTTTTATTGAAGTAGAGTTGATTTACAATAATGTGTTCGTTTCAGGTGTACAGCATAGTGATTCAGTATTTTTATAGATTACACTCCATCAATAATGGCTATACTACCCCGTGCTGGAATTCTGACTTAACTTCCTCCAGTCTCTTCCTTATTTCCTCACTTCGCAAGTTTTGCATCCTGGTGCCTTTATGGCTACTTTCAGCTCAAAGTATTTTCCTTAGGACTCTCCTGATGCTTCCACAGGTGACTGCCTCTGAGAATTGTCCCTGGATTCCATATACCCAATACCCGAGGGCATAGTGCCTAGATCTGTCCTGTGGAAATTTGACAGTTGGACCCGAAGCACTTTCGGATCTGACTTTGTACACTGGGAGTTCGGGCAGGTGTTGAAGGTCTGAACTGCAGTGGCGGCAATAAGCGTTGACAGGACGCAGACAAGATGAAAGAATGTGCAGGAGGCCCACGGAGGGCCGCCTGATTGGGTGCAGGAGGGGTATGTGTGCGTGTGTGTGTGTGTGTGTGTGTGTACGGGCGCATGCTTATATCTGCACTTCTGGGGGGCAGGGAGCAGTAGGAAGCTGTCAGTGATGACACCAGGCTTTTGAGCCTGCGAGTTTGAATAGGACTTTTTTTTTTTTTTGGCGGTACGCGGACCTCTCACTGTTGTGGCCTCTCCCCTGTTGCGGAGCATAGGCTCCAGACGCGCAGGCTCAGTAGTTGTGGCTCACAGACCCAGCCGCTCCGCAGCATGTGGGATCCTCCCAGACCAGGGCTCGAACCCGTGTCCCCTGCATTAGCAGGCAGATTCTCAACCACTGCGCCACCAGGGAAGCCCTGAATAGGACTTTTAATAGAAAAAAAAGGAAGTAAAGAGAGAAGCTGGCTTGGGTCTCAGGATGATGAATTTGATTGTGTACCGAGTTTGATATAAAAGTAGATAAAAAGCTTATACTTTATACTACTCAACTTTTTTTTCCCCATGAGGGTTTATAGCTGGAAACAGGAATTCACTGGAAGGCATGAGTCTTCTTCCTCTTTTTACTGTTCTTCCAGCTCCTTAAATATTTCCCAAGAGCTTAAGATGTTTTGGGTTTTCTCAACCTTACCCCTGCCAAAAATCCCCCACAAGTTCACCTCCTTAGGAACATATGTACTTGTCAGAGTACACGTTTAATCATATTAGGGAGATTAAACAGCAGCCTTTCGGCCTGCCAAGATAAAACATACAGGAAAAATAGCTATCTTTTCCTTTTGATAAGTATGAGCATTGTCACCTCACAACTTGCTGAAATAGCACAACAAAGGAACACTTTGGGGCAGAGGCTGGAAGATCAAGGGAATGCGCGGACACAGACACTTCTTCTTTTCTTTACTATGAGGCCTTCGATTGAAACAGTCTAGTTCAGGGAAGCAGGGGCATTTTTACTTGAGCACTAAAATCGAAAAAGTGTATTAGCCATTCGAATTGCAAGTTGTCCTCTCAATTGGTGGTGTTTCTAACAAGATCCTTAGGCTCTTGAATTTGTTGGTAGCAGTGAGTCCGCCGGTCCCAGTGTAATCCACTCCCATCCCCATCCACTGAGAAGTTTTTGAATTTCAGCAGAGACACTCTTGATTCAATCAGTTTAAAAGCATATAACGATCCTGTAATTATCATTTGTCATTACCTTGTGTACTAATGATTAAAGCACACATTTAATAACCAAAGGGCAGTAAATATATTTGAGATCTTGAACCATAAAAAGATTTCCATTAACAGAATATTTGGGCAGAAATAAATTATTCATTGACTGTAGCAGAGCTTGATTCTCTCATCAGCCTTAAGTGGAACTTTTGGGAACACCAATCATCACGGACACCAACACGAAATTGGCTTGAGCCCCCATCCTTCTTACATGGAACCTGAGGTTTTTTTGGCTATTTGTAAAAGCTTTAATTCGGTTTAATTCAATGAATGTCCATGGTGTTTCTGCCATATGCAATTTAGTGTTCTGGTGGTTGGAGGACTACAGTGATAAGTCTGCATTTTAGTCTTTAAGTTGCTTGTAAACCCAAAAGAGAGACAAGATTAGTACATAACTAACTTGGATATAAGGAAGCTTAAGTAGCGCCATCAGAAATGTATAAATAAAATGTGTTGCACATTCAGAGGAGAAAGAAATCACATGAATTTTCTCATGGGAATGTGGAGGGAGGGATTTGGAGATCAGGAAGTGTTTCCTGAGGAAGGCTTTAAAGACAGGCAAGGTTTGGACAGATGGAGAGAATTACAACAACATAGGCAAAGAGTTGGGATGAGTAATGTAGGTGTCATAGGAACGAAAAGTAACATGATGTATTTGGAACACAGCATTGGTAAGTGAAGAGGAGACACCAAAGAGAGGAAAGAAAGATACCTAGAGACTTAGAGAGTGCATAGAGGACCTTGAAGGAGTAATTAGCACATCACTTTGGTAGACATTAAAGAACCAATTTTGAGCTAAGGAGTAATATGATTGGATATATTTTTGAAATATACCTCACCTCACCTCACCTCACAAATAAGAGGTCGAAAATCTGAAGGTAGACAAGTGAAAAAGCCATTGGGATCATCTCCGTGAGAGGTAATACGTTTCTGAACTAAGTTGGTTGTAATAAGAATACGAAGGAGGGGACAGATGGGAGAAATAGTGCAATCATTTGTCTATAGGTTTTGGCACATGATTGCCTACATGAGGGGTGGAAAAGAGGAAGGAGTTAAAAATTGCATGCAACGACTTTTAGTAAACTTTTGAATCCAGCCAACATTTATGGAGAACCAAGCCATGTGCAAGACGTTGTGCTCTGTGCTAGAGGTGTGTACTGAGAAAAATGAGAAGGGTCTTGTCTCCAAGTAGCTGAAAATTTGGGTGGGGATATAAGTGTACTCAATTAACTGAAATCCAAACCAGATCATGATTAGTGCGACAACAGGAGTAGCGCAAAGAGTTATGAGAACACAAAGGAGGGTGATGTTAATTTTGATGCTGCAAAAGTAGGGAAGCATCTAGGGGAGAAGACACTTGGGCCTGGAAGGTCAGATAGAGGAATCCAAAATATTGTAGCTGTCAGAAACATAGCAAGAAAACTAAGAGAGGCAAGTGTCAAAGAAGCTAAGGGGAGAGGACCTTTACAGATAGAGGAGCTCTTACTTATTGCCCCTGGTATGTCAGATCCTGAGCTGGAAGCTCTGTATTTAAGGAAGGTGTGCCCCACAGTGCGAAGTGCTGCAAAGTGGTAACAATGCCATCTAAGAAAGGGCCCCTGCATTCAACAATTTAAGGGTTAAGAGTGGTTTTTGAAGATGTTTCAGTTGAGCAGGGGGGAGACCTTCTAAAGGTTATTCCTCGTCTTGAACATATAATTAAACTCCATCAGTGAAAGAAAGGCTGAGCTTTCCTCAGTGATTTATCCTTGACGGGTCAAGTTTATAGAAACCTCAGTAGATCTTAACTCACCGGCTGGTCTTCGAGGTACCCCCTGAGAATGTGTTAGTCCTGAGAAGTCTTTGTAAATTTTACAATATTGCAAACATGTTGAATGCCTAGATGATTTTCTCACAGGTCCAAGATTTCAACTGGCTACAAGCCTCCCTCTTTCTCACTTCTTCCTTCCTCCTTCCCACCACTTCCTTTTTAAGCACCCGGCTGGTTAGGGTGAGCACATTTGCCACACCCTTGGCTCAGGGTCAGGGAAGTCCTCGGGCTCTCCTTGGCACTTTTCCCACGTGGAAGGAAATTTCTAGAGAACAATCCAGGGAAGTGCACGCACACAGACACACACACACACACACACACCCCAGTTCTTTTCCTGTCCTTTAGGATATTCATGTGCCAATAAACAGACAAAACACACTGTCACATACAGGCATATTGTGTCACATTCACCCTTAGGAAACTGGGCAGAGAGGCAGTCATCTCGTAGGAGGTAATGGGGATACTATTAACATTTAGGAATAATAATAGAACTTAAAGAAAAATTTAAAAATTACTTTGTTAAGATGAATAGCATATTACTGTAGAGTGTGAAGGGATGACATTTTTATCAAGGTTATGTTTAGTGGATTTTTTTTTAATCAATTAGTACAGCAAATTGGGCACAGTAAAAGAACTTTCACAGAGGCACTCACATTACCACAGAGGGGCATTTTAAATTGTATCAGGCCACCCCGTAATTTATTTATTTATATTTTTTTCCTCACATCATTGATTTATTGGGGGAAAAAAACAATGAACAAATAACCATACAATCTTGGGCTTTGATAGGTGTTATAAAGAAAAACAAAGTAAGTTAAGGGGATTAAAAAGTAAGGAGGGTGTAGTGTTTTGGATAGAAAGTTAGGGAAGTCCTCTCTGAGGTGGTAATGTTTGACTAGAGAGCTGAATGAGGGGTTTCTTGTGTATGATGTATACTATGTCCATTGCCACCCCATAATTTAAAAGGAATGAAAAGAGAGAATTTAAAAGGAGTAGTAGAGTGGAGGAAGAAGCAATTGCTTCTTTACCCCACAGATGCTTAATAGTACATGCACGTGGTAAGCGTGTGTTTATAATCATTCACTCATTTATTCGTTTATCCATTCACACACTTGATCCCTCAATCCATAAACATTTACTGAGTTCCTGTTGTGTCCCAGGCTGAGTGCTGGGAAATATAAATGAGTAGAGAAAAAAAAGTAACATTTAAAATAAAATACTTCCTTATTATGGGAAACTAGACAATATAAGTAGATTTCCCTGTTTTATAAGTATACAGCTTGATGGAAGTACATTTATGAGGTATTATATACTCCTGATTTTACCCCTCAAAGTTCTTTCCTGTCATTGTAAACCCTAAAATGTGTTCAACCTGCTACAACATAGTAATTCAGTTATTAGATTAATGGTAATGGGACTTGTTAGAGCTTCTAAAGAAATTGTCATATGTTCTCATCAGACTTTACCTACTACACCACTGGAATTCCTTTCCCTTAAGAATTGAATTGGCAGGATGATTTATCAGGCTGATTTTCCTCTGTCTTGTCAGACGCCTTGGGATAGATAGGGTCAGTATGCTTTTCTGTGTATCCATAGAAATAGCCTCAGGGAATTCTCCAAATGTAGGGCCATCTTCTACCTTTGAAAGCACTGTCAAGATCTTTTCAAACAGCAATGAAACTCAGAAGTGGGTAGGACCATTTAGTCTGACTTAGGCTGGTCTTCTAGGGCACAGTAAACCTGAGAGAGTTAGCGATATGTTCCTTGCCAGGTAATACTTTCTCTTTTTACTCTTTTTTATTTATTACCTCTCTTTGCCTCATTTTAATAATTTTATACTTTTTTCCCATACTTTTAACAACTGTGGCTGATAGGTTTATGTCTTGCAGGACTTGTTTTAATGTCACCTTGGTGATGTATAAGAAAACAAGACCTTCATTTTCTCCCCCGCATTTGGTTTTTCAGCATACATTCATGTTTGGGGTCAGCTATAACATGCTACCATGTTTACCTCTATTTTAAAAGTAAAAAATTTAAGTTGAACTAAGAAACCTATGGGACTTTTGTCCCAGAACTCTTAATCTTGGGTTCTTTTGTTTCCAAATCAAATAAAAAATATATATGTGCATCATATTTGTGTAAATGGAAATAATTTTCATTATAAATGTCAATAATTTTTATTATGTCAAAATAAAATTTTGAGGTTTTGGAGTTGATGAATATATTAACATAGATTTTTGTAGAGATACTAAAATATTTTAATTCAACTCTGTTAATTTGAAAGTTTTATTATGCATACTTTAAGAATGCACTAACCCAAATTTGGAAATATTTATTGACAAAAATAAAATGTTTATGTGGGTTTTTTTTAATTCTAGAGAGAGGAAAAAAGTTAATTTCACTTCAGTATTATTTTCTAAATAGTATGCATTTGTGCCTGCCTATATCGTTTTCTAAGCATATATATACTCCTACACCTTTTATCTGGGGCCATGGAGGAGAGGACAGGAACTGGCCTGATGTGTGTGCCGAGATCATTCATTCATTCACTCACTCATTCATTCATTCATCCAGGATAGGGATGGATGTTGACAAACGACTTGTATTTTCCATTTTGATAAATGTGAGTAAACTAAATGTTTTTACCTGGAAAAGTATTAACAGGGAGGGATTTGACAACATATGTAAACTTAAAATTGTTGTAAGTGGATGGAAAATTGCCACCTGGTCAGGAAATACATAATAGGATCATTTTAATAACTTATTGATTAATTCATTATAAAATTCCCTTTGATCATTTACAGGTAAAAGGGATATAGTCTTTTCAAAATGTCTAGAACTATATGTGTGCTTTTAAATTTATGTGCTGTGAACCTTTACCAGTGGCAGGAACAAGACTTAAAATACTTTGATTAGTTATCAAGAAATTTTCTACTATATTAAAAAAAACATTAAAAGAATTAGGAAGATAAATATGTACCTAGAACAGAGTCAATACTCAATAAATATTTGTCATATGAAAAAAAGAGAAATTTTCTACTACTTTCAATAAAAATGGAGCTCTTCAGAGTCCTCATCTAAGCTTTTATTCTTAAGCTATTTAAATATATACCTAATGGAAATTTATTCTTAAGAATTTTATGATGAGACATTTTATTTTAAAGAGCTAGCTACAGATATTGAAAAAAATTTTCTATATCAGATATTTTATATTTGTATTTTTTGACACAAATGCGGTTGGCCTGTACAACATATGGGATATAATATCTGTTCACTTGGGATTTTACTTAGAATATAGAGGTGAGCCAGTGGACAAAGAAAACGTAATCATTTATTTGAAGATATTTATTACTTTATTTTAAACATTGCTAGGATTATAATCACTTATTTTTAATGTACCCCATTTTATATACATATATTTGATGTATTTTGGAAATCTGATAAAAATTTAAATTAAAATAAATTAATTCCGTTTTAAGGTTGGCACTGTGAATTATTCTTCAGAACAGATGCAATTAGTTAGCATTTTCTGAAGCACACATTTTAAAATCTTTTTACTCATGGTATCGTTATCATTTAAACCCTCTTTTAGAAATCTTAGAGAATTACGTTTGGAAGTGTTCTGTATAAATTCTTCAATGTCTATTATAATTAAACATGCTTGAGTTTATACATTTAGTAATAAGATATATAACTTAGGAGAAGGATGACTCTTGGTAACTCAATGATGTCTCAGTCTTATTTTCTAACATTATCAAAACCTTAATGAGTGATTCCTGAATTGAATAATACCAACGTTACATGGCAACACATAAACATTATGTGGGTAGTTAACTGTGGTAGGTAGGGAGCAGTGATTCGTTAGAAAAGTCATTGGTTGAAATGTCAGGAAACCATCAAGGTTCTTGCCCTGGATCTCATAGACTAGTTTACGATCTTGGGCAAGTAACTCAACCTTCCCTTATTCTACTACCCGCCCTCTTAAGTTTTATATATATAATATAATTGCATTTCCATATATATCTGAAAAACCTCTAAAATTCTTCCTCTGTTTAAAATAATAATCTCTGAGATTCTGAAGAGGAGTAGAGACGAAAACCTGGTGGACTGCTTTCATGACAGTCTTGACGGCGAGTTGGTTAGAAGCCAAGCTTGGTTTGGACTTAAGAACACACAACTCGGGATTCGGCTGTTGCCACCAATATTTGTGGGGCCTCCAGGGTAAGAGTTCAAATGGAGGCCCACATGCCTTCTTCTTAACTGGATCAGTGACTAAATCTTTATTTATAAAGAATGTGAATTTGCAGGGATTTCATCTGACCTGTTTAAGTTGTGGATTTGGTGAGAATAAGTTTCTGGCTCCTTTTTGTTGTGAAGAGTAATTAAATCCTCATTAAAGAATTTGTAATGTCCTGTTAGTGAATTTTATATGGGTCATGCTTGATAAAAGTTTGCTTACTTTCATTGTTTTCAAGCTTCAAAAATTTAAGCAGATTGACTATTTTTAGATTTTTCTCTTCCTTTTTTCCCCCTTAGTTTATTGCTTCTGAACTCCAAAAAAGAAGCTACTTATACCAAGATCTTGACTTGCACTCATTCTCAATGAGCTAAGGGATATAAAAATAGAATGTTGCTTGTATTCAAAGTATACAAAATATCACTATGTTTTCATCAACAATGTAAATTAAAGTAAAAATTCAAAAACTATTTTAAAACACTGATTTTTCTTATTAAATATCCAAAATTACTTTAAAATGAAAAGGCAAATCCATATGATAATGAATGTATAAAACGTTTAAAATCTAAATTATTTAAACAAAGCTAAAGCTTGTAAATATATTTTCTAGAAATTTTATTGTCTTCTTAAATATTTTAATCAAAGTAAATCTACACACAGGTTTAGGATTCAGTGTTCTTTTAGTTGCTAATGTAAAGAATTAGTGTCATGTTTTATGCAGTTTACATCTATACAAATTTAAGAATAAGAATTGCTTACTTGTGAAATGTTCCTGTGGTAACATGTGTGATTCTTTTTCCATATGCTGCACTAATCATTAATAATTCTAGAACCACTGATCAGGTCACTAAGAGAAGCAAGAAAAAAGATGCTGCCATTACTGTACTTTGCTATAAAAGACTTTGTTGCGCCATTTGAGAGAAATGACTGACTAGATAATTCAAAAGGAGTCATGTACCACAATGTTCATTGCAGCTCTGTTTACAATAGCCAGGACATGGAAGCAACCTTGACAGTCTTTTCTTAAGCATTAATGCTGCTTACATCTTCTCTGCTTTTGAAATGATGTCGAACTCCACACTTTGCAGTGTCACAGCCCACATACCTTCAGGGCATTTGAACTCGTTCACTTTTTGACTGGAACAAAGACATTGGGCGCAAGATGAGGAAAAGCATTTCCTGGGGCCTAAACAGCTCTAGTCAAGAGCTGGGACGTTTAGTGCTACAGGACAACTGGATGCCAGTGACAGAGGTGCCCGTATATTTGTCCATACATTTCTTTTGTGTATTTGTGGTATGTGGCCTTTCTGAAGCATGGGACCCAAGGCAGGAACCCCTCCTGCTCGGCGGTGTGGGCTCTGCTGGCTGTATCTGGGCGTGAGCGTACTCTTGAGGGGCACCATCTGCAGAGGCAGCAGAGTAGTTCCTTCCTGAGGACATTAGGGGGAGCTGTTGCAGGAAGGAAGAAGTGGCAGATGGTGTTGTGACTGGCTGTCAGACTCCCTTTGGGCTCTTATAAGTCCCCCTTGCTGGCATCCTAGAAATACTTGGTTGGGACTTTTCAAGGGGACTGGAGGTCCTGTATGAGCAGGTGGGGCTGGAAACAGGAGCTGTGGTTAATTGGCGTTGATGCCACTTCATCTGTATACACCTGTAGGCTGAGAGGGTCTGGGAGCATTTGGGTAGCTCATTTCCAAGTCAGTAAGTGCTCCCTTCACTTCCGTAGGGATGGGCAAAGACACTTCTATCCCGGAAATCTGTTTTCTCCACACATTTGGAAAGGATAGGATAGTTCCAATTTCTTTTATGAATATTCTCTGTGAAGGGAGCTAGGGAAACAATTAAATCATTGATCCGAGATCAGTGAAATGATAAAGGGATTTATTATTTACGTAGGTTGGGGGCCTTAACCACAAATGGATAGAATTCAGGGGGTCTGAGAACTTGGTTGAGAGAAAAATTAAAACTTTATTTTCACAAACATCTAACTGAGCTTCAGCACTCCCTCCATTATTAATGTAGGCAACAGATGATAGTAGTTTTAGCAGCATCTGTGACTTGGTCGCCAGTAGAAATCACAGATATTTTCACGTCCCACTACTACTGTGGATAATATCTCAGAGTATCTTTATAATTATAACTACTCAAAATGATGGTAGGTATTATCCTGCACTATGTCTTCTAAAATTTTTTTTATTTATTTATTTTTACATATACAAGTATCTGTTCTTTTTCAAATTCTTTTCCCATTTAGGTTATAATGGAATATTGAGCCGAGTTCCCTGTGCTATACAGTAGGTCTTTATTGGTTATCCATTTTAAATATAGCAGTGTGTGCATGTCAGTCTCAAACTCCCAATCTGTCCCTCTCCCCACCCTTCCCCCCTGGTAACCATAAGTTCATTCTCTAAGTCTGTGAGTCTGTTTCTGTTTTGTAAATTCATTTGTATCATTTTTTTTAGATTCCACATATAAGCGATATCATATGATATTTGTCTTTCTCCGTCTGACTTACTTCACTTAGTATCATAATCTCCAGGTCCATCCATGTTGCTGCAAATGGCATTATTTCATTCTTTTTAATGGCTGAGTAATATTCCATTGTATATATTACCCTGCACTATATCTTGTTTCTAATTTTTAATAAAGAGTCACATATGTTCCTGTCAACAAATTTGTTTAAATTTTTTAAGGTAACTGTATTTCATTATAATTGGTTTCCTTTATAATTCTGTTTTTTTTTATTTTATGTAGTTTAAAACATTATGCTAAGAAGGGATCCCCAGGCTTCTTCAGACTGTCAGAGGGGTTCATGGTAACAAGAAGGTTGAGAAATTCTGATCTAGATAAAATCTCCTATTTTGCTGCAGAAGATCAAGGCCTTGGAAAGGCTAGTGAGTTACTTAAGGTCATCTAGTGGGGCAGGAGTTAAAAGTGGTGTCCTTCCTGTCCTGTGTGGCCTCCTTGCACCTTAATCCTGATCTCAGTGCCAGGGGAATGAACTCCTTTGTCTTATTCAGCAAGCCCTTTTATTATGACGAAGGCCAAGCCAACTTCCTTCTTTCTTTGTGTTTCCCTGGCCTGGAGTGGCCTTCCCACCTCTCACTTCCAGGCCTGCTGGTGGTGGGGAGGTAGGGTAATCTCCAGCAGTGCTTGCCCCTGGGTCCCACAGCATCACAAAGCATGTTGTTCTAAGACACCTGAGCGGGTCAACAGAAAGAGCAGAAGATTTAATCTTGATTACTTGACACCGTTTTAGTGGTGGTATTTCAGGCAATATTGGTATCCCCATGTTAGCAGGGGAAATCTTTCATCCGACCCAGTGGGCTTTGTTAAATTAATTAAGGAGCTCTTGTCACATGGTTTCTTCCTCTTTTAGACTAACATAAGACTGAAATATCCGCAGAGAAATAGAGAATTAATTACTAATATTTATCTTTCACTTCCTAGTGCCATTTCTAAGCACTGTATAATTCTCTTACCAATTCTAACAACATTATCATTATCCCTATTTTACAGATGGGAAAACTAAGGCACAGAAAGGTTAGGTAACTTGCCAAAAGTTATTTATATGTCTACTAAGTGTTAGATATGGGATTCAAAAGAGTTATTCTGGCTCCGGAGTCCCTGGTCTGGGTCACTATGCCACACGTCCAGTTACTATTTCAATGTCTCACATCACCATCGCCCAACCTCTATCTTTCTTTGGTTTGGGGTTGGACTAGGAACCTACATATCTGGGGTGAAGGGAGCCTTTGGATTATTTTGAGGCAATCCTAGGAGGAACTCTTTCCAGTCTCTCGGGGCTGTCTCTGAAAGGTACTGTGTCGTTTGGTTCCAAGTCTGTTCAGCTTTAATCCCTTGCTTCTATGTATTCAGGCAATATGGAGAAGGAAAAACACATTCATACCCAAAAGGTTTAGTAGTGCTGCAAAATGCTTGCTATGGATTGACTTTGTCTCCATTTCAAGGACTTGACAGTGCTTTCATCTTCGCTTTTGAAGCCTTCTCATCAGCAGCATTGGCAAATATACCTTTGAAAATTTGTACCTGAGTTCTAGTGTTTTGAAAAAAAAGAAAAGTTTGTTAGTGTTTCTCTTCTTGAACACTAGTTGTTGTTTTGCCAACCAGTTAAATGTCTGAAAATCTGAGTGCTGGCTGAGAAGCTAAGCTTTCTGTAACCAGTTATCCCCAGATGGCCAGATTCCGTTGTGTACCACTTTTATAGATGTTTACTGGTTGCATACTTGGGGTTATGAGGTGTACTGTTCCACTTGTTTCTGCCAGCCATGCACAGCACATTATTTGATAGCATGAGACAGATGGTATAGCTCAAGCTAAAATGATGAGGGAGCGAAGAAAGTGAAACAACAGAAAAGGGGCACTGGATTTTCTAATTCACATTTCGGAAGTGAATTTAGCTTCTATCGTTAACTAATAAATGCAGTGTTGCTCTAAGACTTCAATTCATTAACGTCTGTTTAAACGGATATAACTGAGTAATCGGCAGGAAGCAATCTTTTCCTTCATGGAGGCTGTGCCAGCTTATGTGGGGTCTCCTCCAGATTTGAAAACGTTGAGCCATTGGAAGTGTCAGAAATAGATCTGGGTTTTTCAGACTAAGATGTACCACCATCAGTACCAATCAAAACAGAAAAATCCCAAATCTTATTTTTAAACTGGAAAAAAATATGTATATATAGCCTGGTGAAGTAGCGGTGATAAGGACAATTAATCAGTTTTCATGCAGCTGCTTCCTGACATTTCTGCAAATTGTTGTGGAAAAATTAATGAAGGTTAGATCAGTAATGGTTTCAAGCTTGGCCAGTGGAAAGTATGACAGTGTTTCCATCAGCAATTAAGCTGGGCTGCTTTCTTTTTTCTATAGGGGAAGTGGTATGATGTGTGTTCTCCACAGGAAATGGAAAACGGCAGCTGAACCCTGTGAGCACAGGTATGGAGCATTCTGGGACTGCTCCAGCAGACTCTCCTTGATGGGCAGGACCCATTATTTTCTGCAGAAAGGCGTTTGCTCTACCACACTGAGACATCATTCCTGAAAAAGAGAATGAGGATTTAGGGGTTTTCTTGAGCTGCCGTTTCAGAAACACAGATAGGCTCTGAATCTAAACTTTGGGAACCAGAAAGTGGAACTTATGACAAACAGAAAGTGAAACTCACCTATCTAATTTTATTTTTCAAGCCAAAGGTAGTTCAGTACAGGCCCAGTTCACATCCTGTGTAACCCTATGGGATTTTCCCCAGTATTAGTTAAAAATTTTCCCATAGGGTCACACAGGATGTGAATTAAAGTAAACACTTAACAAGCAAGATGAAAAGGAAATTAGCTTTCTAAATGATCCTTTCACTGTTAACATCCTGAGTAGCTATTAGAAACATGGGAAAGGATCACTTCAATGTCTCATTATCAAGTTGTTACATTATTAATAAACTATATTAATATTCTTTCCTATGACATATGAAATATATTTCTTTATATATGAAACTAGATTTTACCTATATATTTGCCTTTTTGGAAAACATTAAACAACCTAGCATAATGCTCTATAAATCAGTGGTTCTTAGCCTTTTGCAGGGAGGGATTCACAGACCTCTTCAGGACTCTGAGAAAAAGCTCCTGACCCTTTCTTCCAGAAAAATGCATATATAAACAACATTTTACATACAATTTTAAAAGTTTCACAGATCTCTTAAGTGACCTTGGACCTCAGGCATTTTTTCTAGGACTAGTTTTATAAAGCTTTTTATGGACAGATAAAAAATTATGATGAAAATGTTAATTCATTCCAAGTAAAGATTTTATAAGAGGCACTTTTTAAGAAACTTTAACTGTAGCAATAATAATTCATTCCCTTTTCCACCTGGAAAATGCTTCCTTGTCGTTGGAAGTGAGCTTGTACATTGGACAGAACATACAAAGCTGGCTTTGAAGCTGGCTGTGTGACATTTTAGCAAGTGAGTTTAGGTGTCCTGCCTCAGTTTCATGATCTGTAAAATGGTAGCAACAGAGGTAATATGTTATTCGTGTCTGGCAAATAGTCCATCCTCAAAATATATCCCTTCCCTTCTCTTCTCTCCTTCCTCCTTTGAGATGTAGCTTAAATGTCACTTTCTTACACATTTTTTTGCGATTTCTGAAGGCAGATTTTTTTTTTTTTCACTTTCCCCTCAGTGTTTCTCTAGTGCTCTGTAAATTTCTTTACTCTTTTTTTTTTTTTTTTTTTGCGGTACGTGGGCCTCTCACTGTTGTAACCTCTCCCGTTGCGGAGCACAGACTCCGGACGCGCAGGCTCAGCGGCCATGGCTCAGGGGCCCAGCCGCTCCGCAGCATGTGGGATCCTCCCGGACCGAGGCACGAACCCGTGTCCCCTGCATCGGCAGGCTGACTCCCAACCACTGCGCCACCAGGGAAGCCCTCTTTACTCTTAAAATTGTGTCATCATTCATTGGTTACAACTAAAGGTGTGAGTTTTGAGGCTCTTGTATTTTATTAGTGATGTTTTATTTATCTCTTTGCATGCTGTGTCCAGCATAGTGCTTAAAACACAGACATTTCCTATTTATTAAATTAGTAATAGTATAATGCTTATTAGAAATGAAATAATTTGGATTTGGGCTTATAATTGTAATTATATCATGTTTATGTGACAACTAGTCATTTCAGAAGGGAGGTCAAATGATCTGTGTACAGCCGAAGTGAAATTTAGTGAGAGAACAGAGCTTTGAACTGAAAGTATGTGTTTTCCAGTTTTGGCTACGTCCAGAGTGTATTCTAAACCAGAGCTATGGTATTTTGGCTAGAGTTTTTAGTCAGGTTAATCACCAGGTGATTGGGGAAAAGTGATGCTATGGCATTACTAAAATATATATATCTATACATTATCTGACTCTCAGAAGAGAATGTGGGCTCCCAAAGCCTTAGTTTATATTTTATTATTTAGAATCTGGGGTTGAACGATAGCTGGAAGGACGTACTGATCTGCCTTTCTTTGGATTAAGTCCTCACATGCCCTTGCTAATGCTTTTCAATTCAAGTTGAACAAAAATGTGGCCTGTCTTTGAGGAGCTGTCATTCGTCAACTCCCATTTCTCAATCTCTCTCTCTCTTTCTCTCTATGTATACTCACACACACACACACACACACACACACACAGACCTGCAGCTATTACAAATATTTTTAAAGGCAACTTAAAAATTTATATCAAACCACATTGTCTTAATACTTGAATAACTCAATGGCAGTCAGCTCTGTTCTTTCTATATGTGTTGAATGGTTTCCAAGCAGTAAGTCATGATTTGGAGACTTGAGCATAAAGAATGACTTTAAGAGCCTTGGGAGGCTGGGAAGAGAGAAACGTCTAGTTGGCTGCTGGGGGTCTTGGAGCAAATTAGTGTGGGGAAACGGCAGTGAGATAGAGTGGAGAAAGTGAAGAGAGTGGAGAGAGCGGAAAGGGAAATATGGGAAGTATGGGATGATATCTGGTGGTCTGGGGAAGATTTTTGACACACAGAAAGAAACTAGGAGTCCTAATCTTTAGCGTACTAGAAAACCGTGGGTTGAACACGGGCTGGGGTGATAGGCGAATCAGACCGATGGAAGGAACTTCAGAAATAGAACTGAGAATTTGTAGAGGTGCCAGTGGTGTTGAGCTGAGTGATGAAGAGGTTGTCATAGTTGAAACAGAATATGAACAGAGGCTTGTGCGTGGGAGATATAGGTAAAGAGATGAATTTAAGCTATAGGGAAGGAAAAAATAACGTGTCGGAAATGGGCTGACTTGGGGACAAAGAACAGTTGAAGATTTTGCTCAGTACATCATTGGCCATGAATTCTTGGCACTTGTGAGATGCACACCATTCCTTTACTCAAGCATTTCCACCTCCTGGAAAGCCTCGTCTCTGCCTGTCAGAATTTTCAAGCTCTTATTTAACTTCTACCAGCTGCATAAATATTTCTTTCACAACACTAGCTCATAGCAGTTGCTCCTCTGCTGAGCTTACATAGTACGATTGTAAATGCAGTGGCACTTAATTGATGTTTAAAGCTATAATTTAAATTTTCACCTGCATGTCTTGTCTCTTCAGTGAGCTTCTAAACTTGTGTAGAATTTGATAGTGTAAAACAAAAATATCTTTTCTGTGGTCTAATATGAAGTGGTGCCTATAGCAAGAAGTCTATATATATATATATATATTTTTTTTTTTTTTTTCTTTTTTGTGGTACGCGGGCCTCTCACTGTTGTGGCCTCTCCCCTTGCGGAGCACAGGCTCCGGACGCGCGGGCTCAGCGGCCACGGCTCACGGGCCCAGCCGCTCCGCGGCATGTGGGATCTTCCCGGACCGGGACACGCACCCATGTCCCCTGCTTCGGCAGGCGGACCGTCAACCACTGCACCACCAGGGAAGTCCCCATTAATCTTTTAAGTGAAATAAACTCTCCTAACAATTTTGATTGCATTAAGATGATTGTCTACAATCGTAAAAAAATAATAACCTGCCCATGGGTTTTTATTATTGCCAAATATACTAATATATATGTACTTGGTAAAGTCAAACTAGTTATTTAAAACTGTAAAATTTATTTATAAGTTTTGTTAGTCCTTATTTAAGGTTCTATAGCAGTGACAGGTCTTATAAACAGTGTGTATAACCATCAATAGAAAGATTGTAAGGTGAGACAAGTCCATAATGTCATATACTTTTATTAATAGAAAATATGAGTACTTTCTTTTCACAGTGTTAAATGGATCTTCAACTATACCGCGAATTTTGTCTCAGCCTCAGGACAACTGCCCTCATTTAACTTTCAGACACACTTTTGGAATTGTGGACTTTGAGTAGGGCCAAGTACTTTGTCTCTCTGTTTCATTTTGGATGGTCTCTATCACTATGTCTTCAAGTTCACTATCCTTTTCTCCTGCAATGTCTAATCTGCCATCCAGTGTATTTTTTCTCTCAGATTTTGAGATTGTCCTCTCTAGAAGTTCAGTTGGGGCCTTTTTAAAAAATATCTTCCGTATTGCTTCCACTTACATATTCATTCTTTACTCTAGTTTCTTGCACATAGGGAATACAGTTAAAATAGCTTCTAAGGGCCTTTTCTACTAATTCTGTTGTCTGTGTCATTTGCTCCATTCATTTTCTCCTATTTATGGGTCAGATTTTTCTGCTTCTTTGCAGACTTGGTCATTTTTGATTGAATGCTAGAATTTTACTTTGTTGGGTACCAAAGACTTTTGTATTCCTCAACTATCTTTGAGTTTTGTTATTGGACATAGTTAAGATACTCGAAAATAGTTTGATTTTTTTCAGATCTTGCTTTTAAGCTTTGTTAGGTAGAACCAGGGCAGCATTTAGCCTAGGTTTAATTTTTTCCTCCTACTAAAGCAAGACCCTTCTTAGTACTCTGACAACTTGTAAATTATGAGGCTCTCCACTCAGGATGTTGGAAACAGGCACTCTTCTTGGCCCCTTTGAGTACTGGGCACTGTTCCCTCTAATAGTTTCAGTGTTTTTTCTCCTGACTGGGGGTAGTTTCCTCATATGCATATGCTGGTCAATATTCACCTGATATGGACACCAAGGGGGGAAAGTGGAGGGTGGGGGGTGGGGGGATGAGTTGGAAGATTGGGATTGACATGTATACACTACTATGTATAAAATAGATAACTAATAAGAACCTGCTGTATAAAAAATAAATAAAGTTAAAAAAAATATTCACCTGAGTACTTTATCTACAGGTCTTCCACGTTCTCTCAGTCCAGTGCTGTCCTTATCATGCCTGTGACCCCTAAACACCATAGGTTCCCTGCACTTCAACCTAGGGAGACCACTGGTCTCTTCCTGCATTTCCCTTCCTGACCATGGTGAAAACCTTCTCCAGGTAGTAATCTGGGGCAATTTTAGGGCTCACTTCACTTGTTTGTTTTCTCTCAAGGATCTCTGTCCTTTGTTGCCGGTTGTCCAGTATCTTAAAAGTCATTGTCATATATTTATTGTCTATCTTTATAGTGCTTTACAAGCGGGAGAATAAATCTGGATCCTGCTACTCCATGTCGATCTGAGGCTGAGTCAAGGCCTATTTTAGTATTTATTTACTCACTTATGTAATATTCATTAGCCTGAAGAATTCAAGGTGCTGTTAGATAATGGCTAAATAAAGGATTTAACTTAATGTGCACACCTAACATAGGGAGTTAGGTGTGTGAAGTCTGTGTTGAGAGAATGTGTTAGGGGGTGTTTTCATAACACGATGCCAAAGTATTGTTGGCTGTTCCTTTCGAAACGTTTTATCCATTTTAAAATAAACTAAAAAGTTATGTGATTTAAATCCAGTTGTGAATTTGTGAGATTTCAAAATAATGGCTCTTTCTTCTCCTTATTCCCGATCTGATATTCTTAAAAGCAGCCACATTGTGTGGCGGGGGAGGAAGGGAAAGAGACTTGTGACAGGCATGAAATTTTAGCCATTGCACAAAATGATAGGGTTTAGAAGATGTAAATAGCGTGGTTTGGACAAATCCACCTACTTACTCCTATTTGTAAGAAGCCAGGTTTTTAAAATTGATCTTAAGTGATCATTTTGCTTTCACTAACCTCTCTGCATCTACAATGGAAGAAGAGTTTAGATGTGCTGCATTTTACTCATGATTTGTCTTATAATTCTTTTGAGGTCACTGTGGTGGAATACTGTCAGATCCCCCCCCCTCTCACACACACACACACACACACACACACACACACACACACACACACACACACACGAAAATAGAGACATCTTCCAGAGAATTTCCTGATGTACTGTTCTTTGAATGTGATGACATTTGTTTACACTGGAAGCTAGACACTGGATTCTTTTCTTTGGAGACCGTTTCAGAAACACATTTTCCACATTGGTTTTGCTCAATATGGCATGCATATGAACAACTTAACATATTTAATGTTTGGGAGACTGATGAAGAATTCCTGATATGAAGTGCCCTTATCAATCTACTTTAAATATTTAATGTTGGGAAAACATCCTCTTTCCTCTCCACTGATTTTTGTTTTAATTCTTCTTGGCAAGTCATAACATAGAAATCAGATTAAAGACAGACTTTATAACCTTACCTCTCGTGCCATGTTTTGCATGTTTTTCTATCAACTCAATACAGCCCCTATAGATTCTATTATATTTTCTTTGCCAGTTGAATCAAGATTCTTACTGGAAACATGGCAAATGGTTTGAGCCCCAAAGATATGGACTATGTCTGTGTGGGGTTTCTAGAAAGCGATTTATATATATTCATTGAAAAAAATATATATCAACATTTACTTTTACCTGTCCTTTTAATGTAGTACTTATAACTGCTGTCATCCTTGCGTACATCCAATTGCCAGGAACTCTGTTAGGTGCAGTATTTACATGAACTCTAGTCCTCATGACAGCCTGCAAGGTAGGTACTATTATCCCCTTGGGAGATGTGAAGAAATTGGCTCAGAAATGTGAGTGAGTTGTGCAAGATCACATCCCTAGTAAGAAGCAGCACTGGTGTCAGACTAAAGCTCTACTACCCTAAGAGATTAAGCAACATATCCCAGGCTTGTTAACAGTGATGAGTATACTTAGTAGATAAAATGTTAACTAAATACGTCTAAAATAAAATATTACTAAGAAACTTTTATTGAGTGCCAAGTGTGAGCCAGATCCTGCTCTGGGGATGATGGATTATAGAAATGAACAAAGCCTACTCTTCCGCCCCGAGGAGAGACACAGGGATTGTCAAATACATCTTAAATTTAAGATAATTATAGCTGTCCAGAAGAACAAATTAACAATATAATAAGTAAAACCATATTAATATTGATTTTTAATTAATTAATAATTTCTGAAACTTTACATTGTTGCTGGGGAAACAATTTGTGAGGGGAGCATATATTAGAATTGGGATGCTTTTTATTAGACCATGGATATGAAATGTTACTCTCATTATAACATTGTTCTTATGGGAAAATAAGATTTGATTTACATCATTTCAACTTACAGGGACTTCCCAGGACTGCATCCAACCCCAACTTGTCATCCTACCTGTCTTTGGATGAAATACATGTCCGCTTGTCTTCCTTTTAGCTGGCCCCTCATCCCAGCCTCATGAGAACTCTGCCTACAAGATACCTTGATCTGGATACAATGGTTGACCTCAATGCAAACGAAATATGGAGTGGACTCAGGGCATGCAAACTGAGTTTCGTATTTGCTTAAATCAAACATGAAAGCAACATTGGCCTCAGCTGACCTTTCTAGCCTTCCCATTCTCAATCCTCTATACCAAACTACAAAGTACTATAGCCAAGTTGACTCCACTTTGCCCACCTACTGTTTCCCATCCCTAGGCTATTTGTTCATTGTCCCACCTCCCTGGGTTGCCTTCCCGTGTAATCTCTGCCTTTAAAATCCTTCTAACTCTTCAAGGTCTGTGTCCAATGTCACTGTTCTTCATTTAGCCATTCATGATTATTCCAGCCATAAATACATTTTTACCTCCCATGGATTATTCTTGTGCTACTTGTCACAGACTAAGAGCTGGGGCATTGCATTGGGATGCACCTAGTTCCAATGCCAGCTCTGTATTTACAACCTGTGTGACCCTGGACAAATTACTTAACCACTATAGCCCTCATCTATAAAATGGGAGTCACGCCACCTACCTCTGAGAACTGTTTTGTGATTAAATGTGATAATGTATGCAAAAAGCTTAGCATAGGGTTATCTGTCATGTGGTATGTCTTCAGAACATGTTAGCAATTTTTGCGTCTCTCCTCTCAGAATAAGTTCTGAGGTCAAGTGTTTTGTCTTATTTTTCTTCATGAATTCCTCTCCAAAGCCTGCCTTTAAAATGGCCTGTCATAGTGCTTGAATACAGCAAATATTCCATAAATATTTCTTTGGAAGGAACTAAATGTGATTTTTAAATTGCAGAATCCACACCCCAAGGAGGGCTTTATGAAAAAAGTGACCTTAGGTTCTGGTTTGCCAAGGAAAGTCCCGGTATTAAGTATTAATAATGCTCCCTTTTGCTCTGATGTTTTGGATAGTAAATCTTTTGGGCACCCTATTTATGGAATATTTGCAGTTTTGAAATGTCCATGGTACTTTTCCAACTATATCGTTATTTATTTTTCATGTAGACATTTTGTCTCTTAAAGGAGATTGTAGGCTACTTGAGGACACAAACCATTTCATATCTCACTTCTCCAAAATGTACTGAGTGCATTGGGAGTTCTGACAGTGCAGTGGAACCAGGGCAAATCTACAAAGCAGTGACCCGGTTCATGCTTCGGTTTTATTGGTATTGACCATGATCTAAATGCTGCTTTTTAAATGAACGCGTAAGTAATGTGTAGCTGTGTTAGGCTAAATGTCAGTGGAGAATGGTCATTCTAACCCGTGATAGGAGGACTGTCTACAAGACAGAATTTCTCGAGGGCAGGGATCATATCCATTTGTTTCCCCACTATAGACCTAGAAGCAAGCACAGCACCTAAAGCATGATTATGTGCTCAATAAATATTTGTTGAATGAGCGAATGATGAGGATCTTGGTGCCCCACATATTGGTGTTTCATGAGTCTCTCCCAGATTCCTTTTGGGTCCTTTGCCTATGGCAGAATATAATATATGTCGTAGAGTCTGAAGAGCTCTGGTATGCCTAAACGTGAGCTCAGAAAGCTTATGAGAGGATAAAGCTAGGTCAGGAGACACCTAGCCTTCTCAGACCTTCTCTGGAAACTGTTTCCATGTAGAGTTTTGTTTGTTTGTTTGTTTGTTTTCTGAATAAGCCCCCTTTCTAGAAGAAAAGTGGAAGATTTATTTTTGAAAAACTCTGCCTACTTGATAAGAGAGCAAATGAAGATCAAATGAAGGCAGCGCCCCTCTGCCTCTCTGCTCCTCTCTTCCAACAAAAGAAAGAGCAAGTTCCATGGTGTACAAGGTTCCTGTATTAGGTGGAGGGGGATCTGGCTTCTTCCCATTGTATTCTCTGAAGCTTGTTGGAATCTGAGAGAATGTGGAGGAGTTGGAGGGCTCCTTGCAAAGGAATGTTGGCATTAGTTGCTTCCCTTTCCCTCCTGGGGAGCACAGGCTGTGCCTTCTACGTGAGGGCAGCCAGGAGAAGTGGCCCAGGGTCACGGGCCACGTTTACCTTGCTCCCCTGGTTCTTTGTTTCCCTGAAGATGCCTGTTTGCCATTGGCAACCCATGTAATTACCCTTCTGCTTACAGTTACTTAGTCTACATTTTGCGTATAGTTCATCTTGCAGGGTAGAAACCTCACAATCTAGCATTACACAAAGTGACATTCTATTAGTGCAATGTTAAAGGATTCTGTTGAGTCTGTGTTTCTCGTTTTTGTAGTTTGTTTATCTTCGGGGCATGGGCTGAAACTTTGGTGGTCATACCCTATGGAGTCAAACGTAAAGGACTGATATTTCGCCATTCATCTTTTTCAAGTCTATTCAAAATAATAATCTAGCACTTTTCCTGTGGTGACTCATTCAGCCTTTCTCCAAGCTGAGGTGAAATGGCCTTCTATACAGGCACATGTCCTTATTAGGGTGCCCTATTTTCTTAACAGAATGTCAGCTTTGCCCTTCTCCCATTGGCCATCTGTCTTAATTATCTTGGGCTGCTACAACAGAAATACCATAGGCTGGTATAAACAACACACATTTATTTCTCATAGTTCTGGAGGCTGGAAGTCCAAGACCAGGGTGCCAGTGTAGTCAAGTTCTTGGTGAAGGCCATCTTCCTGGCTTACAGATGGCCATCTTCTCCTTGTATCCTCACATGATGGAGAGAGAGGGGATGCAGACGCCCTTGTATCTCTCCTTCTAAGGGCATTAATCCCAGCATGAGAACTGCACCCCCATGACCCAGTTAGCTTCCAAAGACTCCACCTTCTAACACCATCCCATTGGGGGTTAGGATTTCAACGTATGGATTCTGGGGGGACACGCACAGTCCATGCAAGTGAAATTCACCTGAAATTCACGTTCATTCTTCAGCTGGCTCTTGGACACTACACTCCCTCCTATCTTCACCATGACACTCCATTCATTTTCATTACCTGCCTGGCCCCAAAGTGACTAGAATTGTGAACCCTGATATTCTAAAATTTATCCTGGTGTCAGGCTAGAACAGGAGAGAGTGAACCTATTGTACATACCTTCACAACAAAACTCCAACCTTTGTGAGACAGTTGATCTGGTTCAATACTAATGCAATTTTTTCTAATAGTGAATGAGGCTGGCCAAGTGTAGTATTTATTTGTAATTATTCCCAATTCCTTTGAGCTCCTTCCCACGAAGGTGTGGTTGTTGAAGCTGTGAGCAAATTCTTCCAATTATAATTTATACATTTGGGTAAAAGTAAACTGGTATTGTGCTTCCATGAGCAGTTAATGTTTGAACCGGAGCCGCTGTACTGTATCATTGTCAACTTGCTTGCAAGCTTCATAAAATAATTGAAGGAGATTATGAAAACAGGCGAAAATAGCTTTTGATATTCATGCTTAAGAGCTCCTTCGGCTTAGAAGTTGAAACGCTTGCCAGTTCAACAAAGGTTTATATGGAAATGAGAGAATTTGGTTCCTTTCCCAGTACTTCTAGCCTCCCTTGCCTGAGGACTCAGGTGCATGAAGGGGCAACATTCCCACACACAGGGCACGCAGAAGAGAGGTTTCTACTCTATGACTTGGGCACGTGTACTTGGCCTTGACTGTAGAAAAAGAAGAAGCACTTCATTGTTTTCCCTCCTCCTTTTGCTCCACTTCCTGATATTTGCTGCACACGTGTGAGGTGGAAATAACTACTGAATCTACTTTCAGTGCAGAAGGCTATCTTCTCTTTGTGTTTTGAGTCAGTTTTACTTGTGTGTGTGTGTGTATGTGTAGTTGTTTTTGCCTCAGGGCTGGTTACAGCTGTGCAAGATACAGACAGCAGTTGTTTCCTAGTTAATCCTAACTCTTTGTGCCCACGTAGTGTAGGTGAAGTCTTTTTTTACCCTCTTCTTCAACTAATTATATGCCTTGCCTATGCAACTGTAATTATTTCACCAGCATCAGTGAAACCTATGTCATTCCTCTTTTAAAATATAGTCAGAAAAATAGCAGAAATAAACCTATTTTGAGAGCCTGTGTGGTGAAGCAAATTCCACTAACGTAAAGAGATCCTCTGGATTGGCATTACCCACACAGCCTGTCATCACCTGAAACTTCCCAGGGGTGATGAAATACTGGCATATACAGCTAGTTTCCTATTGGAGCTTAAACTTATACCTGATAGATTTCTTTTAGCAAAAATTAAATGCACTAGCAATTTTGACTTGGTCAAATGTAGACTTAAAAAGTACTTTACATTCTACAAAGTTTTCTATGATGCCTTTAAAAGACCATGCATTCATCCTTGCTGTTTTTAGTGACTTTACTTAAAGCAAAATATTTTAAATGTCTTTTTCATCTGTGCGTTTGGTCAACTTTTAAACTCAATTGATTTTAAAACCAATTAGATATTAAAACATCAACATCTGAATTTTATGATGTGAAGTCTAGCTTAGCTATGGAAACATGACAGGACTTTTCCTCTCAGTCATAAAAATGTAAAATTCTGAAGTAAATTGCACAGCGAGTAGATTCTGTCATGTTCTATCTTTTCTTAATGTATCACTAGCAATACATTTTCTCTGTTTATGATTCTCCCTCTCTGTAATATTCCCTTATTATGTGGTGATTCTTTTTAGGAACTTTGGGCTTTGCTTATGATGCTTTTCTTCTTTCTCTATGTAATATTGTTTTTTATCCTTAATAGTGGGTTTGGGTAGCAAGCCACTAGCATTAGGAAAAGAAAGGCAAGCAGTGAATTACATCTAAATACTATATTTTAGATACAGTAGATTTTTCTCCTTCATTACTACATGGCCAAGACTTGGGTGTACCATTCTTACATGAGGAAGCATCCCTGAAGTTTCTAGTATGAGCATGGCAGAGAGAGGCTGGCTCTTCCCCAAGCCTCTGTCCTGTTCTTCCGGGGCTCACAGTTAGACTGCATTTCCCAGCCCCTCCTGCAGTTAGATGAGCCATGTGGCTGAGTTCTGGAGAATGGAATGAAGTAGGAAGTGCTGGGCGCCACATCCATGCCTGACTCATAAACCCTCCCATGGGTGACCCTCCATGTTTTCCCTCCTTTGCCAGCTTGAGGCAGATAATCATGGTGGCCTTGCAATCCTCGTTTCAGATGATGAGCCGTAAGATTGAAGGAGCTTAGGTTCTTGAATTGAGGGGAACCACCCATCTGTCAGGACACTCGTTTTAGATGGCTACTGTGAACGAGTCGTTATGTGTTTTGGATGCTGTTTGGTACAGCACCCTGGAGTACATTAACAGATACAGATAGAATTCCTGCCTCCAAGGACCCCCCCACTCTAGTCTGAGACATACATACATCAAAACTATGGCACAGGGTGATGAACCGTTAGTAGATGTCTATCCTGTGGGGTCACAGAAGAGGATCTGGGGTACCTTCAGGGAGGCAGGACATATTCAGACTTAAAGATGAATGGGGATAAACCAGACATGTCCCTAAATCCATGAAAGATCAAAATCCTGTTAGAAATTGAGTCATGACACAAAAGGCCTGGGATGGGGACATCTATAAAACTGTGACTGAAAAGGGCCATGGAGTTAATATTCATATCTTCCAATGATTTTCATTTTATTATTATTTTCAAATGTATAGATTCATTTTGTTCTTAAAATAACTAAGGCAAGTAGCAGGGCAGGAATTACGGTGTCCATTTTATAGGTGGGAAAACAAAGGCCCACTGATTTGAAGTGATTTATCCGAGGATACATAAACAGGAGAGCTGAATTCATGTGCTGAGAGGCACCGTGGCTGAGTGGAAATATTTGGGGTACTGGAGTAAAAGAGAATTAGCTTAAAATTCTGTGCCTGGTCTGTACTATCAGTGTGATCTTTGGCTTTAACATTCTCAGCTGTAAAAGTGTTAAGTTTCAGTATTATCATGAAAATTCAATGAATTTGGGTATTGTAAAGTGTACCGGTACTTGCTTTAATGTAGCATTCTTTTCCTGTTGTTATAAGACCTGTTACCTACAGCTGTGCCTCTGTTCCTGCTTTTTTGATACTGGCCACTGCTTAATCTCATTCATACTCGGTAAGGCCTGGGGAAGACCCTCTCTTTTCAGATCTGTGGAGCATCAGAACAGGGTGGCAGGACAGGCTGGGCCGCTGGATAAGCCATCCAGCCCCTCTTCCCCGAGCAGACTCTTAAGTGCACAGTGTTCTCCATGCCATGCACTGAGGGGGTTCCTGCCTTCCTCGGTCTGTTCAAAATGTAGGGGTTTCTACACAATGATCATTATGTAACCAGTCTTTGTCAAGCAAAGCCAGCATTTACCCATTTACACCAAGAAACAGCAAAGGATAAAATGGTGATGCCTCCAAAGCTATTGTCTGGTACCATTTGGATTGCCTGTCGTTAGCAGGGAGAAACACTCCATATTAAACAAGGATATTTCCAGTTTCAGCAAAGAGGACCAGCTCTTTTAATTATTTCCATGGATGTTAATACCTTCTATGCATTTTCAGGGATTCCTCCTCCTAAATCTTCCCAATTCTCCCTTTTTCTTCTGCTTATCATCTCTCAAGACAGTAAAAGGAAGCCATTTCTAAAATTTTATCTTCTGGTTTTACATTTTAATCTCTTTCAACAACTTGAAATCTTTCTCATCAACTAGATTTTCTAAGTAGAAAATGTGTTGTTTTATAAATTTTCATACATAAATTTACTCTTGATGATCGCCATGCATTTCTTGTTCCTAAGCATATTGGGCGTATATAAAAATGAAGGCCGGATACTTTGAAACTTGAGGCGATTCACTTGGAATGGAAGCAAATTCTCATAAAGAAGCATAAATCAAATGAAGATGCCATCTGGCAGTTCGAGCCCTACCTTATTAAACTTGAATTCTGCACTTTGCACAGAGGTACTTAATAAGTGTTAACAGTGACTAATATCATATCATGGATGTTAATTGAATGTTGATAAGTATCTAAAAATTGCAGTGATAGAGCCACACTGCAGTAGCTGAGTGCAGTGATGCTCTCTCCCTCGGCTTAATGCCTCAGTGATTTGCGAGCTTTGAGACGGTTTTTTCACACCAGTCAAATGCAGACATTTTCAGAGTTTTTTGCTGCCACCCAGCTGTACTGCAACCCAGGCACTAAGTCTGAAGTTAAGGGAAAATACATGCTGCTTAATCTAATTTCTGGGGGAGTTCTTGGGCAGCAGTAAGGCTTTAAACATACAGGGGAGGGGGTGGGGTGTGGAATAGACTAGCAGTTTGACCTGCATTTGAAGAGAATCCGTTGTTCATCGGTGTTAAGCGATCTGTGGATTTTCAAGTACAAGGTGAGTCAGGTGAATTCCAAGCTAATCAGTGGTGCTGGGTCACTGTCAGGGGTGTTCCACCTCTTGCCAGCCTGCACAGGTGCTGTTTGCTCCCACTAACTGGATCTTAGCCCAGAGATTTCTCTGCTTTCTGATGTGACTAGTTTGTTCCTCCACCACCTAGAACTTTCATTACAGTTTCAGGTTGCATGATAGAAGTTAGCTGACAAAACTGATGTTCGGAACTTTAATAATTTGGGGGGGGAATTGCTTTTAGCATGTGCTAATTTTCCAAATAACTTGTCGACTTTGAAGCCAACTATTAATGACCAGAAATTCACTAATTTTTAGTCACTATTCTATAGGAGCAGAGGAAACAATAAATAGCAATATGGACATCCAGTTTTTCCAAAAAAAGATGATCCCTGATTCTCTCTCCCTCCCCCTTTTCTTAGCATTTTGACCTCTCGAGAGAGATGGCGCTCCTGAAATTGACAAGATACATATTCACATTTGCTTTTCAGGGATACTTAGATGTCCCTCGTGGGCTGCACTGGGGGGCCTGAATGGCTTTCCTGCTGACAAGCCAGGAAACGAGCTACATGTGATGGCTAGCCATTCTGCCATATGTATATATGTATAAAAAACAGAAATTCTTACAACATTGATATTCTACTTAACAAGTTTTACTTTACAAAATACAGTTTTTTAAAGTTTGCCTTTTGAATATTTTCATGCTTTAAGTTATACCTGCACTGAGACACTATATTTACACGTGGTTGGACACAGGCAAAATTAAATAACCATTTTCAACGAATTTGATACATTTGTTATTCATATAGCTCAAATAGTAAAAGTCAAGTACCTACTTTTGTAAATATAATGTTTGCCTATATTTACAGCTGCTGGAAATTTAACTCTGATAGTATATCAATAAGAATGCCAGTACTTTATGGGTATTTTTAAGTGCCGGGTATTGTTCTGAGTGATTTACGTGTGGTATCTCATCTAACACTCAACAACCTTCTCACATAAGAACTATTGTTAACCCCATTTTATCATGAAGAAGCAGATGTTAGTAGCATTAGTAATTTAACTAAGGTCTCACAGCTGGTGGGTATGTTAGAATTGAGACCCAGTTCTCTTCCAGAGTCCAGGGACTTCATCATCCTGACACAATCTTCGTGGGGTCACCTGTGACCCTGAGCAGTCAGGAGCAGAATACTTTTTATTTTGAGAGAGTGAGGCAGAAAATTGCAACCCAGGTGAAAGACTGTACACCTTTCCTTGGTGTCAGGCCTTCTTCAAGTTCATGGAGGTAGATCTAGGAAGTGGGAAACACCAGCCCAGGTGTTTTAATCATAGTATTTGTATAATGCCTTTGATAGCAAAGAACAGAGAACCTGACCCAACTCTCTACAACAAAAATGGAAACATTATTGGCTCATGAACCTCAACAGTCCAGGGGTTGTGTGCTTTCAGGCTAGGCTTGATCCAGAGACTTGTGAAGCCTTCAGGCTCTGGTTTCTTCTGTTGGGATTTTTTCTGTTGACTGTGTCTCCTCTGTGTATCAGATTTGTCATTAGGCTCGCTCCCCTCATGGTAGCAGCAATGACAGACGAGATTCCTGACTTCCTCTCCTCACCACACAAATCAAAGGAAGAGACAATTTCTTGTGGCTTTTCAGGATGAAAATCTTTTGACAGGCACTACCTGCTATTACCTAGAAGCTCAATTCATAATTACTTATAACACTCTTCTTGACATAATATCACCACATTAGAAACAAAGGGAAGGATTTATTTATTTGTTTACTTAGTTTTTGGCCGCGTTGGGTCTACGTTGCTGTGCGCGGGCTTTCTTTAGTTGCCGTGAGCAGGGGCTACTCTTCGATGCGGTACATGGGCTTCTCATTGTGGTGGCTTCTCTTGTTGCGGAGCACGGGCTCTAGGCATGCGGGCTTCAGTAGTTGCAGCACACGGGCTCAGTAGTTGTGGCTCACGGGCTCTAGAGCGCAGGCTCAGTAGTTGTGGCGCATGGGCCTAGTTGCTCCGTGGCATGTGGGATCTTCCTGGACCAGGGATCAAACCCATGTCCCCTGCATTGGCAGGCAGATTGTTAACCACCGTGCCAGGGAAGTCCAGGGAAGGATTTTTGAGGCACATATATGGTATTTGGTATTTGGGCATACCAAACACATATGTACACAACGGGAAAACTGCTATTCCAGAAAAATAGCCCTTTGTTTACAATTTCGGATGACATTGTCTCCATTCCCTGTCTAGATGATTTGTGCCAATTTTCGCTTAAAGTCCTAATTGCTGTCTCCTTGAAGAAAGTATTTCAAATGTATTGCTTTTTGATGAGTTACAAGTATTTTCTTTGTTCCATGCAGGAAAGGGCTGTGAAACAATTTATAACTAAATATTTCAGTTCGATGTTTGGATTCACTTGTGTAGGCCAAGTTTAATTAATGCCTAATGAAAATAAAAATACCAATTTCCCATCCAGAACTTCGAAGTATAACTATTTTACACTCTACCCTTATTTTGTATCTCATGGAAATTAAATCACATAGCAATATAGTCACTTGAAATTTTCTCTGAGATGTTTTTGTCAGAGAAAATAAGCTAACAAGAATATGGAAACCCTCCATTTATAGTAAACCCTTGGTGAGGAGGTACTATTTATAAATATTTTCCATATGATGTGCTTGTATTTTTTGGTTCTGAGTACTATGTCCATATTATTTCTTTTCTCTTGCTTTTTTTCTTATGAGTAAGGAGTTCCACTCTCTGCGCCCCTTTCTCCATGAGGAGAAAAGAAAGGAAGATCTATTTTATGAAACAAGTCATGGTAGCAGGGAATAAAAGAAGGTTTTCCACAGGCTTATTTATTGCACTGTTTCTGCCCTCTTGTTCACACATCTTCAGGTTCTGAAAAATGGATTTTATTGTTAACAGATCTGAAGAGAAGGGACCGTGATAGTCAAAAGGGCCATGGTCCAAATATAGAAAAACATTAAGGGTGAATATGCCATGTGTCTGCAAACGCAGAGCCCTGTCCTTTTTATGGACTACATGTCACTAAGCAGATGTGAGTATTTCAGGGTTTTCAAGGGTATCAGTGACTCCCTACAATTAAAAACACTAGTGATCCTAGTGTTTTTTTTCATGTGTCCCCTCCCATTTACTAAACTAAAGGTTGATGCTTACTGTAGACTGTGCCTGTAGGCAGGCACAGCTGAAATAATGCCGTTTTTAGCTTCTGGGGTGAAGATGTCACAGGGCCTGCACTAAGACGAGCCGTAAACCTCCTTTCACTGACGCATCTTCCCACCACAGCCCAGCAGGGCTCACGTGTCTACAGCCTTTCCAGCCTTTGCAGGTCCTTGTCAATGGAATCTCACTGTTGGGTGTATGCTAAAGTCATTTCTCATTAATGCATAAAATGAATATAAGTTTATTGTTGGTAGATGCGTACAGAAGGTTTTGGCTGACCTTGCTTAACCATCGAGTAGTCACATTATTATGTAGAAAGCTTTCTGACGGGTTACTGTGTGTTGATAGAACTTGGTCAGGGCCATCAGGGAAGTAGGAAGTATTAGTTAAGTCTCAGGCCTTTTAATTTCTTCTGTTTTTGTTTCTTTGCCAACAAAACTGATTTGCCCATGAGTATCAACAACATTAATATCTACTATTCGGTGACTTAAAATTTTCATGTCACTGACTTTCATGTCCTCTCAATTTTTGACTCACCAACTGAGCGGTAGAAAAATGGGGCCGGCACCTTTATTATTCCCATTTTGTATATGAGGAAATTTAAGCTCAGAGAAGGTAAGGGAACCACACCCAAGGTCAGTCCATGGCGGAGGGGATCTTAAACCTATGTCTCCTGCCCACGAATCCCATACATGCTCTCTTAAAACTGGTTTATAGGATCTTCTGTGGTCCACGGAAGTAGCCTTGGGCTAGGAGACAGGAGGCCAGGTCTCTGCTCAGTGATTTGAGAGATTGCTTTGAGAATTGCTTAACCTTTCTAAGCCTCAATTTCCACATGCTCTTCTCACCATATAAGGAAATTATGAGATGAAATGATAAGCTGTGAAAAATAAAATAATGTACATACTCAAGACATTATTAAAACATTTTCTTCCCTATATTGCTAGTTATCAATTAAAAGAAATATTATAATCTACTTGTACACCCATGTTAAAACCAGAGAGCAGATGCTGCAGTAAAATTAGTTCTGGCACCTAGTCCAAGGCCTTTAATGAAATCAGAGCAAGCCTGATAAATTAGACAATACGATAAAACAGTTAATTTTGTAATCTTCTTTGTGTTTTTATTTGCTTAATTGTTTTTGCTTATTTTTCTCTACTTTTGTTTGTTTTGATGAGAATCTGTGCTAATGAAGAATTCTTAATAAAATTTCTAAACAAGTTATTTTCCCTTCAGTGATATATCAGGGAGAATGAAAGTGAGATTCCAAATAACATCAGTATACGTGGAGTCAATGAATAATGTGTGAATTAAGACCATTTGTAGCCCTGCAGGTTTTGGCAAACGGCTTTAAAGCTGAAACCAAAGCATATTTTTCAAATTTATTATAATTTTTTTCAGGGTGAAGTATTGCTGGTTGCATTATTTAAATTGTGTTCCTCAATCGTTTATATAAATGTGAAGAATAGAGAAATCAAGCTAATATGCCCATATTGGATACTGGTCAATGTTGACTGAAACCCAAAATTATGAATCCAAACACACATTCTCCAGCATTTAGATTTATTTGAAAACAAAGAGCAAATTAAATCACATATGATGGGCTAATCAAATCCTCACTGAAAATGGCTTTTATATTCTAACTCATTGTTTAAAATTTTAGTAACATTTATGATAGACGATGCTTTTACCTTTAAAGTAGAGGTTGACTTGAGACTTGAAATGCTTTCTGATCAAATGGATTCTAAACTTGTTAAAGTACATGTGTCCAAATCTGATTTTATACCCTATGGATGTTCAACAAATAAAAAACATTCATCCAACCCTTTCAATACTCTGCACAGGATCTGCGTGTAGAATCTGCCAGTGTAAGTTATCTGTGTCCAAGAATATGTCAGATGCATTTACCACGTCTGCTGCTGAGCCTTGACAGTAGCTGGAAATTTGACCATGTCTCAAAGATAATATAATTTGACCATATTATTTCCATATTATTCATATGCAATTCCTTAGAGAAGGAAAAGTAATTAATGTTTTTCTTGAGTTGTGTTATATGTACCTTTTCTGTTGTATTTATGAAATCCTTTCTCTTCTTGGAATCAATACAGTTGAAGGCTGAAGGAAAGAAAAATACTTGGGGAGTTTCCACATTACTTTTTATATACCTGGAACCAATTAATTTTCACAGTTGTGCTGCCCAAACACTATTGAAATATACAAATAGATTCAATTTTGGAAACAGTTCCCAGCTACATTTATTATGTCTTTGTAAGATTCCTCATTATTGAGGTGTGTATGTGTATAAATTAGTAAGTGTGAGCATGAGACAGTAGAAAAGAAAGGTATGACTAGTATTTGAAGCTAGAAATGATGTTAAGGATCAGAATACATGCCAACAAGGCCTAGATACTTCCTAGAGAAAGGCCCCAAATTTAGATGTTTGCTTTCTAGCAGCCAACTTAAAAAGTGACACTAAATAGGCTTAAAATGTAGTGTCTATAAAGTCAGTTTTCAGCAAAAATAAAATTCTTCTTAATACTGATACCAGATAAATTTCTGTCATCTGTCTTCACTTTAAATAGGCTATTAAAACTTGTAAATTGCACAGCTCCTTTTTAATTGCTAAATAAACTGGAATAGACACCTTGCCTTGTCCACAGTAGCAAGCAATGCATATTTTCATTACCATTGAATTTGGAAACCAAAACGTGGCATAGAATCATCATCAATTTTCTTTGATGAATTATTGATTAAAACACTGAAACAAATCATCGCAATCACTAACAATACCATAAAAGTGAATATTCAGGCCATCAATAAATATTTCCTTAATGTTAATAGAATAAAGCACAGCATGACTATTGCAATGTTCTGCTTTAGGTAGTAATATAGAATTATGAGATACGATATCTGTAGTTATTGTATTCTCTTCCTCGCAGGATTCCCCCTTAATCTTACTATCTTTTAAAAATTAATTTATTGAGTACCTACTGTGACAGACATCCAGTTACAACAACACTGATTGGGAGGAATTATTGTTTTCATTTTCTGAGAGAAGAAAGAAGGATCAAAAAGGTTAAATAAATTGTCCAAGATTGCACAGCTACAAGATATTAGAACTAGCACAGGGGTAGGAATTTCCTGAATCAAAATGCAGTGTTCTTTTCATTGCACATTTTCTTCCTCATCACAGCAACTTTATGTACTTTTGTAAAACTGTGTTAAATTATTGTATTAGTCTGCTCAATCTGCCATGACAAAATACGACCGACTGGATGGCTTAAACAGCAAATTAATTTCTCACATTTTGTAGGCTTGAAGTCCAAGATCAAGGTGTTGGCAAGGTAGGTTTCATTCTGAGATCTTTTCTTGGCTTGTAGATGGCCACCATCTCACTGTGCATTCACACATGACCTCTTCCTTGTGTGTATGCAGAGAGAAAAACTGAGAGAGAACTTTCTGATGTCTCTTCTTATAAAGACACTTCAGTGTAGGAGGATATAAGCCCACTCTTATAAGCCCACTCTTTTTTTTTTTTTTGCAGTACGCGGGCCTCCCACTGTTGTGGCCTCTCCCGTTGCGGAGCACAGGCTCCAGACACGCAGGCTCAGCGGCCATGGCTCACGGGCCCAGCCGCTCCGCGGCATGTGGGATCTTCCCGGACCGGGGCACGAACCCGTGTCCCCTGCATCAGCAGGCGGACTCTCAACCACTGCGCCACCAGGGAAGCCCTATAAGCCCACTCTTATATGACCTCATTTAAACTTAACTACTTCCTTAAAAGCCCCATCTTCAACTGTAGCCACACTGGGGACTAGGGCATCAGCACATGAATTTGGGGGAGACGTGAACATTCAGTCTCTAACAGTTATCAATCAATGAGAAAATTTCATTAAGGAAGTGCGATCAGGCATCCCTTCCTCCTTCCTGTGCCCCTTGTGCATGATGATCTCAACCTAGACTCAGGGTCTTAACTTAGCACCAAGGCAGCTTGACTGAGTCACGGTCATCCAGTGCAGTTGCTTCACATTCTAGGTTGGCTCTACACCCTGGTACCATTTGGAATTGGAGTGACCAAGGGCCCGGCAAAGTCTCTGAGAGCAGTTATAACCCATAATAATAACAACGATAATATTTGCACAATTGCCACGTGCCAGTCACTCTACTAATTACTTTGGGTTCATTGAATTCAGTGGGTCTCATTGAATTCTCACAATTAAATGAGGTTGATAGGTGATATTTGATATTATTACTTCCCTTTGTGCTAAGATTTTCATGGTCACATATCTAGTAGATGCTTAATTCATGATTTATTTGAACCTAGACAGTCTGATTGCAGTGCCTTAAATACTACCCCATTCTGCCCTTCTAGTTAGCGAGTAGACCAGCATCTTGATAGTCAGTGAGGTAAATGTACGCTAAGACTGCAAAAGTAAAAATATTCATGATCAATGCCAAGTGATGACTTTTTATATCACGAGGACCATTGATGTCAGCATTGCCTTACTCGTCTTGACCACCATTCAGGGCAGAGACAAAAGTCTGTGGCTATGTTGCCTCCATGCTTCAAGTTCTGATCCAGGAACAATCTTTTCCCCTGGTTTTCAGTGACCTTCACATTTACATATTTGACATAAGTATACATAGAATCAGCTCAGACCTCACAGGTATTTAGCAGTTAAAATGACCACTCCAATCAGTAAGGAGACAGGAAAGAAAGAGTGAGAAATTGGAGAGAACAAGTTAAATTAATATTTTATTGTTTACATCTTGGGTAAAGAGATTTAAGCCTAACTCTTAATTACTTACTTTAGTTACTGTGTTGAGATGAGATTCTTAACAAAAGGTAGAGTGATTGGATGTTTAAACTTATTATTTGGTAAAAAAAAATATATATATATATATATATATTTTTTTTCCTACCTAAACTTCTAAATAACAAATAACCTCTCTGCACCTTTCAACATTTGCAAAAAATTTCTCTTTGTGTGTGGTAGCTGAAAAAGTGCCAGAAATTCTAAAACTAACCCTTCTTGAGGTTTTGGGATGCCCAACTTTCATGAAGTCCACTTAGGTCAGTCACTTAGTCCTGAGGGGTTTCCATGTCCTCAGTTGTTGCACATGGTGGTGGACTTACCAAGATCCCATCTGTGTTCGATGTCTGAGGGTTTATGAAGCTCTTTTTCAGTCGTTAATCAAGAAGAGTGTTTTCTCAGGTGCTGGGCACACACACGTGGCGTATTCACACTCATTCATTATTTCATTCATTTATTCATATTTATTTATTCATCCATTCACTCAACTGACAAATATCTATTGACTTCCTACTCTGCCAGCCAGTGTCCTATATCCTGTGGGACATTCAAATGACTTTTTTAACCTTCAGTATATTTCATATGTGGTTGAATATATGTAGTTAATTCAATAAGGTAAGGAATCTGTATCCAGATATTAACTAACAGTTTGATCTTTTAAACTCTACAACATTTCTACGATCAGTATAGATAAGTTTTCATGTTTATAGTAGAAGATCGCCACAGCTGTTCTTTTAAAGAAACAGTAAAAAAAAAAGAGTATATAAAGTTTTTTAAAATTGTTTTAAATCTACTATTCATAGATAGTGGCTTATATAGTTCATCATCTTCAGAGTTTTACTGAAAAATAAAAGATAAATTTATATATTTTATTGTGTTATTAGATGTAATTATGTTATTTAGATATATTTATCAACTTAGATAAGTTTTACATATATTCTGGTGCAAAATATTCTTTTAAATAGCCTAATAAGAAATAGTATTCTTCCTAAGCCTGTTAAATGCATTAAGTACTCGGGGGAAAATAGCTGTTTAGACTCATCAAGCCCCTTAGCAACTCTAGCTCCCTCACACCCATCAGATGACCAGCCTTCTACTTTTCTGAGCAGATTAAGAACATCTTAAGGGGAATTCTCAGTTTCTTTTCTCTCTATCTAAAAGGTCATCTTGCTTCATTATTCCTTCCTCTCCTCCAGTCTAAAACAGAAGTTTTCATTCTTTCTTCTGAAACCGATCCTTTAATTTATGCCTTTGAGTTCCCTTTTCTTTCCTACTTTTCCAAGAGTTTATTCCCTAATGATCTTATCACTTGTATCTTTTCTCCCTTAGCTTCAAGCCTTCTTTATCTTTTTTTTTAAATAAATTTATTTATTTTTATTTTTGGCTGCGTTGGGTCTTTGTTGCTGTGCGTGAGCTTTCTATAGTTGCGGCGAGCAGGGGCTACTATTCGCTGTGGTGCACAGGCTGCTCACTGCGGTGGCTTCTCTTGTTGCAGAGCACGGACTCTAGAGCGCAGGCTCAGTAGTTGTGGTGCACGGGCTTAGTTGCTCCGTGGCATGTGGGATCTTCCCGGACCAGGGCTTGAACCCGTGTGCCCTGCATTGGCAGGTGGATTCTTAACAACTGCGCCACCAGGGAAATCCCAAGCCTTCTTTATCTTAAAGCAAATTTCGTCTCAATCATGTTTCTTTTTCAGGTAACACATTTGTAGTTTGCCCAAGAAGGGATGGAAAGAGATGAGATATGTGTGAACTTTCTAAAATGTCTGATTATGGCGGTCTCTGATGGCAATCACTGTCTACCAAATGAAGTTCCCTTACCATCTGTCACCACCTTTCCTTCTCAGCCTTCACTCCCATTACCTCAATATGCCAAATGTTCTAGTCACACCGGCTATTTCTTCAGCATCCCCTGCTCTTCTCTGTTGCACAGTGATATGTTCATATTAAATGCCTTTCCTCTGCATCTCTACTTACCAAATCCTAGCATTCTTTTAAGACCTAAGAGAGTGTAGCATGCCCGGTCTCTTGTTTCTGTACTCCCATAATATCATTTTATGCCTCTGTAGCTTTTACAACTTGTTGTTTATATGGTTTTCTCACACACTAGACAGCAAGCTCTTTGAAAAAAGGATTCTTGTCTTATTTATCTTTGAATTCCACACGTGTACATTATTTTGAATTCATACTTGGTGTCATTGAAATTGATACAAATTATTAGATGGATAACTGAGACAATAATATCTAGATTCAAACTCAAAGTAATATGAAATTTGATTTCCAATAATATTTTATTTCATTACATTAGTATATATAAACTTTGGAAAAAATATCATTTGACTGAGTGAATGAGCCAGTAGATGAAATTCTGGAACTGTCTGACAGAGTTTGCCTATTAGGATATTATAAACACCTGCTTGAAACTTGAGCATTTTTCTAGCCTTATACTTTGTAGGTGATGACATACTCCAAGATGAGGCTGAAAATATAAATGCCATCCAGAGTTTATCAAAGTGCCAGGGGAGTACCTGAATAACCACATAGCAGAGGTGATTATAAAGCTTTTCTGGTTACGTCATTTGGATGAAGCATGGCTTCCGTTTGAACCACTTACCTCTGTTGAGTCCTACCTGGTTGTTCAAACCCTTCTTGAGCATATGCTTCCTTAAACTCTGTTAATAACTGATATTCAGATTATTTGTTGTTTTCTAACTTTATGTCCATTTCTAAACTCTTGAGGTTTGGTACCCTGTCGTTTATTTAGCCTGTTGCCTCACCAATCCTTGGTGTGTAATCAAGATTTGAGGTTGGGGCTTCCCTGGGGGCACAGTGGTTGAGAGTCCGCCTGCCGATGCAGGGGACACAGGTTCGTGCCCCGGTCCAGGAAGATCCCACATGCCGCGGAGCGGCTGGGCCTGTGAGCCATGGCCGCTGAGCCTGCGCGTCCGGAGCCTGTGCTCTGCAACGGGAGAGGCCACAACAGTGAGAGGCCCGCGTACCGCAAAAAAAAATAATAATAAATAAATTTGAGGTTGTATACCTCTACACTGGCGCATGAGTCAATTTCCCCATTCCCTGTAAAGCTTTTCAAGAGAAGAGACAGAATTGATGATTTCAGCAGCTCCGTTCCTAACAGTGGATAGGGCCCATCTGATTAGGTTACACGAAATGCCATAGGCCTTGCCGTGATTTCTTTTTGAAGGATCTTTATTGTATCGTGGACCTAGGGGAGGGAGACTGAAAGCACTTTTTTTCATTACATCTGAGAATCAGTTGTAGCATGAAATATTGGAATGGAATTCAAGTTTTCAGCTGTGCTTTCATTACTTTTGGTATTATTTCCATTGATGTGGGAGGCTCTCCCCTAAGAGATGGATTTTCCTTCTGGCAAGGTCAGCCTGTTTTATGCATACTCAAGAATATAATGCATATTTTATCATTTGATTTCTTCATTCTCTTTGTTTACATACTCCAGAGTTAACATTGGCTTTTCTGTATGCTAATCTTGGCACGTCCAGGAGTAAAAGGAGAATTGGAGAAAGAGTTATGACCTTATTTAAGTATACTGAAATAGTAACCAACTAGTAGCCATAAGTGCCATAAAAGATAAAACTGGAGAAAACAATACCTTGGAGTTATGACTTTGTTATGTCATATTTCTCATTAGAGTATAGTAGTCAAATAGTCCTCCTTTGGTTTTATCCTCCAAATATCAAGTTAAGGAATAAATATTTAAGATAGCTTGGCAAGAAGGAGTTATTTACCTGCCATAATGTTATTAAGAGATAGAATAGAGGGAATTGAAAGGAAGGGAAAGAAAAATGAAAGTGAGAATATAAAAATAAAATGTACCACACATGAGAAAACAAAAAAATTTTTTTTTAATTATACAAAACGTCTAATTGGCCCTGTTCTTTTGCAAAAGCAAGTCAGCAAACACCATTCTGCAAGAGAAGTAGTACCTGTGGAGATGGGGTACCATATGTCTATAGGCCTTGTTGGTGAAATTTTGATTTTATGAACCGAAGGGCTTACCTCCATTGACTGTCGATGAAAGAGCTGTCCTTGCTTTGGGAATAAAAATTGATGAACAGTTTAATGGAACATTGGTTTTTAGCTACTGTTATTTTCTGTTCATTTGACTGATTACCTTTAAGGTATGGATGATAAATGTCTTTGCTCATTCTAAGTTCAATTTTATTTATTCTTCATTTTTTTATTCCTTTATTCATTCAGTCAGTTTCTGCAATGGGGCCAGATTAATAAACTTTAAATAAGATAGTAATATGGATAATGGAAAATAGTTGACTTGAAAGGTTGAAGACCTAAGCTATAGCCCAGACTCATCCATAACCACCTATGAGTGCTTAAGCAAGTATTTTAACTTATCTGGTTCTCAGCTTTTTTTCCCCTATTATTTGGCTGATGGATTCAATGATTTCTAAAATCTTTCACAATACTAAATACTCCCTATATGATTTAGAATAAGCTCAACAAATAATTGTGATAGAAGTGGATGGTTATATATTTGCTCCTAAAATAAGTTAGTCTGATGTCAAATATGTGGTCAGGAAAAAAAAAAATCTCAGTTACAACCCTGATCTTAGAAAACTTGACATGTGTTTAAGAATACACGTGGGGGAGAAGTTCGCATTGCCAGTACCAGACAATCACAGTCCAGATGCAGAGTACGGAGCAGAGAGCACTATACGATCCTGAATCATCAAAGAAAGATTAAATTATGTTCAGGAAACTATAATTAACTCAAGGAGAAGGCTAATGTACTTTGGAAAATAATCACTAGCAGATGTTAAAACAAAAATTATTTCTCTGTCGTCTTTACCTAACCATAAGGTTGTATTAACTAGAACATTCACCTTATTCCTAAGCTTCCCCATGAACCAACCTTTCACCACACTAAAATAAAGTGTATGCAACTCAGGAATGATAGTCTTATGTTTTTATTTCATCTGATAAATGTATTTATCTCTAAATCTAACACTGAGAACTGTGGGCTTTTGTATATTAGCACACATAGTTTTCTTTAAAGACTTACTCAGTATCACTGCCTCTCTAAAGCCTTTTCTACTTCTTTTGGTAGGGTTGGCCACTTCCTTGTTTGTGCTCCCCCTGTACTGAGTTTATATTTTTCTCAAAGCACCTAAAACACTTTGTTGCACTTATTTGTTCACAAATGTTTCCCTTCTAGGCTCTGAGCTCTTAAATATAGAGCTTGCCTTTTCCATTTTTGTATTTTGTAAACTTAGCTCATTTTCTGACAAATATGGACATTCTATAAGTTTCTAAAAGTATCATAAAATAGTCAGAAACCCTAGTTAAGGAGGCTTAAGTTACAATTACTAATTCACATGTACCTACTTTTTTGTGCTTTTAGTAGTTCTAATTTACGCAGTGCTTTTATTTTGAATCTTTTCTGTGCTCCAGCACTGAGGACCTGCTGAGAAGTGGCAAGAGACCAAAGGTAGCTCTAAGATCATTTTTACGGCAGTTTCCAGAACCGGAACCCTAAACAAAATGGCAGAGTAGGCGAATTTTGACTCAGTTTGCCCCATCCTCCTCTTGTGAAAACTCCTTTTTCTCAGACACACTTTTGACTTTTCAAAGCCTTCTACTTAGTTGTCCCAGCAATGAATTGCCCCATGCTCCCAGATTAACACTCTTTCCCATTCCTACTTGTATCTCTTTAACCCTTTTTCATCTTCTTTACATTCCGAACTCAATCCCAACATTTACCTTCATATCATAAATGTTTCTAAAGATCTGAGCTTATAATCAGATCTGATCAGGGTTTGTGTGAGTGTGTTGTATGTGTGTGTGTGTATGTGTTTGTGTGTATCTTCCCAGCCTATAACTGCCTTCTCTACCACCTCCTAAGGGCCTCTTACCTTGCGCCTCCAGATACTCCAGGTGGAACAGTGACCCCATTTAGAGTCTTTTTTTGTAGCAGGGAAAAGTTGCCTCTTTTGGTACACTTTGATAAAGTGTATCTTTTTTTCTTTTTTAAAAATTTTTATTTATTTTTATTTTTGGCTGTGTTGGGTCTTCATTGCTGTGTGTGGGCTTTCTCTATTTGCAGAGATCTTCGTTGCGGTGCATGGGCTTCTCATTGCGGTGGCTTCTCTTGTTGTGGAGCACGGGCTCTAGGTGCCCAGGCTTCAGTAGTTGTGGCTCGTTGGCTCTAGAGCGCAGGCTCAGTAGTTGTGGCGCACGGGCTTAGTTGCTCCGTGGCATGTGGGATCTTCCCGGACCAGGGTTCGAACCCGTGTGCCCTGCATTGGCAGGCAGATTCTTAACCACTGCGCCACCAGGGAAGCCCTGATAAAGTGTATCTTGAGCGTGCATTTATCTTTCAGTACTCTCCTCCCATCTTTACCTAGTGCTTTTGAATCCCTTCTACTCCCTTCTATAAAAGAAGTATCTCTTCTCTAGTATATGAAGAGTGGTGTTCATTCTTTTAAACGTTCCTTTTAACTAAGAAATATAAAGATCATATCTTGTTTCCAGGTCCTATTTGCCACTTTTCCCATAGAGTTGATGCACATAATTATTACTTTTAATTGTGACAACTCTCATCTAATGTGTAACTGGAATATCTTATTGGCTTTTCTACTGAAATTATGATCTAGTTTGTATGTGTTTAACCTCAGTAAAAGGAGTGATGAGAGGCACTTATATTTGCATGAGAAGTTTGCCAATAAAACCTTAACCGTAGTAAACCATTAAACCATAACTTGTCTTAAAATAATTTGGAAGAATAGAGAAATGAAATAATAAAGAATCTTACCAACAATGGATATTTTTTAAAAAATCTGTCTCTGCCTATCTATCTGTCTATCTATCTATCTACCTACTTATCTAATCGTAGCTCAACATGACCTTTGCTTAGCTTGGTAATAATAACCTGTAAGCACCCAAGAATAAATATCTAATGCCAAGGATTATTTTTCTAAAAATGGAAAGGCTGAGAAACAATAATGCTTAAACTTTCCAAGTGTTTGTTACAAATAGTAGATGGAGTATTGGAAAATATTTTAAAGGCACTCTCCTATAAACCTGCAGACAACAGAAAAATCAGTCTTTACTTTGTTAGTAAAGTGAAGGATAATTTTCACCTCATATTAAGGAATGAATTTTAAATGACTTGGGGATATTTAACAAGATCTGTTAACACAATTTTCTGAAAACTTGTTAATTTTATTGAATATTAAGGTTTCATTGCATAGTGATTTCTTATGAATCTAAAAACCTAAAAGTAAAGTTTAAAAAAATGAAAAGTCTCTCTTTCCTTTATTCCATTGTTTAAAAAGTATGCTATATGAACTGCTGATTTCTAGGAAACATAAGCATGCGTTATAATACCAAATTCTCAAGAACTGTTTGAGGAAATATTTTTCTTTTATTTTGAAGAAGAAACTGAGGCACAAAAACTCAGTTAAAATTAATGCAAAAACAAATTTCTGAGATGGTTATCTCTATGTCTTTATTTTAATAGTAACAAGAATTACCTCCCTTGTAGAGGCCACTACTAATTCAACTGCAACAAAATGATTTGTGCAAAATCCCCAAACTTGGTGTCACATCTTTCACGTTAATATCATTTAGATCTTTGCTTTAAAATCACACTGATTACCTGGAAGTTTCTGTGAGGTAAAATATAGGTACAACATTACGACCACTGCTTTTTTGTTCTTCAAGGGAAAACCAATCATTGAAGAGGTCATGCATAGCAATCCAGACAACAGAAACAATTTTCAAATCCTCTGAGTGAGTGAAAAGAGGGATCTTCTAAATCTAAAATTCCAGATATATGTGCATATCATGAGACAACTATTTTCTATTTCCAGGAACCATAGTCCTGGAGATTAAGACTGGAAAAGTAGAGTCAGAACTGGGAACACTGCTCCTGACACAGCTTGTCTGGAGGACTTACGTGCTCTCTTTTGCCTGTGGAAGCTGTTGGTAGAAATGATGGTTTCTGGGTTAGGGAATGGTTGGGTGCTTGTCTATATTTGCAGCACAGCTGGAAGGAGTGGGTGTCAGTGCTAGCCTTCTGAGGATTAAGTTCTCCTTTTCTCTTTTAAGTCTTAGTTCAATGACTGTGGGACTGCCAATCATAGGTAGTCACTGAATACTGCAAGTTGTTGTTCCCTATAAATAGCTGTATCTATAGAATCTTGGCCCATTTATATCTTGGGTGAATTCTGTTCAGAGTGCAAAATAGCTCAGTGATTTATTCTTTTTTTTTTTTTTTTTTTTTTGTGGTATGCGGGCCTCTCACTGCTGTGGCCTCTCCCGTTGCGGAGCACAGGCTCCGGACAGGAGCGCAGGCTTAGCAACCATGGCTCACAGGACAGCCGCTCCGCGGCATGTGGGATCTTCCCGGACCGGGGCACAAACCCGTGTCCTCTGCATCGGCAGGCGGACTCCCAACCACTGCGCCACCAGGGAAACCCTGATTTATTCTTTTTTATCTGCGAGATGCCATGCTTTACTTTAGCTTAGGTCGTGTTGCTAACGTACAGTTTTGTTTTGTTTCTTTAGCATTTTAACTTGATTTTTTTTCCAAAAGAGGTGCTCTTTGGTTTGTTAATATGGATGTGGTTAATTATCATATATGTATATATGAAGGACCCCACCACTATTCTCTCAGTGTTTAATCAATCATGTTCTTTGGCTTTGATGAAGCTTTCAATTTTGAGAATGGTAGAGTCATTTAAGTGCCAGCAAATGGTTGATTTGAGGCAAGAAGAACAAAGTTAAAAAAGAAAATAAATCTAGCTTTCGCTTAATAATTTGCCCTTTGCAGCAACAGAATCTTATCTGACCACCCACATTCATCTGGCTGCTGACGTGGTTCTTGCTTCAATTGCAGAAGCTATTTTTGCACCTTTTGTGTCTTTTGAGGAACCGAGTGGGCCTACTTGCTTATAATGATTCATGTTGCAAAGTGCACAGGGTGTCCTGAAGTGCTACTGCAGTGATGTGCAGAAAGGAGGAGAAAATGAAAGCTAACTGCTTCCTTTAAGCATTTTGAACGTTCACATGACGTGGTAGTAGATTAAGGCACATTTTAACTGTCCTGTCTTGATGCTTTAGTCCTTCCTATGAAACACAACTTGTCTGAAAGAAAGAGCAATGTTTTTAAAAATGGACAAATATACAATAGATATCTATGGATATGTAGTAATATTTTTATATGGGCCTTTTTTACCAGGAGATAAACCATCTTAAGATAGTTGACTGATTAATCTATTTGGATTAAGTAGTTTGACTGACCTTCTATGCTTTTTTTTTTTGGGGATCAGACTTGAATAAATTAATTCTAAGTATGAGAAAGTTCCTTTCTTTGTTACTTTCCAGAGTTTGTTATGTCTCAGGATTTTACTTTGGTTGGTTTTGGCTTCCTATTTTAGAAATTAATTTTAGCACAGAACATAACATTACTGAAATAAACTATAGAAAAGAATTTTCTATGAGGTTCTTCATCCTGTGGAGTTTAGTTGCTGATGCACCAAAAGAAGTTTTGTGGGAATCTCAGCTTTAAGACAGAATTGTATCGTGGATTGCAGTGGCATAATTTCTAGTTCCAATACATCGTTTTAACTCTAGCATTATTTTCCAAATTGCTTCCACGTTTGCTGTTACAGACAATTCTCTTATAATGCAAGTACTTATTCAAAAGATTTAAACTATGTGCAAAGAAAGGAAATTTTTTCTTGAAAGAAAAGTCTTCTCGAGAGATACAGTTCCAGATTTTCTTTTCTCAAGGAAGGCATTTCTATGAGTGAAGAATAAGCATGTCTGTTAAATTCACTACAAGTGTCATCATTTAAAAAATCTTCTTGTTCATCTTTTAGATTCCCAGAAGTTGTGCATGAGTTCCTGTGGAGAGAGTTGGCATCGTGGATAGCAAAGACAGTTATGATGCAGTTTTTTGATACGAGGATAACAGGTTAATAACTAAAATTTATTGTTTTATTCTATTGTTTTTACATTGAACTTGAAAAGCAGTTTTAACTTACTGCACACCAGTATGTGAATTTACTTTGTCTTCCAGTCTGGGAAGAAAAAAGGTATATGCTATTTGGAGAGAAATATAGTGAAGGTTTTGTTTTGTTTTTCAGAATAGTCCAGTTTAATTATAATTTGCTTAATTGAGATAGCCTCATTTAAGAGAATTTCTTTCTGGCACAGTTTACTTTCATGCAAAATTCTATGTAGTAAATCCTAATAATGTTTGTTATAGAATGGGGACACGTTGCACCAGAAGAGCAAAATCACAATTGTAAAAAAATTGCCAAGAAAAATTTATGACAAAATCTTAAAATTAGCATGCTAGGTTCAAAATAAGTCACAAATACTCTGAACAGATATGCAAACTATACAACTATCTGCACTCACTGTAGCCAACATGGAAAAAATATAGTTCAGTTTTCCATTAGGCTTTAGATGTCAAATTAGATTTTAATGTATGTCCAATTAGAGGGTGATCATCACAGTCTCTTTACTTTTCTCCAGAAGTTCTCTGAATTGTTTGGCAGGGTTTTGTATCATATACAGTATCCTCCTCATATTGGCGACTTGCTCCGTTTAGGGAGAACTAAGGTTGTTATGGGAGTTTTTACTAATAAAAGAAGCATTTATAATGAATTTGGCTCTCAGGAAGGTGCCTTTTTTAATCATCCTGTGTAAATAAGTCAGTATTCAGCTGGGCTCTGGCACTGGTCACGGTTTTTTGGTAAACCCTTGTTTCCTTCATCTGGTACTCATATGTGGTAGTGACTTGTGGGTCCGTCAGCATTAAAGCAACGGTGCTCCGAGATGCTCATGTATTTCCTAAAATATTTTGTAGTTGATCTATGGCATTTTGAAAGCAAATATATGGAAATGGCCTCTAACTTTTTGTCTAGTAATTACTATCAGAAGACATATATTTTTTTACACGTGTAATACCACCTAATTCTCAACAACAAAAACCCAAATAACCATTTTAATTTGTTTGAAATGTTTTATTATTAAAACATTGGAAGCAGAGAAGTAGTGTTTGTTGCCCATCATTTTATACCATTATTATCTAGGATGTTATTATTTAATGCTCACTTGACTTTTGCCACCACTCAAGTAATGATTAATTTCCTGAGGTAAAGTTTTTTTCTGAGATAGTGTTTTTCTAAGCAAAAGATCCCAGATTGACAGCCCTGGATACTGTAGGCCTTTATTCATCTGCAGAGCTAGGCTGCCCTTCTGCCAATCCCACCCAGCTGTTATCCTGAAGAGACCTCTGTGGAGGTCTATAAGGGAGGCTGTTTCTGTGCCTTTCCTTTCAGGGCCTGTCTGAGGAAATTACTTAACTGGGTGCCAGATTTATTTGAGTGGGACTGAAGCGTGGCCAAGGGAGTGGGCACACTTTTAGAAAAATGGCAACTCTTCCAAGTAATATCATTTTCTTTTCTTCTGCTCAATTCCCTTATTTCCATTACCACTGAAATAGCCACGCAGAGGGTAGTGTCTTTTTCAATATTACCCCCCTCTGAAAAATGCACTGAGCCTGCTAGACAATGCCTGCCTTTCTTTACCAACCGAAGGACTCCTATGGGCTGGAGCGTCATCCACAGGAAAGCCAAAAGTCATATCCTCTTGCAAAATATCCTACTCCTTTCAGAGCACTCAAAGGCATTAGGAAAAATCTTAAATGTCAATGTGAAGCTGTGTTTGGAATACCGTTCCTTGGTTGGCAATGGATGCCAACAATGAATTTGCGCGGGTTTGGTTACCATATAAAGAAATCTCAGAGAAGGAAATGATAACTGGCTGTTTTCTTTTCATATGAGGATTGCTCGAATATTGCATTTTTAGACATATCAATCAATTGGGAAAACCAGAGATTTACTTTTAACACACAGTTAGAGTATGAAAAATGAAATGAATCTACACAATCATAGAGAAGTAATGTAGCTGTAATGAACCACATTACCATGGATCTTTATAGCTCCAAGTAGACCTTTATTGAGAAAATTTGGGTAAAATTGCAGGTATATACAATAATACATTTCATGGTTTATAATAATATTCTGAGATCCAAGGAAAATATTTCCCTATCTTATAAGCATTTTCATACATTTAAGTAATACAGCACAAGCCCAGGAATTTACGCCATTGTTGGTAGAGTAAGATGGCTAAGTAAAAGTATCACCTAGCAAAAAAAGACAAATGTCATTATCAAACTTTGGCTTAAACTTTGAAAGCCTTATGGATTTTCAAGTGAATTTTTTTCCCTAAGTGTAAGTTGAGGAGAGCAGCAAAGAGACTTTGAATACTAGACAGACATGCCATGCCCAGGAATAGATCTATGGTGCAAACAGTCTGCATTGCAGAATTTTTTTCAGTTTCCAAGATAAAGCAACTGAAGACAAGAGATTAATGAAAAGAGTCCATGTTCTTATTGGTTCATGAACATGAACCAGTATCCCAAAGGACCCATTACTCCTGTTTTCTCCAATCTACCTTTCTATATGCCTCAGAAACTCCAAGAAGGAGAGTGATTTTATGGATAGAAGTTAGTTGAAGGCTGTCCAAGGATGGTGTTGGAGAGAATATTATATGCTCAGATATGTTTAAAATCTCATGTAAAGGGTTCATGTGAAATAGGAGTGATTTCCAATTCCCTATTAAGCCTTTCACTGAAGTGAAAAGTTAGACACTGTAGTTCAGAGGAATGTAGACCAGAGGTGTCCCGGATACTTCTGGGATCTCCAGCTCAGACAGAAGGACAGAAGCTCTTCTCTGAACAGCAGTAGGGAGAATGGCACTGGGTTTATCTAATTTCATGATGAAATGGTAGGACATCTTAGGCAGGTTTGTCATAGAAATTTAAAAGGAGGAGGTTTTCCTGACCAAAGCTATTTGCATAATTGTCATTTTCTACTGGGATCAAAGCTGTGAATTTTAAAACATTTTCTGGATAATAAATGCTATTGGAATACAGGACGGTCTTCTGTTAAGATCAGCAAAATTGATTTTTTTTAAATAAAATAGTAGGTGTGACTTTTTTGACGAGCCCTTTTCTAAAATTTAAACCCATCAAAAATTAAATAACTATTCTAGATAATTTTTGTTCTGACCATTAATTGTCTACTTTTGAATTTTATGTAAATCGCTTTTCTTCGTCTCTGATCTGTTCTTTAATAGCAAAATATTATTGCTTTTGCTTGAAGTTTATTTTGTGATTCTCTTTTTATGATATGTCCTTAGTGAATAAGAATTGTATATGTCTGGTTTAGGGTGTAATAATTTTAATTTTTTACTATAAACCATAAAAATTAAATCTGATTTAAAAAGTTACTGCTTTGTTGCTAAATGAAAACACTACATTCTATTTAATTATTAAATATAGTATCCCAGTCCTGTTTTTTATAAAATTTTATATACATGTTTAACTTGAAGTCCGTGTTTTAAGCAAAATTATATATTTTATGTAAACCAAGGAATGGGAAGTGACCATATGCCTAATTTTCACTTGTGAGGTTCTTACTTTCCTTAAAAGTAATACGTCTCAAAGAACAAAGTAAAACAGTTGTATGTCATGAGAATTAATCATGTTCTCACGAGGAGCTGTCTTCATTAATACTTTAATATAAAGATTTTGAACATCATTTACACTATGGGTTTGTTTGAAATCCATACAAAACTCAGATATTCTCACAGGACCATGAAATATTCAAGCATTGGAAGTATTGGAGTCAAGTGAAAATATTTAGGAGAAAATATTCTTGAAGATGTATTATTTTACATTGTGATAAAACTTAGCAGTGGAGCTGGGGGTGGCAGGTGCTAGTTGGGGAGGTGAGACCCCTTAGCCTTGGCGGTCTGCCAAACCTGGATTTGATTCTAGTTCTGACCCTAAGTATCATCCTCAACTGTATATATGGGTAATAACACCTGTGGCATAGGACCGCCATGAAGCTCTATACCAGTATAACTCTACCAGTGCATGTAGTAAGCACACAGTAAATAGCAGTCATCATCCTTGTTATCACCATCAACAGAACTGCATACATAGATCAATACCATGATAAGATAATAAATATGAAAAGCAACCTAGAAGTTATTCTGTTCAAGCTCTGACTCTGAATTAAGGAAAGATGTGCAAAAGTTTCTGACTTGAATTGGAAATACACTGTACTTCCATTTTGGAGGGTGTTACCTCTAAAGGTCTGACAGAGGTTGTGTCTACGTGAACCTCAAGTATGTAGTTCATTAAACAAAAATTCAGCCAATTTGGGCTTAACGATGCTTATTCTTCTTATTTGCATTGAAGTCTAACAAAGCCATCACTTCTCTTTCAGTGTTTGCCTCTTTACCCATAGAGGGATTCATAGGAAAATCACTGTATGGGGAAAAATGTAATTCAATAATAAAACTTTTTAGCAAACCAAAGTTAATATGCTTGTTGTTTAGTTTTCTGACAACTGCTTTACAAACCTACTGTGCTTCATGGCTATTAGCAGAAAGACTTTTTGATTATAGATACCTTGCTACAAATACGCGGGGGCTTCTGATTTCTCATCCAAAAGATTTATTGTTCCTGTGGGAATTTCCATGTTTTCCACCCTTTCTAAGTGCAACTACTATCATCATCAAAGTAGCATTCTATATTAGGGATCAAATTGGTCATGGAAATAAAATCAGTATTTGAGTTTTAGTTTGGAAAAATACAGTACGTTTACATGGTGGCATCCTTTTTCTTAACCAGTATTTTATTTAAAATGTGAACATGCCCGGGTTAAAAAAATAAGCAAAAATAAAGATTACCAAAAATCATAAGGTTAAAAGTAGAAATCCCTTCCTGCGTCCGTTCTTCTGACTCCCTGGCTCCATTTATGTGATTTAACCAATGTAAAAGCTGTTTGGCATTCTTGCAGAAATTTTCTGTTTATTGCTTGTTTTTCTTTTACACAAATGGGATTATAAAATACATTCTAGGGTGCAATAAACTTTTTTTTTCACATCTAATGTTACTATCTCCTGAATGAGCTTTTATATTAGTACTTATAGCTATACTTACTTTTTTTTTAATGGCTGAGTTTATGACTGACGTAATCCTTGTACATATAACTTTGTGTATTTGTGTACATCCATGAGGATACATTTCCAGCAATGGAATTTCTGAGCCAAAGGGTATGAGCGTTCTTACTTTGATAAGCACTGCTACATTGCCTATCAAGGAAGTACCTCAGCTATCGTCGTAATTGATAGAGTTGAGCATTGAAGTTCTCAGAATCCTCTGGGTACGACATTGGCCATTCCCTTATGGAAATTGAGTATTCACTTAAAATCTGATAGTTTCTAAGTTGTCAAGTTTTCCTGAGCCATTCACAGTCATCTGGAGGACTCCTTCACTTTGCTGTCATGCAAATTTCCTGAAAAGGATATTTATACATTTAAATGTTTAAACCTATAGGTTGAATTTTTTAAAAACCCACTATTCTCAACTTTTTAATATCTAAAGAACTAGAACCAGGCTTATTGTGTCAAAAGTCTAAGATGTTTTAATATATTAATCTTATATCTTAGAAAATATGAATCTGAAATTTAAAAAATTTTTTTCTCCTTGAGTTGTTTTTGGACACAGTGTCAATCAGTATTAGGTTTACTGCTTTAGTGCAGTGTTTTCTAAAGCAGTTACCTGCTGATTTTTTAGAGCACATAACATTGTGAGCCCTACATATAATGAACGTTAAATTGACATTTGCATACAACAATGTTGTAGTTTAATGGAACAATCTTTCCTAACTGCATTTATTTTCTACCCAGGAAGCGTCAAGACAATCATGCCCATGAGAACTCTAAACCATTCAGGTAATCATTATATTTTCTAATTGTCCCCAAAATATGTTTTGTTGTCCATATTATGAAGGTTTTATAACTATTTTATTTAGATGCACTTTTCTGCCTTTTCCAAAGTTCTGAGACAATCTTTGATTCTTACAGGTTTAGTCTAGCTCTAATCACTCCTAATCACCAATTTTAAGCTGTAAAATATATCTGTATTTTTATTAACATTACATATAATACATATGACATTTTATATTAACTGTTGTATTATATACTTATAAATTATATTATATTATGTATTTAACATATATTTTATATTAACCTATGAAATATATCTATATAGAGAAATATGTAGTACACTTAGCATGTAAGTCATAAAACTTGGTTAGAAATAGCTCTAAATTTATTTTAATGAAGCCTTTTAAAAATCTTATGATTTTATAAATAATATGTATCAAAAGTTTTCCTTTAAATGCTTTTCTGACCAAAATTAAGGGGTATTTAAAAGGATGACCAAAAGTTAAGCATTGAGGAGATTTATGCTTATGACTTAATGCTGTTTGCAATGAATAACCTTTCATTGTGGGATTAATGTAACAACCATAAAAAGGATTTCTTGGAGTAAAAAACATTTCAATTTATCCAATTTCAGGCTGTTTATTTAGGAACGGTTTTGGTTTCTTGCTTGATAACTACTATGACCATCTCTTTGTGTTTCGTTCTCTTTCAGACCATTTTATCTTAGTGAAACTGGCAACTGAACTTTGCTCTAGTTGATGGGCAAAATTTCTCCTAGAATATTCATCGCCCCAAGTTCACCCTAGTTGAAAATATTCAAATGCCATAAGAGATCTTTATAGATTTGCACTTAGCTTTTGGATGGACATTTCTACAATGGAGAGAACTGTGTTATAGCCCTGGTCCAAGGACATTACCATCTAATGCCCATAGACTACGGTGTGGGTGTGGAAGGTTCCAAAGAGAAGGAACACTCAGCAAGTTTGCAGACACCCTGGAACATGGAAGCAAGCAACCTTTGAAAGGCGCAGCTTTGAAGACACTCCATGAGTCTGCACGGCTTTCAAGCGAACTAGCACTTGAGACCTTGTGTAACAAAATGGACACTGGGGACACAGCTCTAGGACAAAAAGCTACCTCAAGGTCTGGAGAAACTGATAAAGCATCAGGTAGATGGAGACAGGAACAATCAGCTGTTATTAAGATGAGCACTTTTGGCAGTCAAGAAGGACAGCAGCAACCACAAATAGATCCTGAGCATATCGGAAACACAGCATCAGCACAACTCTTTGGTTCTGGGAAACTGGCCTCACCTGGCGAAGTGGCACAGCAAGTCACAGAGAAGCAATACCCACCTCACCGTCTGAGTCCTTATTCATGCCAACATTCCCTCTCTTTCCCTCAGCACTCATTGCCACAGGGGGTCATGCACAGCAACAAGCCACATCAGAGCCTTGAAGGCCCTCCGTGGCTTTTCCCTGGCCCTTTGCCATCTGTTGCCTCCGAGGACTTATTTTCCTTTCCTATACACGGCCACAGTGGTGGTTATCCTAGAAAAAAGATTTCAAGTCTGAACCCTGCTTATAGCCAATACTCCCAGAAAAGTATCGAACAGTCGGAAGATGCTCACAAAAAAGAGCACAGACCCAAAAAGCCCGGCAAGTACATTTGCCCTTACTGCAGCAGGGCATGTGCCAAACCCAGCGTATTGAAAAAACACATCAGGTCCCATACTGGTGAGCGGCCATATCCATGTATACCTTGTGGTTTCTCTTTCAAGACAAAGAGCAATTTGTACAAGCACAGGAAGTCACATGCCCATGCAATTAAGGCAGGATTAGTCCCTTTCACAGAGTCAGCTGTATCTAAATTGGACCTAGAGGCCGGTTTTATTGACGTAGAAGCAGAAATACATTCAGACGGTGAACAGAGTACAGACACAGATGAGGAGAGTTCTTTGTTTGTGGAGGCTTCTGACAAAATGAGTCCCGGCCCACCCATGCCGCTGGATATCGCCAGCAGAGGTGTCTATCATGGGTCACTGGAAGAATCACTGGGAGGTCCGATGAAGGTGCCGATTTTGATTATCCCCAAAAGCGGGATTCCTTTACCTAATGAAAGCTCTCAGTATATTGGCACTGATATGCTACCAAATCCGTCTTTAAATACTAAGGCTGATGACTCTCACACAGTTAAACAGAAACTTGCACTAAGACTGTCAGAGAAAAAAGGACAAGATTCTGAGCCATCTCTAAACCTTCTGAGCCCGCACAGTAAAGGAAGCACTGACTCTGGTTACTTTTCCCGCTCAGAAAGTGCAGAGCAGCAGATAAGCCCTCCAAACACAAATGCAAAGTCTTATGAAGAAATCATCTTTGGAAAATACTGTCGGCTTAGTCCGAGAAATACACTCAGTGTTACAACCACAAGTCAGGAGCGCGCCACGATGGGTAGGAAGGGCACCATGGACTCATTACCTCACGTTAACACCAGGTTAGATGTCAAGATGTTTGAAGATCCTGTTTCACAGCTGATCCCAAGCAAGGGAGAGATCGACCCCAGTCAGACAAGCATGCTGAAATCCACTAAATTCAACAGCGAGTCAAGACAGTCCCAGACTATTCCATCATCTATCAGGAATGAAGGAAAACTTTATCCAGCCAGTTTCCAAGGCAGCAGCCCAGTTCTCCTAGAAGCTCCTGTTGACTCTTCACCCCTTATTAGAAGCAACTCAATGCCAACTTCTTCAGCAACGAATTTAAGTCTTCCTCCTTCTTTGAGAGGAAGTCACTCATTTGATGAACGGATGACTGGTTCTGATGATGTGTTCTATCCAGGGACTGTAGGAATACCCCCTCAGCGCATGTTAAGAAGACAAGCAGCTTTTGAGCTGCCTTCGGTACAGGAGGGGCACGTGGAAGCAGAACACCATGGCAGGATGTCAAAGAGCATCACGGGTCCATCCTTGAAGGAAAAGAAATTGATTCCTGGGGACAGGATTGGGTATGACTATGATGTCTGTCGGAAACCCTATAAGAAGTGGGAGGATTCTGAGACACCCAAGCAGAGCTACAGGGATGTTTCCTGCATCAGCCCCTTGAAACACGGCGGAGAGTATTTCATGGATCCCTCGGTGCCATTGCAGGGAGTGCCAACCATGTTTGGAACTACTTGTGAAAATCGAAAACGCCGGAAAGAGAAGAGTGTAGGGGACGAGGAGGACACCCCGATGATCTGCAGTAGCGTCGTCAGCACGCCCCTGGGCATCGCGACTTCAGATTTCGAGCCCAAATTGCAGATGCAGGAAGGAGCCAGGAGTGGATTCGGCCTGGCTGGACAGGAAAACCCTTCTCATGGTCACTCGGAGCGCTTTGACCCGTGTCGACCCCCGCTGCAATCTGGAAGTCCATCGCTTGGGTCAGAGGAGTCACCCGCAGCTGCTGATTCAGACAAGCCGTCAGACGGAGGGGGCAGGAAGCCTCCCGGCAATGTGATCTCTGTGATTCAGCACACGAACTCGCTGAGCCGCCCCAATTCATTTGAGAGGTCCGAGTCCGCTGAACTCGCCGCTAGCGCCCAGGAGAAAGCCTCGTCACCTTCCGAGACCTGTGACAGTGAGATCTCAGAAGCCCCGGTGAGCCCAGAGTGGGCTCCGCCCGGGGAGACCACGGAAGGCGGGGGGAAGCCATCCCCTTCGCAGCAGGTCGCGCAGCCGCCCTACCACGCGCAGCCCCGCCTCGTGCGTCAGCACAACATCCAGGTCCCCGAGATCCGCGTGACCGAGGAGCCCGACAAGCCAGAGAAGGAGAAGGAGGCCCAGAGTAAAGAGGCAGAAAAGCCGGTGGAGGAATTTCAGTGGCCCCAGAGAAGTGAGACCCTCTCCCAGCTCCCGGCCGAGAAGCTGCCGCCCAAAAAGAAGCGTTTGCGGCTCGCGGATATGGAGCACTCCTCCGGGGAATCCAGCTTTGAATCCACAGGCACCGGCCTCTCCCGCAGCCCCAGTCAGGAAAGTAACTTGTCGCACAGCTCCAGTTTCTCCATGTCTTTCGAAAGAGAAGAAACCATGAAGCTTGCGGCACCTCCCAAGCCGGATGAGTTTGGGAAGCACTCAGAGTTTTTGACGGTCCCTGCTGGTTCGTACTCGTTGTCCGTCCCCGGCCACCACCACCAAAAGGAGATGCGACGCTGCTCGTCCGAGCAGATGCCTTGTCCCCACCCAACGGAAGTCCCAGAAATTCGGAGCAAATCATTCGATTATGGGAATCTGTCCCATGCTCCGGTGGCAGGGGCGTCGGCATCCGCGTTGTCCCCATCCCGGGAGAGAAAGAAATGCTTTCTGGTGCGGCAGGCTTCTTTCAGTGGCTCTCCCGAGATCGCCCAGGGGGAGGCCGCCGCGGATCTGAGCGTAAAGCAGGAACAGCTAGAACATCTGCACGGCAGCCTCAGGGCCACGTGGCACCACGCCCCGTGCTCTGTGCTTCCTGCCCTTCAGGCAGAGGACCCAGGGAAGCAGGTGGTGGGTCCTTGTGCCCAGCTGAGCTCAGGACCACTCCACCTGGCCCAGCAACAGATCATGCACCTGGATAGTCAGGAGTCTCTGAGAAATCCCTTCATACAGCCGACATCCTATATTCCAAGCAAGCACTTGACTGAACAGCCACATTTATTTCCACATCAAGAGACTCTTCCGTTCTCTCCAATCCAGAACACCTTGTTTCAGTTCCAATATCCTACCGTCTGTATGGTTCATTTCCCAGCTCAGCAGCCCCCCTGGTGGCAGGCACACTTCCCCCATCCCCTGGCTCCGCACGCTCCAAAGAGCTATGGAAAGCCTTCTTTCCAGGCAGAAGTTCACCCCAGCTACCCCTTGGAGCCTGTGGCGGAGCACACTGGAAAGAAATCTGCTGATTATGCGCACACGAAAGAGCAAACCTACCCGGGTTATTCAGGAACATCAGGGCTACACTCCAAGAACCTTCTTCCAAAGTTTCCGTCAGGGGAGAGCACCAAGTCAACAGATACTCCCTCCGAGCAGGTTCTTCAAGAAGAGTTCACCTCAGCAAATGCTGGGCCTTTACAGTCCTTACCAGGAACAGTGGTTCCTGTTAGGATCCAGACCCACGTACCGTCCTATGGGAGTGTCATGTACACAAGCATTTCTCAGATGCTTGGGCAGAACAGCCCTGCCATTGTCATATGCAAAGTCGACGAGAATGTGACCCAAAGAACACTGGTAACCAACCCGGCCGTGCAAGGGATAGGATTTAACATTGCCCAGGTGTTGGGGCAGCACGCAGGCTTGGAAAAGTGCCCCATCTGGAAAGTACCTCAGACCATACCCCTTGGCTTGGAATCCTCGATCCCCTTATGTTTACCTTCCACCTCTGACAGCGTCGCCACCCTGGGAGGCAGCAAGCGGATGCTTTCTCCAGCCAGCAGCTTGGAACTCTTCATGGAAACAAAGCAGCAGAAAAGGGTCAAGGAAGAAAAGATGTATGGACAGATCGTGGAGGAGCTCAGCGCCGTGGAGCTGACCAACTCAGACATCAAAAAGGATCTCTCCCGCCCACAGAAGCCCCAGCTGGTTCGACAGGGCTGTGCTTCTGAGCCAAAGGATGGCTTGCCGTCAGCGTCATCGTCCTTCTCCTCGCTGTCCCCCTCCTCATCTCAAGACCACCCGTCCGCCAGCGTGCCCTTGAGGGAGCCCTTCCCTCCAAGCTCCAGGGCACCCGCTCTGGGGCAGAAGTCCAGTGGGCCTTCTGAAAGCAAAGAGTCCTCAGATGAGTTAGACATTGATGAGACGGCGTCTGATATGAGCATGAGCCCGCAGACTTCCTCATTGCCACCCGGGGACAGTCAGCTGGAAGAGCAAGGGAAGGGCCAGAAGCTGCCTGCCGGCGTGCTGGTCCCCAGAGCGTCCGACCCAAGCGGGAAAGTGGCAAATTCGACTCTTCTTTTCACGGACGTGGTAGATTTCCAGCAGATTCTGCAGTTCCCCAGTCTGCGGACAACAACGACTGTGAGTTGGTGCTTCTTGAATTATACAAAACCCAATTACGTGCAACAGGCCACCTTCAAATCCTCGGTATATGCTTCATGGTGCATTAGTTCCTGTAACCCAAACCCATCAGGATTGAACACCAAGACCACGCTGGCTCTTCTGAGGTCCAAGCAAAAAATCACCGCAGAAATTTATACCCTGGCCGCTATGCACAGGCCTGGAGCCGGCAAGCTTACGTCATCAAGTGCTTGGAAGCAGTTTGCTCAGGTAACAAATATTGTTTCTGAAAGCACTCTGTGTTGTGGATTTGATCGCTGAGCAGAATACGTAGTGAAGGACGTACGGAAAAAAACATACAAGTAAAATGAAGACCAGAGCTGGGGAGGGGGTCCTCTGCAAACGGGCCTTACCCATTGACCCTGAACTTAGTTATGAGGGGTCAGTACCAGTCAGTACTTAGGAAAGTACCAAGCACAAAGTATCTTCTTAGCCGGGTGCAGTGAAATTCCACCGCAGGGGCTAATTCCTTCGAGTTCCTCTCCGTTCCAACCTGTGTTAGTGACCTAGCAGACCAACTTTCCTTTGATGTGAGGACTTCAGGAAATTGTGAAATGAGGACATAGAACAGGGAGTGGACACAGGAGAGGAAAGATCAGGAAGGAGGCTGCAGGGTGTTAGAACTGAACTTTGTGAACTTCTGAGGGAGGGGTTGTTCCCATTGGCTATTGTTTTACTAAAATTTATTTTTAATATATTTCTCTCAAAACTCATTTTTCCAAGGGGTTAGCAGGTTCGTTCCTACATGAACAATTATTGCCTTACATGTAGGATTATAAAAATATTAATAAGGGCCACTTTGGAATTTATGCTAAATTAATAAAGAAGTACATGGAGGTCTTAAACAAAAATATATAATAAATAAAATATAAAATATATTTACTCACTTCAGTTCCATTTCTCTTTAATAATTTTTGAGAATATTTTCTAAATGCATAGAGATTGCTTGAATTGCTACTTCCAAAAACAGAACATGTTTTTAACATTGTTATTAGTGTTGTACCGTGTACGTGCTAGTGGGGTCTTGTTGGTTTTTTTTTTTAACAGAATGTTGAATTTATTCTGTAGAAACTGTCATCTTTTCTGATTTTATCCCTGTTGTCCCTTATTTTATGTAGCCAGCCTATGGCCTTTTAGCATGGAGTTTAGGCTGATTTTCAGAGATCATGGAAGAGTGGGATGTGTGCGCTTCCTCTGTGTCTTAGGGAATGCATACGAAATGATTCTCTCTTTTTGGCCTACAGATGAAACCTGATGCGACCTTTTTATTTGGCAGCAAGCTAGAAAGGAAACTAATGGGAAATATCTTAAAGGAAAGAGGGAAAGGAGATATTCATGGAGATAAGGATATTGGATCCAAACAAGCTGAGCCCATTCGAATTAAAATCTTTGAAGGAGGGTAAGGAAACACATGTGCAAATGTAAAGTATTCCATTAAATTCAGCATAAATGGTCCTGAGTGTCTGCATGGAAAAGTCGTATCTCCTCTGGTCTGAAGCATAAAGCAAATTCCTTTTTCTATACACATTTCTGAAGTCTGTCTGGTAATAGATAATGAGCTCGTGCCCTTGCTTTCATGACTTGCTTTTAACGAAAATGTCCCTATTGTATATGGTTCGAACTTCTGCCTTAAATTTTCATACCTCTAATTCAATGTGAAATCGACTAAATTGCTGGACTCTTGATATTGTCTAAGTTTGTTCATTCTTTGGTATTACTTTGATAGGCATTTGTTGTGTTAGTAATGGACATATTTTTATTCTATGCTTACAAAAATGCAGTCATGCACACTCATGTATAAACCTAGAAACTAGTTTTATTTTATTGTTTTTATTATTACGTAAAGTCCAGACCTTATTGGGATTTCACCAGTTCCTTCAATACCCTCTTTCTGTTCTAGTATCCAAGCCAGGGCACCACTTCGCATTTAGTTGTCATGTTTCCCCAAACTTCTCTGGTCTGTGACAGTTTCTCTGTCTTTAGGAATTTCTTTTTAAGTGTTGCATTCTGAGTTGCAGAAACTCAAGTAATAAGGTTCAATGATTTTGTTGTCTATCTAGTTAAGAAACACTGCATGTATGTGTAATGTCCAGTTTTAGATTTTGATAGAAAGGTATCTTAAATCTAGTCACAGGGGAGAAAAAGCCCAGACTTCTGCTTTAAAATTTAAAAATTTTAAAGGATGTTAACCACATTTGGGGATGGTGATGTGTCTACCTTATCTTTGCAACAGATCTATAATCTACATATTTCCATGAGCATGATTTTATTCTAATTATATTTGGAGAACAAAATAATGTTATCTGTTTGACTCTAAAATGTTGAGTGGCTGGTGATATGAAGTATCAGTTTCTCACATAGATTTACCAGTTTGGAGATGGTTTATCAAAGTTGGTTCCCTGGTAAGGTTGACCCCCTTGGATGAATGCCTAGTATTGTCACCACTAAAGCCACAGCTGTTTGTAGTCATGAAGCTTGTCTCAGTATTTTTTCACATTCCTCATCTTTTAACACAAACAAGAGAAATAGAGATTTTATCTTTATAGAGACTGAGTGATCCCTGTGACTGAATCAACGCTTACATTCATCAGTCTTCTTCATAACAGCGCACTTGTACTAGATTAGCGAGACTTTCACAGTGACTGTATGATTTGGGGAGCCCCTCTCCACTAACGAAGGACACAAATGAAAAAGCATATGTGAACATTTTATTGCTGTGTTTTGATGATCCAAAAGGATTGGGCCATATTTAATTTTCTCCTCATTTCATTGTCCAACGTTATGGGCTATGTCCCAATCATTCTTTTTTTTTTTTTTAAACATCTTTATTGCAGTATAATTGCTTTACAATGCTGTGTTAGTTTCTGTTTATAACAAAGTGAATCAGTTATACATATACATATATACCCATATCCCCTCCCCCTTGCGTCTCCCTCCCACCCTCCCTGTCTCACCCCTCTAGGTGGTCACAAAGCACCCGAGCTGATCTCCCTGTGCTATGCGGCTGCTTCCCACAAGCTATCTATTTTACATTTGGTAGTATATATAAGTCCTCAAGTCCATTCTCTACGTCTGTATCTTTATTCCTGCCCTGCTCCTAGGTTCTTCAGAACTATATACATATATATATATATATATATATATATTTTTTTTTTAGATTCCATATATATGTGTTAGCTTATGGTATTTGTTTTTCTGTTTCTGACTTACTTCACTCTGTATGACAGACTCTACGTCCATTCACCTCACTACAAATAACTCAATTTCGTTTCGTTTTATGGCTGAGTAATATTCCATTGTATATATGTGACACATCTTCTTTATCCATTCATCTATCGATGGACACTTAGGTTGCTTCCATGTCCTGGCTATTGTAAATAGAGCTACAGTGAACATCGTGGTACATGACTGTTTTTGATTTATGGTTTTCTCAAGGTATATGCCCAGTAGTGGGATTGCTGTGTCGTATGGTACTTCTATTTTTAGTTTTTTAAGGAACCTCCATACTTTTCTTCATAGTGGCTGTATCAATTTACATTCCCACCAACGGTGCAAGAGTGTTCCCTTTTCTCCACACCCTCTCCAGCATTTATTGTTTGTAGATTTCTTGATGATGGCCATTCTGACTGGTGTGAGGTGATACCTCATGGTAGTTTTGATTTGCCTTTCTTTGATAATTAGTGATGTTGAGCATCCTTTCATGTGTTTGTTGGCAATCTGTATATCTTCTTTGGAGAAATGTCTATTTAGGTCTTCTGCCCATTTAGAGATTGCGTTGTTTGTTTTTTTGATGTTGAGCTGCATGAGCTGCTTGTAAATTTTGGAGATTAATCCTTTGTCATTTGCTTCATTTGCAAATATCTTCTCCCATTCTGAGGGTTGTCTTTTCATCTTGTTTATGGTTTCCACTGCTGTGCAAAAACTTTGAAGTTTTATTAGGTCCCATTTGTTTATTTTTGTTTTTATTTCCATTTATCTAGGAGGTGGGTCAAAAAGGATCTTACTGTGATTTATGTCATAGAGTGTTCTGCCTATGTTTTCCTCTAAGAGTTTTATAGTGTCTGGCCTTACATTTAGGTCTAAAGACCTAAATCCATTTTGAGTTTATTTTTGTGTATGGTGTTAGGGAGTGTTCTAATTTCACTCTTTTCCATGTAGCTGTCCAGTTTTCCCAGCACCACTTATGGAAGAGGCTGTCTTTTCTCCATTGTATATTCTTCCCTCCTTTATCAAAAATAAAGTGACCATATGTGTGTGGGTTTATCTCTGGGCTTTCTATCCTGTTCCATTGATCTATATTTCTGTTTTTGTGCCAGTACCATGCTGTCTTGATTACTGTAGCTTTGTAGAATAGTCTGAAGTCTGGGAGCCTGATTCCTCCAGCTCCGTTTTTCTTCCTCAAGATTGGTTTGGCTATTCGGAGTCTTTTGTGTTTCCATAGAAATTGTGAAATATTTTGTTCTACTTCTGTGAAAAATGCCATTGGTAGTTTGATAGGGATTGCATTGAATCTGTAGATTGCTTTGGGTAGTATAGTCATTTTCACAATGTTGACTCTTCCAGTCCAAGAACATGGTATATCTCTCCATCTGTTTGTATTATCTTTAATTTCTTTCATCAGTGTCATATAGTTTTCTGCATACAGGTCTTTTGTCTCCTTAGTCAGGTTTATTCCTAGGTATTTTATTCTTTTTGTTGCAATGGTAAATGGGGTGTTTCCTTAATTTCTCGTTCAGATTTTTCATCATTAGTGTATAGGAATTCAAGAGATTTCTGTGCATTAATTTTGTATCCTGCTACTTTATCAAATTCATTGATTAGCTCTAGTATTTTCTGGTAGCATCTTTAGGATTCTCTATGTATAGTATCATGTCATCTGCAAACAGTGGCACCTTTACTTCTTCTTTTCTGATTTGGATTCCTTTTATTTATTTTTCTTCTCTGATTGCTGTGGCTAAAACTTCCAAAACTATGTTGAATAATAGTGGTGAGAGTGGGCAACCTTGTCTTGTTCCTGATCTTAGTGGAAATGGTTTCCGTTTTTCACCATTGAGAATGATGTTGGCTGTGGATTTGTCATGTATGGCCTTTATTTTGTTGAGGTAAGTTCCCTCTATGCCTACTTTCTAGAGGGTTTTTATCATAAATGGGTGTTGAATTTGTCAAAAGCTTTTTCTGCATCTATTGAGATGATCATATGGTTTTTATCCTTCAATTTGTTAATATGGTGTATCACATTGATTGATTTGCATATATTGAAGAACCCTTGCATTCCTGGAATAAACCCCACTTGATCATGGTGGATGATCCTTTTAATGTGCTGTTGGATTCTGTTTGCTAGTATTTTGTTGAGGATTTTTGCATCTATGTTCATCAGTGATATTGGCCTGTAGTTTTCTTTCTTTGTGACATCTTTGTCTGGTTTTGGTATCAGGGTGATGGTGGCCTCATAGAATGAGTTTGGGGGTGTTCCTCCCTCTGCTATATTTTGGAAGAGTTTGAGAAGGATAGGTGTTAGCTCTTCTCTAAATGTTTGATAGAATTCACCTGTGAAGCCATCTGGTCCTCGGCTTTTGTTTGTTGGAGGATTTTTAATCACAGTCTCAGTTTCAGTGCTTGTGATTGGTCTGTTTATATTTTCTATTTCTTCCTGGTTCAGTTTCAGGAGGTTGTGCTTTTCTAAGAATTTGTCCTTTTCTTCCAGGTTGTCCATTTTATTGGCGTATAGTTGCTTGTAGTAATCTCTCATGATCCTTTGTATTTCTGCAGTGTCAGTTATTACTTCTCCTTTTTCATTTCTAATTCTATTAATTTGAGTCTTCTCCCTTTTTTTCTTGATGAGTCTGCCTAGTGGTTTGTCAATTTTATCTTCTCAAAGAAGCAGCTTTTAGTTTTATTGATCTTTGCTATTGTTTCCTTCATTTCTTTTTCATTTATTTCTGATCTGATCTTTATGATTTCTTTCCTTCTGCTAACTTTGGGGGTTTTTTTTGTTCTTCTTTCTCTAATTGCTTTAGGTGTAAGGTTAGGTTGTTTATTTGAGATCTTTCTTATTTCTTGAGGTAAGATTGTATTGCTATAAATGTCCCTCTTAGAACTGCTTTTGCTGCCTCCCATAGGTTTTGGGTCATCATGTTTTCATTGTCATTTGTTTCTAGGTATTTTTTCATTTCCTCTTTGATTTCTTCAGTGATCTCTTGGTTATTAAGCAGTGTATTGTTTAGCCTCCATGTGTTTGTATATTTTACAGATTTTTTCCTGTAATTGATATCATTCCTTAATCTGTGATCCATCTTCTGCCTGGTGGTAATCAGCTGTTTATTCCAAGAAGTGTGTTACCACCTCTTATTTTGCCGATTGCAAAGTGATAAGTTCAAAAAAAAAAGTATTACTGACCAAATTTTTAAGTGTATATGTTTCTTATTACTATTTAATTCATAGACTTAGTAATTTAATTAAACATACCTTTTAATTATTTTTTTAAATCCATTAATTCTTTTTTCCTTTTAATTTTTAGATTTTATTTTATTTTTTTATACAGAAGGTTCTTACTAGTCATCAATTTTATACATATCAGTGTATACATGTCAATTCCAATCGCCCAATTCATCATATCTTTTAATTATTTTTTCAAAATCCATTAATTCTTGTATCAAGTAAATTCATGGGTCTGCAGAACTGTTGAAGGGTAAATATTTTATTTGTGCAGACTTTTCTAATATGGTTATATTTTATACAAAATTTACTCTATTTTCATTCTGGAAGCAAGTTAATCAGCTGAGACATTAAAATAGTGTTATTTGAAGATAATACATTGTACATCAAGTACAATGATGGGCCTGGGCCACAGTAAGCTTAAAGTACCCTTCCCTGAAGAAAAGTTGCTTTCTATAAAATTATTTGTTTTATTCTATATTCCTTAGGTAATTTCATCCTAAGGTAATTTCATCCTTAGGTAATTTCATGCCCTAAGTTTGGGGCAGAGAATAGTGATATTAAAAGATGAAAGATATTTTGCATCTTTAAGTTCTTTTCTTCTTTATTACAAAAGACAATGTGAGATGAAAGATAAAGTTCAAAATAGTTTTGAAGAAAAAGTTGACTTTGGAAATTACTTGTCCCTAAGTGGGAAAGATTTAAAGGAGCAGAAAGCCTGCAAAACTGACTATTCATATTTCTGATACTAGTCAATTCTCACCTGGATTGGGACTGAACAAAAGATAATCTTAAGATTAAATAGTATCCATAGCAGAGTGGATATTTAAATATGTTGCATGGATTTTCTCTCTTAAATATTCTTCAGTGGATTTGACAAATGAATTTGAACTTGCTTTTATTTCTGATGATAGATTAGCTAGAACACAATAGAGAAGTTTGCAATGCTCTTAGAATGTAAGACGAAACAAAACAAAACTGTAAATCTAGTGCCTTTAAGTCAGTCCACACTGAGTTAAGGCATTTTGTAGGTCACTTTACCTTTTGAAGTTATACGAAGAGCCCTTCGAAAGGAATATCTTCCCAAGAATGACATTAGACCCATAATTCTAGCCTGAGATTTAAGAGATAATGGTATTCATTGAGTTATTCAGTAGAATGCTGCTATACTGTATGATAGGTCATGTTTCCCTGTATTCTAAACAAAATGTGATGGATGGTGAGCACTAGATAGGTTTCTTCCATTGATAATTACAGTGAATACCTAAGACTTTGCTCATCTAACTGATTTAAATAAACTAGAGGACCTCATTTATCCTTTCAAACTTCTCTATTAAATCCTTCCAGAAACGAATGCAAATTTGATTGAAAAATAGAATGTCTAGTTTTCATTATGTAACAGTACCTTCCAGAAGCCACTTGAAATTTAGACTTCACTTTAGTACAGATTCATGGTCCTTGGGAAGAGCAGATCAAATCTGTAGGCAACAGTTGGTGAGCTCAACTCAGCCTGTGTAAGCTAGAAATTTCTGACTCTCGTGCCAGGATTGTAAAAATAGAGTAGAAACTTGCAATGAAGAATTCTATAATCAGTCATATTTATTCTAGCAAATTCAGAGGGGTATGCACATCTTAGATGATGGAATATTAGCAAATGATATGTGATGATTTAAATATGCTAGTATAACTTTTTGGATGTTTCTTGGCCAGAGGCAGTGAGGTGCACAGCTCTGCAACTCTTTGAGGCTTATATAAGCCCATTGAACATCTGTACGGAGTCCATATATTTACACTTCATAGAAGAGCTAATTCCGTTTTGAACTCCATGTAGAAAAAAATTCCCTTTTATTTACAATGCCAAATCTGTTCTTTCAGGACTTTACTGCATAGATTTCACAGGCTTTGTAGAAATAAAGTTGAATAATTGTAAAAGTCCCTCCTAAAAATTTGTCTTGCAAATGATTAGCTTTTGGTTTGATGTATAACGTGCAAAAGTATTTGGAAACACACTGTATTTTCCCTTTTTTAACAGGTATAAGTCAAATGAAGATTATGTATATGTCAGAGGACGTGGACGTGGAAAGTACATTTGTGAAGAATGTGGAATTCGCTGTAAGAAACCGAGCATGCTCAAAAAGCATATCCGCACTCATACTGATGTCCGGCCTTATGTATGCAAGTTGTGTAATTTTGCCTTCAAAACAAAAGGTACAAGTCTGATTTTTCTTTCTTTTTTTTTTTTTAGAGGAAAAACACTTTTTTTAATGGCTGCTCCAGATTCTGAATACTGTTTTATAACCGTCATCGACAATTAGTTGGTTTTCTTTGTGAAAATGTGACCCCACAAAATGTATTTTCCTCTTCCTGTTAAGTGGTCTGAGGATGTACATGAGACAGTGAGGCTCCTTTTATGACCTAAGTAAGAGCTACAGACTTAGGTCCAGGCTAGTTGTCTCGAAGGAAGTGGCTAAGAATTGCCTGGATAGCTATTACCTCATGTTGGAAATGTTATGTGGTCTAGAGAATCTTTGCACCGGTATTGAAATACTGCAGGGAGATAATCCATGCCATGGCATTAGAAAAGCAAGGCGGCAGCCGGAAAGAAAACATGTGCCCATGGTCAGTTTCAAGATTATAAATGATGTAGAGACCCGCGGACTCCCCGGTGGGCCCCTCCATCCACACTTGCATTAATTATGCATAGAAATTTGATAGCTTGTATTCTGTGTATTTATCAGCATGGAGACAATTTCTTACTCTCAGGCCATGGCTATTAATCTCATAAAACTAAGGCTTGCCTTGAAATGATATTCTCTTTTTTTAAAAAATATCTGTTTTTAGAAGGTAGATTTATATGAAAATATTTTATACTAAAAGGTTGCTTCAATTATGTTTCTATCATTTTATAAAATTATGAAAATGTTTATAAACCCAGTGTTCTCAGAATACAAACAGTAGTGAATTAGAGGTGGATGACTTCTGTAGAAGTATGTTTTACTACTTACTGTAAAGTACTAATGAATCCTCTAGACACAACCTCACTAACCTCACACTAACATTTTCCAATGTTTTAACTTTAGATTTGCATGCCAATTAATCTGCTCCACTACCCATCAAGAAAAATAAATATCAAATAAAATAATCTTTGGTAGAGAAATGTGTACCTATTTTCTCTTATACACAAAATCCTAAATTGTCTTTATTCTTTTGTCAGAAGTAAAAATGTGTAGCCTCTCAACATATCTGTTTCTTCTTTAGTAAAAAGATATTTATATTATAAGTATGCCTCTTTGTAAGCCAGAAAGAGGGGGAGGGAGTGTTCATTTGCATTTCAAAGGAGATAAACATAATGTCCTTTAAATACCATCCACTTTTGCACAATCAAGACCTTTTATGTAGAACTTCACTGAGAGACTCCCTAGGACATAAGAAAATATAAACTTTGGTTTTAGGAAATAATGCAAATCCGCCAGTCATTACAACTGATATTCCCTGGGCATATGAGTTAACTGTAGGTATAGCTGCATGAAACACTGCGTGAAGAAACGTCACATAGCTATTTCTTTTTACCCAAATTAAATTTGGCTTTGAACCATTGTCTTGGAGTTTTAGCAGGAAATAATTTATTCTTGGTCATTACTGGAGTTTCCTTGTCACCCTTCGGGAATGTACAAATGTCTTGGAATCTTAAAAAGAGCAGATCATCCTGGGAAACCCCTCGCCAGCCAGTTTTCACTTCCGGCTGAAGTGCTTGTTGTCATGTCATCTGAGCACAGAATCAGAGCACACTTGTAGGACCGGTACCTCCTCTGTGCCTGTGTCACTTCTCCAGGTACCCTTTCCTGCCATCCTGCTCCCCTCTCTTTGCTATAATCCTTCATATGTTCAAGACTTTAATAAGCCAAAGTCAGGGTGGGGTTGTTTCTGAGCCCTATTTCTAGCTACAAAACTACCCTGAGGATGAGAGCGCAAAGCCTCACTGCCTACTTGAAACGAGTGGAAAGAAAAATATAGAAGAAGAAACACATACTAAGCTCTAAATAAACCATCTTGACATACCTAACATCTACATATGTCCACATACTCAGATCACTTGCACCCTTACAGAAGCAGATGATTTCCATTAATTTATAGATATATTTAATTAATTTACAGATTTTAGAATTCTTGATCATGTATCAATAAAAATTGTTTAGATCTTTAGAAAAATTGTAGATATAGTTTTTTTGATAAAAAAGAGCAGTAAGGGCCAGGACATATTTCTATGTTTGGAGTTATCAAAATACCACATAAAATTTGTAGGTATATAAGCAATAAGCCAAATGTTAAGTAAAAAATAAAATAATATAAATAAAATAATAAACAACAGTGCCCCAGTTTAGAGTTGTGGCTCATATATTACATTAATAGTAAGCTAGACACTCTTACAAGGGGAATAAACTATTTCAGCAGGCTGGGTTTCCATCTAGATTCAATGAGCCTACTCTTAAAAATAAAGCATTTGCTGCTATGTTACTAAAGCAGCGTCAGAGCGCAAAGATAATAATATGGCCCTTACAGCTGAATTACTTCCTGGATCTCTTTCGATAAGTTATATATATGACATGGAATAATATATATATAATTTCATAGATCCTAAATCAGAGGTGATTGGATCAGTGTTTTCATAATTTCTCACATTCCATATAGCAATTATATAAATCTATAGAAACACACATATGTACTTAGGTACACGTATAACTGCATAGCCAGCTCTTCATATCTGTGAATGCTGAACCTGTGGATATGGAGGGCCAATTGTAGTACACCATTTTACATAAGGGACAATTGTGTATGTCTTATCATCATCATAATACATATTTGACATAAAATTCTTTCTTTTTTCGTAGAACAGTGGGAGTTTCAAGATAAATAAGAAAGGAATTTTGCTGCTCCAGAACTTTAGAAGCTGCTGTCATAAACTTTGCTGATATATGCCAGATGGATAGATGCTAAATACTGAGACTAATGCTTCCTATAAGTAGTTAGCTAAGTATTTGTATGGATCTTTGCATTCATTTACAGGATTGGCCCCAACATTAGTTTGCATATATTTTTTCTTCTGACAAGTGAGGATCCTGTGAGTTTAATCTATAGCTGATCAATGCCAGAAGGTCTGGGGTCTGGTGGATATGTTGATGACAATATTTCATTGTGAAGTTGCTCAGAGAGGTGTGACCCAGCTTGTACCATCCTGGTTGTATGGAGTCCAAGGAGGTGGGCCCAACTGGGCCAAAGATATTAGATCCCTTCTCAGCCAGGAAAGCCTGGGATTCCCAGTTGTACTTGAGCCTACTCTTGAAAAGCTGTGACCCTAGACTTCGACAAGTCTTCTAGAATGCAGAAAACCTGAGATTGGGCTGAAGCTGTCTGGGGTTAATATCTTCAGAAGCCAAATTGTTCCTCTTAAGTTTGAGACAAAGGGTAGGGGCGAGAAACAAATCTTTATTATCTCAAGTCAGTTCATTTCACACTGAATTTTGCAGCAATCATCACATTTTGGTAACCAATTCATTGCTCTTTTTTTGGCTGTATTTTCCAGGAAACCTAACGAAGCATATGAAATCTAAAGCACACATGAAGAAATGCCTGGAGTTGGGGGTCTCAATGACATCAGTGGATGATACCGAAACCGAGGAAGCAGGTATTTCATACTTTAGTTGACTGAACTCTTTACTGTGCGTGCTGGAGCTTTGTGGCCAAGGTGGTAAAATAAATTTAGGTATTTAAAAAAGATACTGATCACATTTCATTTTACTAAATACTAAATATAGAAAAGAAGTCTGACACATTGAATTGGTTGAAACTTACTGAGAAGAAATGCATTTCAGTTCTGGCTGAGGAGGTTGAAAGGCCTTACTATGGAAATACTTCTATCTGGAACCATAAAGGAGATCTAATTGCACCTAAGTTGTGATGGTGATTTAAAGTTTATGAAACTTTTTGGGAAACTTGAAAAGCATTTTGTCTTATTTTTCCTATTAAGAGGAAATCTAGTAGTAAAAATAATCCATCACTAACCTCAGTAGAAAACCTGAGGGTCAGCTGGGCCTTGTGAGGTCTTATACCTGTAGAGACAAGTCTTGCTTCTCTTTTTCCTCTAATACCATCATTAACAACATTGCATACCCATTTATTGAGGGTTTTCTATGAGTGGTATGATGCCTGAGTTATAAGGTCCTACTATGGAGTCCGTATTACAGGGTGGAGATGAAACCAGATAGGTACATAAAAAAAAAAAAAAAGAACCAATCTAGAGTCACAGAGGTATGTGCCCATGTGTGTTATAGGAATTCAGAGATAAGACTGTCTCTAAGGGCTGGAGGGTTGAGGAAAGCTTTTGGAAAGAGATGGGGCCTAAATTAGCTCCTAACCTTCGTATTTGGATCTTGATCTTCATTCTCTTTGTTCAATTGCTTCAGAAACGATGGAAGATTTGCACAAAGCGGCTGAGAAGCATAGCATGTCCAGCATTTCAACTGATCATCAGTTCTCAGATGCTGAAGAATCGGATGGTGAGGATGGAGATGATAATGATGATGATGATGAAGATGATGATGACTTTGATGACCAAGGAGATTTGACACCAAAAACAAGATCAAGAAGCACCAGTCCCCAGCCTCCTAGATTCTCCTCCTTACCTGTGAATGTTGGCGCCGTGCCCCATGGGGTTCCTTCTGATAGCTCCCTGGGGCATTCTTCATTGATCAGTTATTTGGTTACTTTGCCAAGTATTCAGGTTACTCAGCTTATGACACCAAGTGACTCATGTGAAGATACTCCAATGACAGAATACCAGAGATTATTCCAGAGCAAAAGTACAGACTCGGAACCAGACAAAGACAGGTTAGACATCCCTAGTTGTATGGATGAAGAATGCATGCTGTCTTCAGAGCCGAGTTCCTCCCCAAGGGACTTCTCACCCTCCAGCCACCATTCCTCACCAGGATATGATTCTTCACCCTGTCGAGATAATTCACCAAAGAGGTATCTGATACCCAAAGGAGATTTGTCGCCCAGAAGACATTTATCACCTAGGAGAGATGTATCGCCCATGAGACATCTTTCACCAAGAAAGGAAGCTGCCTTGAGAAGAGAGATATCACAAGGAGATGTTTCACCAAGAAGGCATCTGTCCCCAAGGAGGCCAGTGTCACCTGGGAAAGAGATCACGGCCAGAAGAGACCTCTCTCCCAGAAGAGAGAGAAGATACATGACCACCATAAGAGCACCATCTCCCAGAAGGGCTTTATACCACAACCCACCGTTGTCCATGGGACAGTATTTGCAAGCAGAGCCAATTGTATTGGGGCCTCCTGTAAGTATAATTAGCTTTCTCTTTCTAATATATAAGTCCAAGCACATTGGAGTCTCTTGATGACACACTAGTGTGAAATGTATTATGACATGGGTCTCTCTCATGGGGAGGAGTAAATTTGGTTACTGAAAATAGAAGGAAGACATTTTTATTGCATGCTATTGTCAGTAACATGTCTGTGGTATTATCCCAAGTGTAGTATTACATCAGAGAAGAGCATTTCCAGCTGGTCACAGGGGCGATCTTTCTAAATGCTTTCTAAACCTAACTCATTATTGACAGGAGTTGAAACCTTTGCATGAGTAGAAAAGGTGAAGTCTTTGGAATAGCATGGCTGCCTAGACAGACATTCTCAGGGACATTTAGGTGTCATTTATGTAACTCTTTGCCAGGTAAGGATTCTGATTCAGGCATTAGCATTGACTTTCAAGCAAAAAAATATTTTAAAATAAACATTACTTTGCCCACAGTGAGTGGACATGTGAAACCAGTGAGGGATCGGAAGAGGGGAGAATGAACCCCTTGGTATGTTTATAAATGAAAGGCATGAACATGTATGCTTTTCTTCCTGGTACCACCACTTCCTGCTACTGAGTGCCCTTGTAAAGTGAGATCTTGAGCCCACAGAGAATGGGGAGCTGGGAAAGCTAAGGGAGAAAGCACCAGAGGCGATTTCTATGGTATGCCCTCATTATGGATTAAGATAACAACAGCAGCAATCATGGATGAAGTTTAGGCAGTGGGCTTATGCAGATCCACAGAAAAGCACCTGCCCTGCCTCATTCCACCAGCGTGGTAGACCTCGATGTCTCTTTCAGCTTGTGTAGGGTTTTAAAAAATGAATGAAGCAGGCACCTAGTGTAGACAGAGGAATGATACCTTTGGAGTTTGGTCGCTTTAAGTGTGCTTTTTGTTTCCTGGGCTCTATTCTTTGCCATTCTCCTTTTGCTCTGGATTTCCATCATGTGGGTCGGCACTGTCCTTCACAGCCAAAGGAAGCACTACCAGCTCCCAGCTCTACCGTCTTATCGTTGCCCTAGTGGTCACCTTCCTCCCTCTCATCACCTTTTCACCACCCTGAATTATATGCTTAGGTTGTCATTTTTGAACTTTAGGAAAACTCCCTGCTGCATTCCACTCCCCTGCCCCCAGCGCCCTCTGTTTACAAGCCCGCCACCAGCTTAGTCTTCATGGTTCAACTACTGCGGAAACATGTGTAGCTATCAGGACTACTTGTAACTATTTGTCAAACAAATAAATTAACAAGCTAAGAAAAAGAGGGACATTTCCACAGGTTTTTTGTGTCTTGGTGGTGCTAAGTAGAAAGCAGGGCTCTTCTGAAGTTCATGCTACTGCAGCATGAATAGAGTGAGAAATCCCTCCGATACCAGGCTACCACATCCAGGGTGTAAAATGCTTTTTCTGGTATAGACCCAATGATGCTGATGAAGTGTGTGAGATGAGGGTCTCCTGTTCCTGATCAGCTACAGCCACAAAAAATAACCCTTTGGTGCCAACACACTATTGTTATTAAAAAATAATAGCAACTCGCAGCCAACTTGGGCAAAGGAAGTGAAGGAGTAGACTGAAGGACTTCATCTAATTTTTAGATCTATGGCCAGAAGGTTGTTGTTGGAAGGAGATTGGTTTTTATTAGTCATTGACTTTGCACCAGTTTTTTTTTTTTAATACCAGTTCACCTGGATACTTAATATTATTGTTGAACTTTACCATTTATGAAGCCCAACTGTTGAGCCTTTGGTCTATTACCCAGTTTAATTCTCTGTAGAGAATTCTTAGCAGGCTGCTTTGTTCATGCGATAGAAAGGAATAGACCTTGGAATCCTCCCTGAGGATCCTCCCCAAGCAGAGACACTTGGTCTCGAAAGCTTCCCGTTTGATGCTTTACCACACCTTTTTGGAGGGGCTGCAGAGGGTTTTCATCTTTCTATGATGTATGGACAAGATTTTCATTGCCAGAGCAAAGAAGAATCAATGATCCTATGAGAAGTACGTCTCCCGATTGCTGTAGTAGATGAGTGCTTCCCCCTCTCTATTATTTTGGAATAACCCTAAAAATAATTCTTTTTGATGGAAATTCTATTAGCAATACCTTGTTGTTTAACATTGACCAAGGACTCACAGGGCAGTGACCGTGGCATGAAAGGACCCTGTAGTCCAGTGTGGCATGCTCATTACCTGGTTCAGTCTGGAGTGGTAGGTCCCAGGGAGCAGGTTTGGAGGAGGTGATATGCAGTCACTGAGATTCTAGTATCCTGCTGTTTCCTCCCTAATGCCCTCCTGTTAGTGTTAATTTTAAGATAGATGATAGATAGGTAGATATATGATAGATAGAAAGGTAGATAGATAAACAATAGAATGGGAAAGAGAGAGAGGGAGGAAGGAAGAGAGGAAGAGAGAAAAGAGTTTTTTATTCATTCAGTAAATATTTTTGGGGGGTTTATCATATGTGGCTCAAGGATGATGATGAAAAAATTGTACAGTTTCTGGCCTCATCTTTTTTAAACAAAAAGTTTTCCTTTTCCATTTTTAAAGTTTTGGTAGATAGATAGCAAGGAGACAAAGAAAGTGTGTCCTGGTCCTCGGCACAGTGTCCGTGAACATTGTCTAGTAAAAGTGTCGTCCTACAGTTCCATCCCTTTTGCTCTCTGTGTGATCTTGAACAAGTCAATTAACCTCTTGGCCACAGTTTCTTAATCTGTTTGTGGCAGTCAGGGGGCTGGGCCAAGCAGATTTCTGTCCTTGAAAGAACTTGCCATTCAGCTCTAAGGAATGCAGTGAGCTGACAGCCTCCAGCTGTTCATACCTTCAGGCTAGGCCTCCATCTTCAAGCCAAGGTCACATTCTCCCCTGCAGCCCCCAGTCAATGGCTGAGCCTGGATCAGCCCCAGCTGACCACCTGCTTCCTCTTCCCATTACCTTCCCATACATTAACTCCCCGCTCCCCCATCACCACCCCCAGCTGAACCTCTTGCACCCCTACCTCCTTCTGAGCCTTTGCTTCCAGAGGACCTAGTGACACTGTTGAAAAGATGAGTGGGGTAAATATCTGGTACATGGGGTATATGTATAGATATACACACACATATGCATGCACTTAACACAACCCACACATGCATTCATTATTCATCTTTCCGTATCGATATTTTTAAGTAAGATGGAAGTGTGTTCACGATATTACAATGATAAGGTCCAAGTTATGAGAATAGTGTTGCAAATGGAGTAAAAATTAGAGTAGAAAAATCTTCTTGAGAGTTTATTTGGAGGGTGAAGAAAGGGTCAATTCAAGGACAGAGGATATGTGGAAAAGGCTGGTAGTATTTGGAGCCATGGAAGTGGTTACATGATAGGAATTGTACTTGTGCACTTGCTTCTGTGACTATAATCATTTAATTTCTGGTCAGTAAAGGTCTGACTATAACACTTTTACTCTTAACACAAAATTCTGTTGGCTATTGAACATATTGAATACCTCCTATTTTTAGAGGACAGTTCACCACTCCCTTTGTTAGACTTGACTCAGAGATCTCATGAAATGGGACAGCTGTGTCTCTGGCTGCCTCACAGACCCCCATTCTGATTAGGTGTATGCAGTGGACATCACAGAATAGCAATCAAAAGCAAAATGGAAAAATAGCCAAGCTACATTTTGTTTTAAACTTTGAATCTGTGATAATCGTGATTAAAAGAAGATTCATTTGGTTAGCTTCAAAGGTCATTATTGTAGGCATTATATTCTTCCACCTTACGTGGTGATGGATGAAGGAAACATGCCTTTTTTCTAAACCAGAGCAAGTACAAGAGGCATTTTTTTTTTTTGGTAGCATTTAAATGATTCTTTCTTATACCATAAAAGTCTCCCCTTACCTAGCTTATGAGATGCTTGTGGTTATAGGGTTGATGATTACATGATTTCTCCTGCACTTTCAGCACAGGTCATTTGTTTTTGGCTTGAATAAGGTGAAGCCCAGAACAGGGTAAGGGCCAAGCCTGGTACAGAGTAGCAGAGACGATGCATAACTTATCGTTCTTGAGCTGGTCTCACGATCCAAATAGAACTGGATGAATCATTAATGGTATAGAGCATATCTTGAATTTTAGAACTGAAACATCCTTGAAATGAGTTAGAACATTTTTTGGTCTCTCCTGATTACTACCATATTTGCCACATTTGTATCTCTCTGATTTTAAGTTCTCAAAAAACATAAAAATAAAAGTACAGTGAATCTCTTTTAGATGACGATTCATTAAAAGAATGAATCTCAGTAACTGAAACCTCATCATCTCGTCAAAACCTGATAATCTCACAGTATAAGTTGGGTTTTGCTACAGAAACAATTATACAAAATAAGTTCTCCATTTTCAGGACTGGGACCATAAAATCTGGAATACTGGCCCCCAATTTTAAGTATCTTAATCCATTAATTGCCAAGAAGATATTTAAGTGGAAATAGTAGTATAAACAGAAGAATTAAAGCACAGTCATCTTTGGTTCCCAGCTGTGTAGTTGAATGCAAGTTGTAACGATTTGAAATATTTACTATCAACTACTTTGATGCATAGTTTCCATACTAAATCTGGCCTTGAATTAAGACTTGATGGAGAAGCTGTGCTGATCTTCTGCCTCGATGTCTCCTGAGCAGGAATTTATTCCTTTAGACCAATGTCTTGCACATTGGAGTAACCAGTTTGTGTTATCACCACCATTTTGTCATCTGTTCTGTAGAAAACTAAAAAAAAAAAAAAAAGCAAGCTAATTTTCAGGCTTGTCACTCCATTTCTATTCATCAACACTTAAGAAAAATATTAAAAATCTGCCCAGTATGTAAACAGATGGTAATCTTTTAACTTCCTTTTGAATTAAAAAATCTATTATTAGTGTTTTTTGGCTCAGTAAAGTGTTTTTGGTAATTCTCCATTATTTTCTTTTCATTCCATCTTATGAACAAAACAGAGCTGGAACATGTCTCTGTACCTAGTGGAAAACACATTGCATGATTTATTACATGGCTGTTAATAGCAAAGGCAACTTTTCACAGACCCACCGTCTCATTCAAGAATCCTAAAAGACCGCTCAGAAATTCTCTTTTGTCTTGAGAAATAAAAAATGGATAAAAAGATTAGGGAGTCTCCACGTGTCTTGAAAGAATGAGTGAGTGAGTGAATGAATGAAACAGCTTGACCTAAGCGTGAAGGGTGATGGGTCCTAAGCGTTGTGCTCTGTTTCCCGATGCAGAATTTAAGAAGAGGATTACCTCAGGTTCCTTACTTCAGTCTCTATGGAGACCAAGAAGGTGCTTATGAACATCCAGGCTCCAGCCTTTTCCCTGAGGGTCCTAATGACTATGTCTTCAGTCATCTTCCACTCCACTCTCAGCAGCAAGTGCGAGCTCCTATCCCCATGGTGCCAGTTGGTGGGATCCAAATGGTTCACTCCATGCCGCCGGCCCTTTCCGGTTTACACCCTCCACCCACATTGCCTCTGCCAATGGAGGGCTCTGAGGAGAAGAGAGGAGCTTCAGGGGACTCCTTCGCCAAGGATCCCTATGTGGTTCCTAAGCAGCACGAGAAGCGAGCTCCTCACGCTCTGCAGTCATCTGGTCCACCTAGCACACCCTCCTCTCCTCGGCTACTGATGAAACAGAGCACTTCAGAAGACAGCCTGAATGCAACAGAGCGGGAACAGGAGGAAAACATACAGACTTGCACAAAAGCCATCGCCTCCCTCCGGATTGCCACAGAAGAGGCCGCTCTGCTGGGGGCAGACCAGCCAGCTCGGGGGCAGGCGCCCCATCAGAAACCCTTGGAAAGTGCACATGTTAGCATTAGACACTTTAGTGGACCTGAGCCAGGTCAGCCCTGTACCTCAGCTACCCACCCTGACTTGCATGATGGTGAAAAGGACAATTTTGGTACATCACAGACTGCATTCGCTCACTCCACGTTTTACAGCAAGAGTTGTCTGGATGACAAACAGTCGGGCTTTCAAGGCAGCAAAGAATTACCCTCAAGCACAGAGGAAGGCAAGGAACCTTTGTCGGAAAAGAGTCAACTACATTGATCTAAGATGCATGGAGACTTTCATTTCCACATTTTCCCCTTTGTTTTTGTTTTTCTAGAAATAGAGGTAATCAAGTTTATAGCATGCCTGTCCTAAGTTACAGTAGTTTGCTATTATATATACTTTTGTTATATCAGAAGAATTAGGTAAATTAACAAGTCATCATGAGCCTGACCAAAACAAAATTTGAAATTAACCTATTGGGTCTGGTACTTTTAAAATTGTACAGATGTTTGTGCCTTTTCTTTACTTTGCTTATATTCTTATAAGCATTTTTTAGCAGTAATTTGTACATATTTTAGAATTTGTGTATCTGCTTTGTAATAAATGTAATTTCTTTCCTTTTTTGGACACTTGGATCTAAATGATGTAAAGCAAAACAGCATCAATATATATGTGAGGTTGCACTAAAACATATTTTTATATGATTAAAACTGAACAGCTTTTATGTACAGCTCTGATTCTGTAATACTAATATTTATTTACTTTGTTTCATAAATTGTACATTTTTTCTTAATGTTGTGGATTGCTTTTCTATGTGAAGCATGGGATTTACTGTTGCGTAACTAGAATAAAAATGTATATTGTAAACAAGATATTTAAACTAGAGTATCTTATTCTGCACTTATGCATTAGTTTAAAAAAAAGATAAAGGATGTATCAGTCAGTTCTTAACTCTTGTAAATTTTTTTGTCTCTTGTTTGCTGGATTGACTATAACTTAAGTGCTGATTGTGATTTTAAACTGATAGTACCGTAAAGCATTAAAGTAAACAATGTGCTATTGTGAGTTTTTTCAAAGCTTTATAAATCAGTTATAAATAATATTAAAAGTATTTGGTCTTATGTGAACATGTTGATCTATATACTCATCTAAATATATGGGAAAACATTCCACCCCATGTAAATATGTACAAGTGCATCACTGGTACAATTTTATGTAACTCAGTTGGACACTAGGTTGCCACAGACCTATGCTAGGGTGTCTTTAAAAATTAAAGTGACAAAGCACATGGGACTGTGTTGAGCTTGGTTATCGGCCGGCCCGGTGGCTTGGCAGGCAGTGCTGTGCGCTGCCCATGGAGAAGACCTGGGCTTAGCAATCTCCTTGGTTCTTGCTGCACGAGATGGTGACTGGAACTAAGGCTACTACAGAGGGGTCGCGCTTGGACTGAGGGGTGGGTGTGGAAGTGGGGAAGGGCACGGAGACCTGGTCCCCAGCCCTTCCTGTCAGCCAGTCTGCACGGTAACAGGGTTGGCATCAGCTCTAGGGGAAGCCACTTGACCCTACTGCAGAGGGGAAGAGTGTCACACTCCTGGCTATCTCAGGGGGAACGGGAAAGGAGCTTTCCAGGGAAAAGAACTTGTGGGAGGATAATGTCTTTTGTAGATAACATTTAGAATGGGTTTTTGTTAGCGTGGACAGTGGGCAGAGCCTTTGTAGGTTCAGAAGAATGGAAGGAAGGGAAGGGGTACAACACATGCGCGCACACACACACACACACACACACACACACACAATCTGGGTTATCTTTGTGCTATATAGTGGATTATAATTCTGTGAAACCAAGTTTGTATATTGAATTACATTAAGGAGTGTTCTTTAAAAAGAGAAATAAATATACGATTACATGCTTGAGGTGTCTAGTTTTTATGTGTTGTTTTACATTTTAATCTCCCAATTTTGTTGCTGCAGAAATTTTGAGGCTACCAACATACCATCTGTGCTTTTAATTGCTAGGCTCTGCCTATCCCGAGGTGTGCAGAGTATGAACGCTTTTAGCATGTGAGAAGGCAGTCATTGGCTTCCATACGTCATCCGATTAGAACAGAGAGTGGTCAACACAGTGCGAGCTCTAGAAATGGGGTCCTCAGAACCTGGGCATGGGAATGGGTATCTGAGAAGAGTCATGAATAAATCAAATGATCATTTCCCCTTCTGCTTCCCTCTCAGTATGCATACATGGCTGACATTCCCCCAGTGGGGAAACCTCTTTATTTTTGCTGAGGTGACTGAAGGTAAAAACCAACTGAAACAAATACACCATAAAATCATAGAAATCGTAGTTCCAGAAATCATAGTTCTTTCATTACAAAAAAATAGAACCTTTTAATAATGGAAATAGCTCATTAAAGGTCAAACTCTATCAGTATTTTCATTCCAAAAATCTCAAATTGGTGGATTTACAACTTACCTATTATGTTTTATGAGCAAGACTGTCTTTTTAAAAGTGTGTTTTACAAAGGTGAATTAAAGGCCACCACAGCTAGCCTAATATCTGTCTCTCACAGAGAATAATCCTTGCAACATTTAGTTGCATAGGGTGATTTGTGTGTCTTACTCCTCACTGGGGGGGGGTGTGCATGTGTGTGTGTGATTCCCTGGCCAAATCAAATACTCTTCTTCTTCCTCTGTCTAACTCATTTCATGTATTCACTTGTTCATAAAACAGTTTTTGAATGCCTACTATGAACTGGGTACTATAATTGACATTTAGGATGAATAAGAGAGTATTCCTGCCATCAAGGAGCTCAAATAAAGAGGAGAGATGTGTATGTGAGTAAATATATACAGTATGCTGTTAGTGCTAAAATAATGGCGCATTTGGTGTGTTTTGCGATCACAAAGGAGAGAGCAATCACCCTGCTGAGAATGAAAGGAAGCATGGAGCAGGCTTCGCTGCAGAGGGGGCCCTGGAACTGTTACAGATCAGGGTTCTTGGCCTTCTTCATCAATGGACATTGATCAGAGGCCAGACAAGAAATTCAGGCAAGGCTTTTTGGGGCCCCTGCTGCAGCAGGGGGGAGCGAGAACAAGCGACAGGTTCCTCCCTTGCTTGCTCACTGAGGGGAAGTGAGCTGGTTCCTTATATGGGGTGAGTATGTGCAGGTCCAGCGGTCGGGCTGGAGTGATGGCTCAGGTTGTTTGCTCCCGCCTTTGGTGGTGGTGTGTGCAGGGGGCATGCGCAGTACCCTGCTTTTGCTCCCGGCTCTTCAGAAGTGGCCGTTGGTCCTTTTGGTCTTTTTTTTTTTTTAATTTAATTTAATTTATTTTTTTGTACAGCAGACTCTTATTAGTCATCCACTTTATACACATCAGTGTATACATGTCAATCCCAATCTCCCAATTCATCACACCACCATCCCACCCCGCCGCCACATTCCCCCCTTGGGGTCCATACGGTGGTTCTCTACATCTGTGTCTATTTCTACCTTGCAAACCAGTTCATCTGTACCATTTTTCTAGGTTCCACATATATGCGTTAATATACGATATTTGTTTTTCTCTTTCTGACTTACTTCACTCTGTATGACAGCCTCTAGATCCACCCACATCTCTACAAATAACCCAATTTCGTTCCTTTTTATAGCTGAATAATATTCCACTGTATATATGTACCACATCTTCTGTATCCATTTGTCTGTCAATGGGCATTTTGGTTGCTTCCATGACCTGGCTATTGTAAATAGTGTTGAAATGAACATTGGGGTGCATGTGTCTTTTTGAATTATGGTTTTCTCTGGGTATATGTCCAGTAGTGGGATTGCTGGGTCATATGGTAGTTCTATTTTTAGTTTTTTAAGGAACCTCCATTCTGTTCTCCATAGTGGCTGTATCAATTTACATTCCCACCAACAGTGCAGGAGGGTTCCCTTTTCTCCACACCCTCTCCAGCATTTGTTGTTTGTAAATTTTCTGATGATGCCCATTCTAACTGGTGTTAGGTGATACCTCATTGTGGTTTAGATTTGCATTTCTCTAATAATTAGTGATGTTGAGCAGCTTTTCATGTGCTTCTTGTCCATCTGTATGTCTTCTTTGGAGAAATGTCTGTTTAGGTCTTCTGCCCAGTTTTTGATATATATATATATATAAACAGCTGCATGAGCTGTTTATATATATTTGGAGATTAACCCTTTGTCTGTTGATTCATCTGCAAATATTTTCTCCCATTCTGAGGGTTGTCTTTTCATCTTGTTTGTAGTTTCCTTTGCTTTGCAAAAGCTTTTAAGTTTCATTAGGTCCCATTTGTTTATTTTTGTTTTTATTTCCATTACTCTAGGAGGTGGGTCAAAAAGGATCTTGCTGGGACTTATGTCAAAGAGTTTTTTCCTATGTTTTCCTCTAAGAGTTTTATAGTGTCCGGTCTTGCAATTAGGTCTCTAATCCATTTTGAGTTTATTTTTGTGTATGGTGTTAGGGAGTGTTCTAATTTCATTTTTTACATGTAGCTGTCCAGTTTTCCTAGCACTACTTAATGAAGAGACTGTCTTTTCTCCATTGTATATCCTTGCCTCCTTTGTCATGGATTAGGTGACCATAGGTGTGTGGGTTTATCTCTGGGCTTTCTATCCTGTTCCATTGATCTATATTTCTGTTTTTGTGCCAATACCATACTGTCTTGATTACTGTAGCTTTGTAGTATAGTCTGAAGTCAGGGAGTCTGATTCCTCCAGCTCCGTTTTTTTCCCGCAAGATTGCTTTGGCTATTCGGGGTCTTTTGTGTCTCCATACAAATTTTAAGATTTTTTGTCCTAGTTCTGTACAAAATGCCGCTGGTAATTTGATAGGGATTGCACTGAATCTGTAGATTGCTTTGGGTAGTATAGTCATTTTCACAATATTAATTCCTCCAATCCAAGAACATGGTATATCTCTCCAACTGTTTGTGTCATCTTTGGTTTCTTTCCTCAGTGTCTTATAGTTTTCTGCCTACAGGTCTTTTACGTCCTTAGGTAGGTTTATTCCTAGGGATTTTATTCTTTTTGTTGCAGTGGTGAATGGGATTGTTCCCTTAATTTCTCTTTCTGATCTTTCGTTGTTAGTTTATAGGAATGCAAGAGAATTTTGTACATTAATTTTGTATCCTGCAACTTTACCAAATTCATTGATTAGCTTTAGTAGTTTTTGGTGGCATCTTTTTGTTTTTTTTGTATCTTCTTGTCCATAATTTGCCTCAACTGTGCATGCACAGTTATTTTTAGTCCCTTATAGTTTCTTTGTATTTTGTTGCTCAAGGAGAATTTGTCCAAGTGTAAGTAAGCACTGCAGCAAAGGGTCCCAGGTCTCAGCCTGTCTCAGAACAATTTATTGACTTACTCATTCAATAGATAAATTTCATCATGTACTCTGGGACACTGTTCTGTGTGCTGGGTGCATGGTACTGCACAAAACACAGTAAGTCTTTGCCTCCATTTTATATTCTGGTAGAGGTGAGGCAAAAAAATAAAGTGGAAAATGGCATGTTAGATGATCCAGGTTGTAAAGCTGTGAATGGGGAAAAAGCCAGATGTATTATAGCTAGCTCCCTGAGTCTGGGACAGGGTGGACGTGGTAAAGCTAGAAAGGTACTTCAAAGCCCAATTTCCTAATCCAATCCAAGGAGCGTGGATCTAGCCCTGTAAGCAATGAGGAGCTGAGGTAAGCAAAGATTGAAGCAAGAAAGTACATGGCCATTGTTAGTGTTGTTGTTATTATTCAGAAAAAAATCAATGTGACAGCAAGGAAGACAATGGATTTGAGAAAGAGTGGAGGCAGGGAGACCAACTGGGAGAATTATGAAGCTATGTCGTTTCCCTGGAAATAAGAGCAGCAACAATCCAAACAGACAATGGGGTCATGGAGATAGAAGGGACAGTTTTACCTAATGAAGAGGAATTGATCATAACTAGTGACTGATTTGGTGTCAGGGAGAGAGAGATAGGGGGGTAAAGATGACTGGAGTTTTAACCTGGGCAGTGGAATGAGGTGGTCTTGTTAACTAAGAAAAAAGATAGGTTTATATTGCATTTGGAGATGCAGGTAAGAAAATGAGTTCCCTACAGTAGTTCTCAAGAAAGGCCCAAGCTGGAGACTGTTTTGTCTATTCTTGTCACTTACTGGTAGCTGAGAGCACTGAATTGGATGTGTACAGAGGGGTAGAAGAGGAAGTTAGAGGACTCTCACAGGAGAGAAGTTAATTCATGACACACAGTGGATGTCTTAGGGCATCAGGGCTTACCCTTCTTGTGGAACCCTATTTGTAAAGGGATGGACTGTGGTATATTTTCCAATTCAACTCAAGGCCAGTCATGGAGTCAAACCTGGCTTTCCAGAAATTATATATTGAGTATCACAGCATAGCATAAAATTCTCTCAAATTGTACTTGAGGTGTGGGGGGTCCAAACTGATAGGTGCTGTAAATGTAAATTATATGCCAGATTTTGAAGACATAGCAGAAGGAGGAGGCCAAATATCTTTTATAATTGTTCATATGAATAACATGTTGAAATGATTAAAATTTGGATACAGTAAGTTAAATAAGTTGTTATTAAAATCGCCCATGTTTCCTTTTCTAAATGATGGTCCAGAAAATTGAAAATTCCATATGTGCTCATTGTATTTCTATTGGTTGATGCTAAAGAGAAGATAGATCTGAGGGGATAAGAAGGGAGACTGAGCTTAGCTCGGAGGCTATTTCCATAATTGAGGTAGGAGATGATGGTAGCTTGAAATAATGTGGTAGTAGTTAGGTTAGAGAAAAGCAGATAGCTTTGAAACACATGGTGGGAGAGAGGGGGATATCTGGAATTTATGGGAATGGCGGTTTATTGGATATAGGCCTCTCAAAAAAGAGAAGAGTCACAGATAATGCTCCTTTGCTAGCTGGTCAGTACTGGGTTAAACATGAAGCCTTTTCACTATTGATCAAACCCGGGTAGGGGACTTCCCTGGTGTCACAGTGGTTAAGAATCCGCCTGCCAATGCAGGGGATACAGGTTCGAGCCTTGATCCAGGAGGATCCCACATGCCGCGGAGCAACTAAGCCCGTGCACCCCAACTACTGAGCCTGTGCTCTAGAGCCCGTGAGCCACAACTACTGAGCCTGCGTGCCACAACTACTGAAGCCCGCTTGCCTAGAGCCCATGCTCCACAAGAGAAGCCACCACAATAAGAAGCCCATGCACTGCAAAGAAGAATAGCCCCTGCTCACCGCAACTAGAGAAAGGCCGCGTGCAGCAACAAAGACCCAATGCAGCCATAAATAAATAAATAACCCAGGTAGGGGGCATGTTTGGGAGAGTAATGGGCAGTTTGTTGACCCTGATCTCCTAAGTTTGAGGGTCCTGTGGGACATCCAAAAGAAAAGATGCAGGAAGCAACTGGATATGTGTGTCTTCTAGTACTGTATCAAAAAATAATAATACCATTATCATTTATTTAAAGCCTATCATATGCCAGGCATATCTCATTTAACCCTCCCATGTATTCATGGATAAAAAAATATGCCAACATTTCCTTTCTTTTTTAAAAAAAAAACATACTCTATACCCGTGGTTCACAGCCACCCTCTTTTCCTAATACATATTTTATTGTGCCCATTTTATATAATTGGCCTTTACATATCATTTCAAAAATTTCAATATAATATCCTAACTGTATGTAAGGGAGAAATGGCAGGAACGTAATCTCTAATACAACTTTATTTCTTTATTCTTAGATAAATGCTCTTTAACTATTACAGTTAAAGGTCAGAGTAGAAGATCTAATGAATATTTTGATACTTGCACCTCTATATAGATCACCAGGAATACGACAGCTACCAATGCAGGCTCATACCAGTGTGTCGTGTTGGGAACTCATGAACCACAAGTGGCATTGCCTCAAGGACATGATTTTCTGGAAAGGTGAACAAATCTTGGAATGTTCCAAACAAAAGAAAACATTTTTCTTGATTTACATAGCAGTTGCCTTCCTAGAACAATCAGTCTACAGTTAGTTCTGCTGTAACACTTGCTTTAAAATTTGTTCGAAAGCAATTGATAGGAACAATCTGAACATAATACATTTGCTTATGGGACTTTTTCAGCAAGAAACACCAGGCAAATCCAGAGAAGTGCACTTTGCTGAATGAGCCATGTAGGAATACACACATGTACATGCTAACACACTAAACACCTACCAGCTACCTCGTTTCACCACACCTGCACACGTAGTGAATGGGGCTGTAATTTTCCGCCCAGTTTCACATAACCCTCCCTCCAAGACTTCACAATAACTCACAGATGGCGGCTCTTCTGTTGCCCACTTCTACTAGCGAACTTTAGGTATTTTACCAGTAAAATATTTATTGTAGTTCTTGTGTATTTCTTAACCATTTACCATGTATAAAACTGTGCTACTATTTTTACTGGGATCCCACCTTTTTATTTATGTCACTCATGAAGTTTTTGAGTATCATGTCCCTAAACCCATTTTTCTCATAAGCCCTGTTGTTTTTATTGCATGATTTTGCATAGCACAGTGATTTTTAGAAACACACATCTTACTATAGCAGAAATGACTTATTAAAGATCTACCCCCAATTTGTCTTTATAATAAAACAGGTTCTAGATTCATATAGATCTAAATAGATCTTTCATTTTCATGAGTGTCTCCTCTGGAGGGACATCAGAAAGTTGTACAAAACTGTCCTACACGTTGCTGGGACCCCAGTATCCCAGAACCCGGTCTACTAAGTGCCGGTAGCTCCCTGCAATAATGACACCCTGCAACCATTGCAGTAATTGATAAGCCTTCATACAGTTTCCAAAATACCCTAGGTGCTTATGTGTGTGATACTGCCCCAATTGAGAACCACTGGTCTGTTTCACGCTGGGGGAAATAAAGATGAATAGAAATTCATCAGACAGAAATGTATTTATTTATTCTAAAAAGCTCATCCTCAATATCATGGAATCAAACATTTTGAGTTTTATGTGTGAAACAATTTTTCAAAGCATTTGACAATTTCTGTAAGTCTATTCTGATTATAGTTGCTAACACATAAGTTCACCCATAGTGTGTTAAGAAGACTACTACTATTTGAGTCAATTTAAAAATAACGATGCCAATAACTGCTTTTTTACTACTTTGTGGCTGCTATTACTAAGATGATGAAGTTCAAATCCAAGTAATTTAGACACCAAGATCACTTCTATATCTATTACATTAGTGTAGTCCATGCAGTCTCCCTATTACTATGTTTATTCAGTGTGATAACATAGATTTGTAAAATCTACAAGCAGGCAAACACCACTTTACATACATATTCAAAGATCTTCAAACTGACCTGTACCTAATAGATTCGTAAGAGTACTGCATTTCTTCATTCTCTTCACAAACCAAGCTGAATGCTCAAAGCTGCTCCCTATACATCTGTGCATTTTTGGTGTCACCAGTTATCTGCGGTCGAATTTAATCCCAAACCAGTTTATTCAAGTTTTGTGGATTACTGAAGTTACATAATTTAAATGTCCCATAAAACTATGTCGTACGAATGCGACAAGCATAGAGTACTTATATCTATGACGACTAAGTTATATGCTTTAGAAAGACTTAATAAAGATGAGTCGCTAAAAATTTCCATTGAATTATGTGTGGTTGATACAACTGTAAAAGATTCAAAAAATAAAATAAAAAATGATTCTTCCCTCCAACTGATTCTTGAATGTCTTTGAATTCTCATTCCTCTTTAAAAAAATTAAAATTCGGATTTTAATTTATTGTGATTGGGTTTTATTTAAGCTACCTGATTAGATTTCCAACAACAGACTCATACTCAAAAGAAAGACGGCACGTATAGTATTGCTAAAAGATGGCAAGTGTATGAGCATTTTTAACTTTTAAGTTAAAAGGAAATATTTAAAGATGCAATTATGAAGTTTTTATGATTCTTTGACTTTTTAAAATTAATCAGTCAACTACTAGTTCTGGTTCCATTGTATAAGACAACTTACTGTGCATGGCATTTGTAGAATCTGGCATGTGAGAACCAAACCACAACAACCAATAATGGAGTATTCACAAATAGGGCAAATTATATAGATACAGATCATCACTTGTTTGTCTTTAAAACACTGAGAGTCCAGGATAAGTAAAAATAATATCTTTCATCTACCTTCCTGAACCAAAACCAAAAAAGCAAAGTCTAAGGAAAATTCCAAAATGAATCATTTTTAATTGCTTTCTCTTCTAACAACCTCTGTTTTCATATTAATCATCTTCTTTTTCCTGAGATGGACAGGAGAGATTAATTACCCTTAATTTAAAAATGCAAACATCACCACAGAAAACTTCTCTTCACATTCTTTATCCATGAGTGAGATCTCAGAATTAAAATATCTATTTTGAGGCCAACCGGTAACTATAAACACCGCAGTAAACAAATCCTGCCTGGTGGGGAAAAATGGCAAGAATGAGCAGGAATGGTATTTTAGAATGCCAATTTCTTTCTTTCCAAACTTATACCAGGAAGACTTGCCGATCTTTTAGGTACATTATACACCATCCAATATTTTGGACATGCACGTGTTTAGGATAATCTATATCAGACCACGTTCATTTCATTTTCATTTTCTGTAAAGTTCCAGGAAAAAAATTCTTTGTTTTCTTAGTCATTTTAAATAAGGTGTCAAAAATCTCTAAGGAATGTAGACTTTGGAAAGCATGGGATGTCCCAGAGCCAGCCCTTATACATCTCTCCACCCCACCTTTTTCCAGCAGAAGGGCAGTACTGCTTCCAGATTTGGGTGGACTCTGCACTGAGGGACACTCCTGAGAAGGTGGCTGGTAGAGCTGGAGTTGGAAGAAACGGTAATTAGGGGGTATTTATAAGATGCGAAACATTAGTCCTACTCCTTGAAGGAACAGTAACAAGCCATTATCCTTGACACTATCAAACAAGATCTCTTTATTAAATTGGGAACATGTGGGTTTTCAAGGCACAATTGTGCAACGTAGAACTCTTACTGTGTCTCTGTGCATTTCTTTCTGACTCAAGGTTTAGAATTGGGGTGGCAATATGAAGCAGCCCTTGGAGGATGTCAACAGTCAAACTTGTCCTGTTTCTCAGCAGGCAGCACTGTGCAATATCAGCAAGTTCAAATGTGTGCTTTGCTACTTCCCAGCTATGTGGCCTTGGATAAGTTATGGGAGGCTAACTGCTGGAAAAAACAGCCCCCAAATTTCAGGGGCTGGACACACAAGCTGCCTGTTATAAACTCATGGAAAGTTTCCTAGATCAGCAGGTAGCTTTCCTTTAAGCAATGATTTAGGGCAGGCTTGGTAAACTAAGGCCTGTGACTGAATTTGGCCTGCTGCACTTTTTTTGTACAACCAATGAGCTAAGAATAGTTCTTACATTTTTTAATTACCATATTTTAAATGGTTATAGTCGTATCTACATAATACCTTCAATTCTGCTTCTTGGTCCTCAAAGGTATTTACCCTTTGGTATTTTACAGAAAAATTCTGCTTGATCTCTCCTTGATTTACAGACCTAAGCTCCATCTACCTATGGCTCCACCATATGTAACAGGAGGCTTCCCGAGTCCGTTCATTAATCAAGAAGGATGGTTGGTACATGGGAGGATTTAATGATCCAGGCCCAGAAGTGCTCCACTCCATCCCCCAACCATGTTCTCACAGCGAGGACTCAGTCACTTGGTCACACCTAGCCTCAAAAAAGGCTGAAAAACTGTAGCCCAGCTGCCTTCTCAGGAAGCAAAAGAGAGGAGATGGATAATAGTTCACTAGTCTCTGCCACAGCAGATTACTTAACTTCTCTGTGTCTCTGTTTCAACTTGTGTGAAATGGGAATAAAATTTTAAAGAGAATTGAATGAACAGGGCCTGGAACAGCACAAATGCTGTCTAAGTGTTTACTGTTATTTCTCTCAGCCTACAGGTTAGAAATCTCGATTTCCTTCTTGACATCTACTTTGCCCCATATGCAATCAATCACCATGTCCTATTGATTTCTAATATCTCTCAGATGTACCCTCTCTTCTCCACTATGCCACTATTGTAAAATATAGTTTTACTGTTATCGAGGTACAGCAAGGCCAAAGAATCAGGAGACAGTTGCCATTGAAAAGACAGTTTGTTATACTCACAGATCCCAAGAGGAAGGGTCATACCGCTCCATGGGGGGTCACGCGGGGAAGCACCAGGGTTTGTCAGGAAGCAGAGGGAGAGAGAATGTAACAGGGCAGAAGCCTTTACTGTGGTTTCCAATGGAAGGGATGGGCAAGGCAGGGTAAACAGGTTTAGGTTTAGCTGGTTGAATCATTTCTGTGGGCTCTAGGGCTGTCTGGTTGTCTGGTACCTGGTCTTGGGGTGACTAGGGCAGGTGGATAGTGGCCCAGATTGTAAGAGCTTGATAAAAAAAAAAAAGACAGTTGGGGGTATGGGCTCTGAATTGTTTGGTTTGCATATAAAGATATGCTTGATGGCCAGTGGTTTACAATCTCTAGGAATTAGCTAATCCTGTGGAGGGCAGTCCCTCCAGGGTCAGCCAGGCCCCAGATGTCCAAGCATCAGAATATAGAAAGTGAGAAGACACAGCCACTATACTCAACTGGATGACTTGCAATATTCTTCCATCTCTCTTACCCTTGTGAATAAGACTCCCTCCCTGCAGGCACAGTGACCTTTTGAAAGCCTACATTTGATAGTATCACTGGCCAGCTTAAAATGATGCAGGGTTTCCCAGTGCCCTTGGGAGGAAGATCAAAGTCATTCACATCACTATAGTGCCCTAGTGTGCAGGCTTCTCTTCTGGTCTCTTCCCACACTTCTCTTTCCCTGGGCTCTGTCCTTCAGGCACACGGGCACATCAGTTCCCCCAAAGTGCCCTGTTCCTCCACCTACTGGGCCTTTGTACTTGCTCCACTTTCTGCCCGAAAAGCTCTTCCTTGCTCTGTGCTGTTGCCTCCTTCTCTGTTCAATACATGTTTCAAATTTCACCCCAGATTCACTTCCTCAGAAAAATTTGCATGACCCCCCTGACACACACATGCATTGTGTGATTAATTTCCTGGGTGCAAAGTGGCAAAGTGGATAAATACTAACCTTTGGAGTCTGACTAAATGGATTCAAATCCCACCTGCATCACTTCTCTCCGTTGGACCTTAAATAAGTTATTTAATCACTCTAAAACTCAGTTTCCCTTCTCATGGCATAAGGATAGCAACAGGAACATTCTCTTGGGCTTCTTGTTAGGATTAAATAAGATAATACACATATAATGTTTAATAATTTCTAAGACTTAAATGTTTCATATTAAAATTTCCTATTAAGCCTCAGAATTTTTTGTAACCTAGAATTCTTGCCAGCTACTAGCAATTAGTCAGGATTCAAATTGAGACCATCTTCATATCCCTGATTAAGAGAATGGTTTGTTAAGTAGTATCAATCACTTCAGAAGGTTAATATAAGCTAATTAATAATTTAAATACTGTTATGGAAATGACATTTGCTCACCACGGGCACCAAAATGATTTTTTTGCTTATCTACCATGACATATAACAACATTCTTTTTATTAACCAAGAGTTCTACATACTGAGAATACAGAGAAAATAATTAAACATAACATATGATGGAAACAAATATAAGGGTATCGTTATTAACTTGCCTTTTCTCACTTTCTGCAGACGAAATTTCATTTTTATCCCTGAATTCCTTCTAATAAAGTCTTACTTTTATTAGGGTGAAAGAGTGAGGTATGATGAATGTGTTCATATACTGGATTTGATCAATGGTTGCCCAGGGCTGGGAGTGGAGGGAAGGCTTAACTACAAAGGGTCAGGAAGGAATTTTTGGAGGTGATGGAATTGTTCTATACCTTGATTGTGGTAGTGGTTATACAACTACATACATTTGTCAAAATTCATGGTGTTATACATTAAAAAGGTAAATTTTACTCCATACAAATTATATCTCATTTTTTTAAAAAAGAAAGATTGGATTGACAATTTGGTGTTTTCTTAAGCTTAGGAAATGCTTGTGGCGACACTGGTCTTCCATTATTGAAGAGGTCAAGAGTAGTACATTTGTATATTCATAGAATCATGATCCACTGATAATTTCAAGTTTTAAAACTAATTACAGAATAGCTCAGTTATATGTAAGTGAACGTTGTCCTTGCCATGGAGACAGAATCTGGCATGCTGCGAAGTGAGAAACAGGGGAGGCAAATACGCAGGACATAGCAACCAAAGGGGACCTCCCAGAGGCTACACTTTCTCCTAAATGCATGGAACTTGGAAGTCTAGATTTTTTGTAAAAATGATGAGAGCCCTCTTTACATTGGTGCAGCTACTGTGATGTTAAGGCAGAGTGTGAAGGTGCAAATAGGGCAATCACTACACAGTAGAGTGTATGCTTTCAATACCAAAATGATTTACAGCCTGCTAATTAAATCATGCTGAAATTGGAATTTCATTCTTGTTTTTGATGGGTAAAAGGGGTTTTATTATATTTGCTTGGCTCTCATCCCTAGGGAATCCATAGAGGGAATGCCTTCTACAGAAACCTATGGCTTCTTGGGAAGTATGAGTCATCAATTGAACCAGAGGTGTGGAAAAAAAAACCCTTCTGAAACCAAACAAAACAAAAATGTTAAGAAGGTGGTTCCTATCCTGAGGCAGATGCTGTCATTGTTAGTTGTAATGTTGTTCTTACTCCATGGAGGAGAACTTACCTCTGACAATCATGAGCTCTTTTTCTAGTTAAAAAAAAAAAAAAGAATCTGTTTTAATGTTTGAAGGTGCAGAATCAGCCCTCTCTCTTCACTTTCCCTGGAGTGATCCTCTTATGAACAACTGATAGGTTATTTCTTGCATTTGTTAAACATTTATGAGCACTTTACTAGTTTCCGGGTATTGTACTAGATATTTGGAATTCAAGGACCTGTTTGCCCAGAGATTTTCTTACTACTATGCCTATGGATTTTTTACATTTAACTAGGTCAGCCTAATTTAATTTTTGGATTGAAAGAATTACTTTTAAAATGTTTCTCTTTATTCACTAGTACTTCTCTTAACTTCTCTATTATAACAATCTATATTTGATACTCACCGGCAACATTATAATATGTATCATTAAAATTCTTGTCACAAACTAGAAGAGCCTATATAATATGAATGAAAAACAAATAATAAGAATTTTAATTTCTAAGGTTTGGGTTCTCGGGCTTCCCTGGTGGCGCAGTGGTTGAGTCCATCTGCCAATGCAGGGGACACAGGTTTGGGCCCTGGTCCGGAAAGATCCCACATGCCGCGGAGCAACTAAGCCCGTGTGCCACAACTACTGAGCCTGCACTCTAGAACCCTCGAGCCACAACTACTGAAGCGCGCGCGCCTAGAACCCGTGCTCTGCAACAAGAGAAGCCACCACAATGAGAAGCCCACGCACTGCAATGAAGAGTGGCCCCCACTCGCTGCAACTAGAGAAAGCCCGGGCGCAGCAACGAAGACCCAACACAGCCAAATAAATAAATAAAATAAAGAAATAGAAAAAAAATTAAAAAAAAAAGGTTTGGGTGCTATAGGCACTTAAACATGTATCCATTTATTCAAAATTACTTCTTTAGGACTTACCATATGCCAAGCCATGTATTAGATATCAGAGATATAGGAGTAAACATGGCGGATGAGGCAACTGCCCTTCTGAAATGTATGTCCCAGTGAGGTGTAATAAGTTAGTAGTAAAGGAGTGAGTAACCATGGTTCAGTTCAGAGAGTAAAGTGAAATAGAGCAGCGTGACTGAGTATGGGCTCCTTCAGGAAGATGTTCTCTGAGGATGTGACATCTGATAAAACACCTGAGTAATGAGACGGAGTGGCCGCGTGAAGAGCGAGGAAGAGCTTTCAGGTGGAGAGCGTGCAAGTGTGAAGTTCTGTGGAGAGAATGCCCTTGGACTCTTCTAGCAGCTGCGCGAGTGCTGCGTGGTGCTGGGCAACTGGGGGTTTCTGTGGCGGGTGAGCGGGACCAGCTGAGGCTGGACTGCTTCTCCTGCTGCAGGTCAAGTGAGGAAAGCTGGATTCACCCTGAATGCATGGGAAACAGCTAAAGTACTTTTAGCAGGACAATGAAAGGCTTTTAAGACGAGGGTAAGATGGCGGAAGAGTGAGACGCGGAGATCACCTTCCTCCCCACAGACACACCAGAAATACACCTACACGTGGAACAACTCCTACAGAACACCTACTGAACGCTGGCAGAAGACCTCAGACCTCCCAAAAGGCAAGAAACCCCCCACGTACCTGGGTAGGGCAAAAGAAAAAACAGAGACAAAAGAATAGGGACGGGACCTGCACCAGTGGGAGGGAGCTGTGGAGGAAAGGTGTCCACACACTAGGAAGTCCCTTCGCGGGCGGAGATTGCAGGTGGTGCAGCGGCGAGCTTCGGCGCCGCGGAGGAGAGCGCAGCAACAGGGGTGCGGAGGGCAAAGCGGAGAGATTCCCGCACAGAGGGTCAGGGCCGACCGGCACTCACCAGCCCGAGAGGCTTGTCTGCTCACCCGCGGGGCGGGCGGGGCTGGGAGCTGAGGCTCGGGCTTGGGTCGGGGCGCCGGGAGAGGCCTGGCAGCGTGAACACAGCCTGCAGGGGGTTAGTGCGCCACGCCCAGCCGGGAGGGAGTCCGGGGGAAAGTCTGGACCTGCTGAAGAGGCAAGAGACTTTTTCTTCCCTCTTTGTTTCCTGGTGCGCGAGGAGAGGGGATTAAGAGCGCTGCTTAAAGGAGCTCCAGAGACGGGCGTGAGCCGTGGCTATCAGCGCGGACCCCAGAGACAGGCATGAGACGCTAAGGCTGCTGCTGTCGCCACAAAGAAGCCTGTGTGCGAGCACAGGTCACTGTCCACACCCCCCTTCCGGGGAGCCTGTGCAGCCCGCCACTGCCAGGGTCCCAGGATCCAGGGACAACTTACCCGGGAGAACGCAGCGCGCCTCAGGCTGGTGCAACGTCACGCAGGCCTCTGCCGCCGCAGGCCCGCCCCGCACTCCGCGCCCTTCCCTCCCCCGGCCTGGGTGAGCCAGAGCCCCCGAATCAGCGGCTCTTTTAACCCAGTCCTGTCTGAGGCAAGAACAGGCGACCTACACGCAGAGGCGGGGCTAAATCCGAAGCTGAGCCCCGGGAGCTGTGCGAACAAAGGAGAGAAAGGGAAATCTCTCCCGGCAGCCTCAGTAGCAGCGGATTAAAGCGCCACAGTCAGCGGATTAAAGCGCCACAGTCAACTTGATGTACCTGCATCTGTGGAATACATGAACAGACAACGAATCATCCCAAATTGAGGAGGTGGGCTTTGAGAGCAAGATTTATGATTTTATCCCCTTTTCCTCTTTTTGTGAGTGTGTATGTGTATGCTTCTGTGTGAGATTTTGTCCGTATAGCTTTGCTTCCACCATTTGTCCTAGGGTTCTATCCGTCCGTTTTTTGTTGTTGTTTTATTTCTTAAAAAATTTTTTTTCTCAATAATTATTTTTCATTTTAATAACTTTATTTTACTTTATCTTACTTTATTTTATTTTATCTTCTTTCTTTCCTTCCTTCCCTCCTTCCTTACTCACTCCCTCCCTCCTTTCTTTCTTTTTCTTTCTTTTCTTCCTTCCTTCCTTCCTTCCTTCCTTCCTTCCTTCCTTCCTTCCTTCTCTTTTTCTCCCTTTTATTCTGAGCCATGTGGATGAAAGGCTCTTGGTGCTGCAGCCAGGAGTCAGTGCTGTGCCTCTGAGGTGGGAGAGCCAACTTCAGGACACTGGTCCACAAGAGACCTCCCAGCTCCACGTAATATCAAACAGCGAAAATCTCCCAGAGATCTCCATCTCAACACCAGCACCCATCTTCACTCAACGACCAGCAAGCTACAGTACTGGACACCCTATGCCAAACAACTAGCAAGACAGGAACACAACCCCACCCATTAGCAGAGAGGCTGCCTAAAATCATAATAAGGTCACAGACACCCCAAAACACACCACCAGACGTGGACCAGCCCACCAGAAAGACAAGATCCAGCCTCATCCACCAGAACACAGGCACTAGTCCCCTCCACCAGGAAGCCTACACAACCCACTGAACCAACCTTAGCCCCTGGGGACAGACACCAAAAACAATGGGAACTACGAACCTGCAGCCTGCAAAAAGGAGACCCCAAACACAGTAAGATAAGCAAAATGAGAAGATAGAAAAACACACAGCAGATGAAGGAGCAAGATAAAAACCCACCAGACCTAACAAATGAAGAGGAAATAGGCAGTCTACCTGAAAAAGAATTCAGACTAATGATAGTAAAGATGATCCAAAATCTCGGAAATAGAATAGAAAAAATGCAAGAAACATTTAACAAGGACCTGGAAGAACTAAAGATGAAACAAGCAATGATGAACAACACAATAAATGAAATTAAAAATACTCTAGATGGGATCAATAGCAGAATAACTGAGGCAGAAGAACAGATAAGTGACCTGGAAGATAAAATAGTGGAAATAACTACTGCAGAGCAGAATAAAGAAAAAAGAATGAAAAGAACTGAGGACAGTCTTAGAGACCTCTGGGACAATATTACATGCACCAACATTCGAATTATAGTTATTATTTTCTCCTTGCTACTAACAAACAACCATGCAGATATACTGATTCTTACCAAAATTTACTCCCTAGACTTAGCATTTCTTGATGATTCTTGCCTGCATTTCTCTTTACTGTGATGCTTGCAAATGATGATTTTCCATATCCAGTACTCACCCCACATTTACAATATTCTCCTGTTAGCAAGAGCCTCTCCTTCCCCTTCATTCTTTGATTCATTATTTATCATCAGTGTGGACTTGCAGATTCCTATTTTTTAAAGGTTTATGGTTAATTACTGCCCTGAATTTTTTTTTTTTTTTCGGTACATGGGCCTCTCACTGTTGTGGCCTCTCCCGTTGGGGAGCACAGGCTCCGGATGCACAGGCTCAGTGGCCATGGCACACGGGCCCAGCCGCTCCACGGCATGTGGGATCTTCCCGGACCGGGGCACGAACCCGTGACCCCTGCATCGGCAGGCGGACTCTCAACCACTGCGCCACCAGGGAAGCCCTGCCCTGAATTGTTTTATTTCTCAAATTGTCCCAGTGGGAGCTACTTCAAATTTTTCACTTTGTCCTTGTGACAAGTCCTTATCAATTTGAGGCAACATTTCCTTAATTTTTCACATCAAGGGAAAAATTGTATCTTACTGTGTTTCCCTTACCTCAGCCCAGGAAACAATCATTTCTCTGAGATCCGTGATCCCTTTGAGTGGAGGTGGTGTCAGAAGTCAAGTTCTGGTTGCTAAATGTGCTCATTTTTTTTACTGGGAGTGTCATCGCTCCAGGGTTCTTTCAGCAGATAGAACCAGGAACTGTGTGTGTGTGTGTGTGTCTGTCTGTCTGTCTCCATATCCACACATGTGTATCAATACATACATATATTCAAACACATACACATTTTAGAAATCATGAGTCCATGTCAATGCCTCCAAATCTCATCCGTTCTCTCAAGGTCTCTCCTGCCTTCAACAGAGTAAGAAGACGATGTCAAAAGCTCTTTCTGTGGGCAACTCCACAGACAATGTCCTCAAGGGTGGGCAACATGGAAGCAGGGAGACCAATTAGGAGCCATTGGAGCAGTTCAGGGGAGAAATGATGGTGACTTAGACCAGGGTAAGGGAGGGATGGTCAGACTTATATTCTTAAGGTATAGACTGTACTGTAAGGACATGCTATGCTATGAGAGAAAAGGAGAGAAATAATGTATTACTCTGAGAGATTTAATCTGAGCTGTGGACATGACTCAATAGGCAGAATTTTCAGTGGCATTGATTTGACACTTAAAATGCAGAAAAATGGCCTTTGTTAGTAGATCCCTAGAGGATCTGGAAGTGAGAACATGATCACTGTGACCAAAGAAGTTCCCACAAACTTGGAGTCTATCAGTGGGAAAATATTTTAAAAGACTAACATTTAAATACTTCCTTTACCCACTTCAGGGAAGTGTTTGGGATACACAAATCCTCGAGAGGAGGCTGTTGGCTGAGGGGAATATGCTGAAGTTCCCAATATGAACAAGTTCTGGAAGCAAAGCAAGAAAACCAGCCTGCTTTCCAGGTATTCCTTCAATTTATTTTTTTAAATTTATTTTATTGTGGTAAGAACACAACATGAGATCTACCCTCTTCACAAATATAAATGTATAGCACAGCATTGTTGCTTCTAGGAACAATGTTGTACAACAGATTGCTAAATAATTCCCTAACCTCAGGATACATTCAAAGTACATTCCAAAGAGATTCCAAAGAAAGCAGAAATTGCATTGTCCACTGTTCTAAGAGTTGTATCTCCTAACTATGACAGTCCTGGGGGAACAAGAAGATCCACTATCCTCCAAGAATATAACTACTTTCATTTCTTGTGTTTCCTTCAAGCAACGTTAATAGACATACAATTTCTACAGTGAAGTCATCTTTGCATGCTTTATGATGTGTTTAACCCTCGTTTTCTGCTTTTATATCTATTGAAAATTATTATAGAGGCATTTTAATGTTTCTGACTATCCCGTTTGGGACTTTTCATGTCATCTTTTTATAATGTAGATATTCACTCTTGTACGCATCCTACCTCACTTCAGGGTGAGAATGCGTTTCAAGTCACAGAAAGAAAAATGATTAATAATTTATCTACTGATTCTTTGATCCTCTAACCAGAGGCTGAGCTGTCAAATCTAAGCCTGCTTTCTTAACTGCAGAAGAAACCAAACACAGTTTTATCTGCTTCATTTACTATGGACATTGCTCCCATGAAAGAAATTCCACAGCAATGGCCAGATAGGAACTTAGATGTAAGTTTATACATACACACAACAAGCCCAGGAAGGAAACCCAGCTATCCATGTTTCCCAGATCCTGATAGGGATTTCCAGTGGGTGATGACACCTGAAGAATGGCTTCTTGTCTGGTCGGTTTAGGACTGCCTACTCTACATCTGGTGCAAAATTCCAATGGTCTTTCTAAAACCCGGAACAGTGCAGAATCTTCCTTATCTCTGAGTGCACAGGGGCCTGTGGAACCAGCACTTCCTGCACTACAGGAATAGGAAACACAGTTAAGATGATTTATGAAAGATGTTTCATGTTATAGTTTGTGCATCACTAAACCCCGCGGCTGTCTGTGTGGCCGTTGGTCTCCTCTGCTTCAGGAAACATTAAGGTCTAGGATGTACTCACCAAGAAAACATCAAGAGAGATTCCTTGGGTGTGGAGTAGATGCTGACATGTTGACCTTCAATTACTTGAGAAACACGATTGGGGTTTACTGATATGAGGAGGAAGTTGAGGCAAAGGAAACAACACAAAACTTAAAGCTAATTGTTTTCAAACTGCAAAGTCTGTGGGAATGTGAGTTCATTCTTGTTTTCCCATTACAGCATTTTCCCCTGCATACTCCCCTCACTGCCCTTCCCCAGGAGATGATGTTTTATGAGGCAAGGGATTTTAACATTTATTCTAAGAGAATTCTATCAAACAGATCAAAATTTGAACCTCTAAATCCAAATTATCACACACACATGGGAATAAAAAATAAAATTCTTACACTGGAGAAAAATAACAGCAACTTGCAACTCACAGCCACTTTTTCTTGGCATTTCATTAGTAATTTCCTGGTAGCAGTTCTCAGTGAGGTGTTACCTGGAATTCTGCCAGATCAGTCTTACTGCAATTTGTTACAATGACTGTAGGTCACAATCTTTAACTGTTGGCAGGTGTTCTGGGCTTGCCCTCACTTGAGGAGCCCCAGTTAATTCAGTTTGGTACAATTCTTGTCTGCTTAGTTCTCGAAGAACCTTTTATATACTCTCTGAACCAGAAAAATTAGTTAGCATGATCTCACACACCACTCAAATCCTCAGTGCCTAGAGCGTTGATTTCCAAGAGCTGTGGGAATCTTTGGAGAGCGCTTCACATATCTCTATCTATTCTCAAAAGAATTTTCAATGGATCTGTGAAAATAAAAGGAATGTAATAGATACCAACATATTGTCAAGAGTTACCTGACCTGCTCCTGTAACTGTATGCATTAGTCCGCTTCGTTGCTATAACAAAATATCATAGACTGGGTGGTTCAAACAACAGATACTTATTTCTCTCACTTCTGGGGGCTAGGAAGTCCAAGATCAAGGTTCTGGCTAATTCTGTTCCTGGTGAGAGCCCTCTTCCTGGCTTGCAGAAGGCTGCCTTCTCACTGTATATTTACATGGTAGACAAAGAGCTCTGGTGTCTCTTCCTCTTCTTACAGAGTCACTAATCCCATCATGACAGCCTTACCCTAATGATCTCATCTAAACCTAATTACCTCCTAAAGGATCCACCTGCAAATACCATCACATTGGGATTAGTGCTTTGACACTTGAATTTTGAGGAAACACAAACATTCAGTCCATAACACTGTATGATTAGAGAATATAAATCCTGGAAGGAGCCTCGTTGAGTGTTGGATAAAATAACTTGACAAAAGAGTATCTGTCATCTGGGAAGGTAACCACCCTAAGCACTTATGGTTTCAGGAAGCTCAAGAGCAGTAGAACATTTTATTGCTCTTGGGTGAGAAGGTGTTGGGAGTTTCCCTGGCATCCAGGGTATTCATTCAAAGCTCAGTGACAAAATACAGCTTTTACTGCAGGAGCTGTGCTTGTGACTCAACCGAGGAAGCTCAGCCCATGAGGCACCTTTTAGAGTTGTGTCTGCCTGAGTTTCAGGAGTGGAGGACCAAGAGAAGAGGATCCTCGGGGGGCTTCTGGCTCTCTCTTCTGTTTAACCGACCAGCCCACTGACATCACTGTGAATTCTTGTAGTCTCCAATTGCCTCACACTTTGGTGATGAGCTCTGTCTTCTGGCTGTAATGTTGCCTCTCCCTCCAGGACTGCCTTCTTGCTCCTGAGAGGATGCCCCTTTAAGCTCTGACTAGCCTCATGGTCATCATCCAGACTGTGACTGGAGATTAAGAACAACAAAACCACCACAAAAAGATGTTGCTCATCCAGTGTTCCCAATATTCCCAAGGTGGTGGTATTGTGATATCTTGGTTACTTTAGGTTTTCATTACAACTAAGTCCAACTATGATTTTCCATCGGTTATCAGATATGCACTGAGTGGGCAACCTCACTTTCATTTCATCCTATCAGATATCACATATCATATTCATATCATCATATCAGACTGCCTACACTGCTCTCCCATGCTCATACTAACTATGGCAAGTGGCTATGTTATCTATTCTAATGTGCTTGTTCATCTTTTCTTTTTTTTTCTATTCTATTCCTTTAATCTTTTAAAATTTTATTTATTTAGGTTTTATACAGGAGGTTCTTATTAGTTATCTATTTTATACATATTAGTGTATATATGTCAATCCCAATCTCCAGTTCAACCTACCACTCCCCATCCCCGCTTTCCCCCTTGGTGTCCATACGTTTGTTCTCTACATCTGGGTCTCTATTTCTCCCTTGCAAACTGGTTCATCTGTACCATTTTTCTAGATTCCACATATATGCGTTAATATACGATATTTGTTGTTCTCTTTCTGACTTACTTCACTCTGTATGACAGTCTCTAGGTCCATCCACGTCTCTACAAATGACCCAGTTTCGTTCCTTTTTATGGATAAGTAATATTACATTGTATATATGTATCACATCTTCTTTATCCATTTGTCTGTCGATGGGCATTTTGGTTGCTTCCATAACCTGGCTATTGTAAATAGTGCTGTATTGAATATTGGGGTGCATGTGTCGTTTTCAATTATGGTTTCTCTGGGTATATGCTAGTGGGATTGCTGGGTCATATGGTAATTCTGTTTTTAGTTTTTTAAAGAACCTCCATATTGTTCTCCATAGTGGCTGTATCAATTTACATTCCCACCAACAGTGCAAAAGGCTTCCCTTTTCTCCACACCCTCTCCAGCATTAGTTGTTTGTAGATTTCCTGATGATGCCCATTCTAACTGGTGTGAGGTGATACCTTATTATAGTTTTGATTTGCATTTCTCTAATAATTAGCGATGTCGAGCAGCTTTTCATGTGCTTCTTGTCCATCTGTATGTCTTCTTTGGAGAAATGTCTATTTAGGTCTTCTGCCCATTTTTGGATTGGGTTGTTGGTTTTTTTAATATTGAGCTGCATGAGCTGTTTATGTATGTTGGAGATTAATCCTTTGTCCATTGATTCGTTTGCAAATATTTTCTTCATTCTGAGAGTTGTGTTTTCGTCTTGTTTATAGTTTCCTTTGCTGTGCAAAAGCTTTGAAGTTTCATTAGGTCCCATTTTTTAATTTTTGTTTTTATTTCCATTACTCTAGTAGGTGGGTCAAAAAAGATCTTGCTGTGAATTATGTCAAAGGGTATTCTTCCTGTTTTCCTCTAAGAGTCTTATAGTGTCCGGTCTTACATTTAGGTCTCTAATTCATTTTGAGTTTATTTTTGTGTGTGGTGTTAGGGAGTGTTCTAATTTCATTCTTTTATATGTAGCTGTCCAGTTTTCCCAGCAGCACTTAATGAAGAGACTGTCTTTTCTCCATTGTATATCCTTGCCTCCTTTGTCATGGATTAGTTGACCATAGGTGTGTGGGTTTATCTCTGGGCTTTCTATCCTGATCCATTGATCTGTATTTCTGTTTTTGCGCCAGTACCATACTGTCTTGATTACTGTAGCTTTGTAGAATAGTCTGAAGTCTGGGAGCCTGATTCCTCCAGCTCCGTTTTTTCCCTCAAGAATGATTTGGCTATTCGGGGTCTTTTGTGTCTCCATACAAATTTTAAGATTTTTTTTGTTCTAGTTCTGTAAAACATGCCATTGGTAATTTGACAGGGATTGCACTGAATCTGTAGATTGCTTTGGGTAGTATAGCCATTTTCACAATATTGATTCCTCCAATCCAAGAACATGGTATATTTCTCCATCTGTTTGTGTCATCTTTGATTTCTTTCATCAGTGTCTTATAGTTTTCTGAGTACAGGTCTTTTACGTCCTTAGGTAGGTTTATTCCTAGGTACTTTATTCTTTTTGTTGCAATGGTGAATGAGATTGTTTCATTAATTTCTCTTTCTGATCTTTCATTGTTAGTGTATAGGAATGCAAGAGATTTCTGTGCATTAATTTTGTATCCTGCAACTTTACCAAATTCATTGATTAGCTCTAGTAGTTTTCTGGTGGCATCTTTAGGATTTTCTATGTAGAGTATCCAGTCATCTGCAAACAGTGGCAGTTTTACTTCATCTTTTCTGATTTGTATTCCTTTTATTTCTTTTTCTTCTCTGATTGCCATGGCTAGTACTTCCAAAACTATGTTGAATAACAGTGGTGAGAGTGGACATCCTTGTCTTATTCCTGATCTTAGAGGAAATGCTTTCAGTTTTTCACCATTGAGAATGATGCTGACTGTGGGTTTGTCATATACGGCCTTTCTTATGTTGAGGTAGGTTCCTTTTTTGCCCACTTTCTGGAGAGTTTTTATCATAAATGGGTGTTGAATTTTGTCAAAAGCTTTTTCTGCATCTATTGAGATGATCATATGGTTTTTATTCTTCAATTTGTTAATATGGTGTATCACATTGATTGATTAGCATGTATTGAAGAATCCTTGTATCCCTGGTATAAATCCCACTTGATCATGGTGTATGATCCTTTTAATGTATTGTTGGATTCTGTTTGCTAGTATCTTGTTGAGGATATTTGCATCTATATTCATCAGTGATATTGGTCTGTAATTTACCTTTTTTGTAGTATCTTTGTCTGGTTTTGGTATCAGGGTGAGGGTGACCTCGTAGAATGAGTTTGGGAGTGTTCCTTCCTCTGCAATTTTTTGGGAGAGTTTGAGAAGGCAGGGTGTTAGCTGTTGTCTAAATGTTTGATTGAATTCACCTGTGAAGCCATCTGGTTCTGGACTTCTGTTTGTTGGAAGATTTTTGATCACAGTTTCAATTTCATTACTTGTGATTGGTCTGTTCATATTTTCTGTTTTTTCCTTGTTCAGTCTTGGAAGTTTATACCTTTCTAAAAATGTGTCCATTTCTTCCAGATTGTCCATTTTATTGGCATAGGGTTGCTTGTAGTAGTCTCTTATGATGCTTGTATTTCTGTGGTGTCTGTTGTAACTTCTCCTTTTTCATTTCTAATTTTATTGATTTGAGTCCTCTCCCTCTTTTTCTTGATGAGTCTGGCTACAGGTTTATCAATTTTGTTTATCTTCTCAAAGAACCAGCTTTTAGTTTTATTGATCTCTGCTATTGTTTTCTTTGTTTCTATTTCATTTATTTCTGCTCTGATTTTTATGATTTCTTTCCTCTACTAACTTTGGGTTTTGTTTGTTCTTCTTTGTCTAGTTCCTTTAGGTGTAAGATTAGGTTGTTTATTTGAGGTGTTTCTTTTTTCTTGAGGTAGGATTGTATTGCTATGAACTTCTGTGTTAGAACTGTTTTTGCTGCATCCCACAGATTTTGGATCATCGTGTTTTCATTGTCATTTGTCTCTAGCAATGTTTTGATTTCCTCTTTGATTTCTTCAGTGATCTCTTGGTTATTTAGTAACGTATTGTTTGGCCTCCATATGCTTGTGTTTTTTATGTTTTTTTCCCTCTAATTGATTTCTAATCTCATAGCGTTGTGGTTGGAAAAGATGCTTGATATGATTTCAGTTTTTTAAAATTTACTGAGGCTTGGTTTGTGACCCAAGATGTGATCTATCCTGGAGAATGTTCCATGTGCACTTGAGAAGAAAGTGTAATCTGCTGTTTTCAGATAGAATGAACTGTAAATATCGATTAAATCTACCTGGTCTATTGTGTCATTTAAAGCTTGTGTTTCCTTATTAATTTTCTGTCTGGATGGTCTGTCCATTGGTGTAAATGAGGTGTTGAAGTCCTCCACTATTTTTGTGTTACTGTCGATTTCCTCTTTTATAGCTGTTAGCATTTGCCTTATGTATTGGGGTGCTCCTATATTGAGTGCATAAATATTTATAATTGTTATATCTTCTTCTTGGATTGATGCTTTGATCATTATGTAGTGTCTTTCCTTGTCTCCTGTAACATTCTTTATATTAAAGTCTATTTTATCTGATAGGAGTATTGCTACTCCAGCTTTCTTTGGATATCCATTTGCATGGAATATCTTTTTCCATCCCCTCACTTTCAGTCTATATGTGTCCCTAGGTCTGAAGTGAGTCTCTTGTAGACAGCATATATACAGGTCTTGTTTTTGTATACATTCAGTGAACCTGTGTCTTTTGGTTGGAGTCTTTAATCCATTCACATTTAAGGTAATTATTGATATATATGTTTCTATTACCATTTTCTTAATTGTTTTGGGTTTGTTTTTGTAGGTCCTTTTTTGCTCTTGTGTTTCCCACTTAAAGAAATTCCTTTAGCATTTGTTGTAGAGCTGGTTTGGTGGTGCTGAATTCTCTTAGCTTTTGCTTGTCTGTAAAGCTTTTGATTTCTCTGTCAAATCTGAATGAAATCCTTTCCGGGTAAAGTAATCTTGGTTGTACGTTCTTCCTTTTCATCACTTTAAATTTATCATGCCACTCCCTTCTGGCTTGTAGAGTTTCTGCTGAGAAATCAGCTATTAACCATATGGGAGTTCCCTTGTATGTTATTTGTCATTTTTCCCTTGTTGCTTTTAATAATTTTTCTTTGTCTTTTATTTTTGCCAATTTGATTGCTGTTTCTCGGTGTGTTTCTCCTTGGGTTTATCCTTCCTGGGACTTTCTGCACTTCCTGGACTTGCGTGGCTATTTCCTTTCCCATGTTAAGGAAGTTTTCAACTATAATCTCTTCAAATATTTTCTCAGGTCCTTTCTCTCTCTCTTCACCTTCTGGGGCCCCTGTAATGCGAATGTTGGTGCATTTAATGTTGTCCCAGAGGTCTCTTAGGCTGTCTTCATTTCTCTTCATTCTTTTTTCTTTATTCTGTTCTGAGGCATTGAATTCCACCATTCTGTCTTCCGGGTCACTTATCTGTTCTGCCTCAGTTATTCTGCTATTGATTCCTTCTAGTGTATTTTTCATTTCAGTTATTGTATTGTTCATCTCTGTTTGTTTGTTCTTTAATTCTTCTAGGTCTTTGTTAAACATTTCTTGCATCTTCTCGATCTTTGCCTCCATTCATTTTCTGAGGTCCTGGATCATCCTGACTATCATTATTCTGAATTCTTTTTCTGGAAGTTTGCCTATCTTCACTTCACTTAGTTGTTTTCATGGGTTTTATCTTGTTCCTTCATCTGATACATTGTCCTTTGCCTTTTCATTTTGCCTATCTTTCTGTGAACGTCGTTTTTGTTCTACAAGCTGAAGAATCGTAGTTCTTCTTGCTTCTGCTGTCTACCCTCTTGCTCATCTTTTCTGATCAACTTTTAGCTTAAGGAAATGTTAACTTTTCTATATAAGACTCCTTCCCTTATACAGTTACAGTGTTGACATGTGTTGGAGAGAAATAAAGAAGTTATATTACATCTCTTTTCAAAAGATTTTTATTTTTATTAATATCCAGATAATGTAACCAGCTCACTTCTCCAAGTTATCATTCCTCTGTTCAGAAGACTTTGTTTAATTCAAGTGGTAAATAAAATCACAGTTATGGCCAGTCTCACGAAAAGAAGGCAGAACCTGAATTAACCTAGAAATGCTCAGAAATCTCTCCCTTGTCTTATGTTAATGGCATAGCAGAATTTATTACTCAAGGTTCACTCTTGTCTTGCAGTCTAACCAGAGTTCCATAAATTTTCACACCTGGGAATGTCTTTTTCATGTTAAAAAAAATTTTATAGACCTATAATGAGGAAAATGTTAACTTAGAAAACATCTGAAAATATCATAACTGAAAGTTATGCTAAATTCAATAACATTTTAAGATGCATTTTAATTTGATCAGTGCTGAAATCATCTGGATACATTTGAAAAATGATAGCACATATGTGTGAGAAATTTAATTAGGCTATAAGCAAGGCTTGAGACACACATGGTAGGCACTTGATAAATATTGAAGATCGTCTGTATTACTCTTTCAATATCTATCCTATTCAGACAAATTATTTATCATTAATTTGAAAAATAATACAATTCATAAACATGTAAGTCACACAGAAACATACTGAAGTTTATGTCTCCTTTTATTATCAGGTTTATTTGAACATTTTATCTGATGGCTGGTGTTATAATTATATGGCCTCCATGACCCCTGGTATATTTAATGAAAGGCTTCATGATTAGGGAAACTTTCAAGATTGCTTTCTTGAAACTGTTCAATCAATGGTGAGTGAGAGGCAAAAAGTTCTAAGATAGTGGTTCTCAAACCCTCTTTTAGTCTTAGAGCCCTTCCTTCAAAACCAGTCTTGGTCAGAAGTGCCACATGTAAACCACATTGTCATGGAGGTACCCTCATTGAGGAAATGTCTAGCAGTCTCCCTGCTCTCTTCCCTACTGGAGGTTTTGAAGAACATCAGAGACGCACTGGTGCTCTGAGGAGCATAGTTTGAAAACATCAACATTTTCACCAGGAATCTGGCCATTTCAGTTCTGCTAACCTTGGCTAAGGGATCTTTGGAAAATCACTTCTGCAGTTTTTAATGTCTTCATCTGTTAAGTGGACATATCTGTTAAGACCTTTTCTGTTCTAAATTATAAACTCCTTCACTTATGCCTTAACACTCTTACTTTGTTTTGGCTTTCTTTCCAACTTCTAAGAGGCTGAGCTTCTCTGAAAGACAGGGCCCATCCCCAGTGAGACAAATCTCCATGTGTTCCTGTGAGAGGGGGGCACCCAGGAGGCTGTGAACATCAGTGCTGCTCTGTGACTGTTGCAGGGGAAAGTCACTGAGGATGAGCCTATGTCCTGGAGATTCTACTCCACAAAAGCCAGAATCCAGGCTGTCCCAGGAAGGAAGGAAGCCACTTCAGAGGTGTACTTCAAGATCATGACTCGGCAGCCATTGGTGGAGAGCTTGGGTCTCAGCGGGGGTGAGCCTTCAATTCGTCAAACACCTTCCCACTCAATTCCTCCTAGATTCAAATCTGTCCATATCCAAAGAGAAAACTTTCTGGCAACTATTAACAAGCAATCTAGTACAAGAGTATAAAGCTCTATCCTTGGAGGAGCTGTCTGGTACTCAATTTTTACTTTTAATGATAATGATGATGATAATAATAATATAATTTTAATATGTTCTATGTGTCTGCTACTACCTTCACATGCATTAGCTCTTTAAACCTCACTGCAAGCCTTGTTGTATGAGGACTTTCATCCTCATTTTACAGTTGAAGAAATAGACATGCAGAGGCTAAGTATCCCCCTAAAGTCCCAATGCTAGTAAGTGGTAGAGCTCTAATTCAAACCCAGGCCTGACTGATTTGCTCTCTTTTCTTTCTTCTGACCCAGGAAGCTGCCATTATCTCTTGACCCCATATCTACACATGGTGTTCTCTGTTTCTTTTCTTAGACTCCAATCAGTTATAAATCCTTCCTGTTCTTAACTCTTAAACTGTACAGTTGGATATAGGTACCACATCTTCTTAATCAGGCTATAAGCAACCTAAATGTCCATGGACATTCTATGTCCTGGCTATTGTAAATAGTGCTGCAATGAACACTGGGGTGCATATGTCTTTTTGAATTATGGTTTTCTCAGGGTATATGCCCAGTAGTGGGATTGCTGGGTCATATGGTAGTTCTATTTTTAGTTTCTTAAGGAACCTCTGTACTGTTCTCCATAGTGGCTGTATCAGTTTACATTCCCACCTACAGTGCAAGAGGGTTCCCTTTTCTCCACACCCTCTCCAGCATTTGTTGTTTGTAGATTGTTTTTGATGATGGCCATTCTGACTGGTGTGAGGTGATACCTCATTGTAGTTTTGATCTGCATTTCTCTAATGTGGTACATATATACAATGGAACATTACTTTGCCATAAAAAGGAATGAAATTGGGTCATTTGTAGAGATGTGGATGGACCTAGAGTCTGTCATACAGTAAATCAGAAAGAGAAAAACAAATATTGTATATTAATGTGTATATGCGGAATCTAGAAAAATGGTACAGATGAACCTATTTGCAAGGCAGGAATAGAGACACAGATGTAGAGGATGGATGTGTGGACAGGAGGGAAGCGGGGGTGGGATGAACTTGGAGATTGGGATTGACATATATACACTACCATCTGTAAAACAGATAGCTAGTGGGAACCTGCTGTGTAGTGCAGGGATCTCAGCTTGGTTCTCTGTGGTGACCTAGATGGGTGGGATGGGGGCTGGGGGTGGGAGGGAGGTCCAAGAGAGAGGGGATATACGTATACTTAGAGCTGATTCACTTCGCTGTACAGCAGAAACTAACACAACATTGTAAAGCAACTATACCCCCCCCCCCCGCAAAAAAATGTACCATTGGAGAAAATAAACTATGGTTACATGGGGAACTCTGAAGCCATACTGCCTGGGTTAAAATTCTGGACCCACCACTTATTAGTTGTGCAATTTTGGATGAGCCAATTAATCACTCTCTGCCTCAGTTTTCTCATCAGTAAAATGAGGTTAAAAATTATACTTACCTCAAATGGTGATTTGATGCTGAAATTAAATAAGACAAAACATGAGAATCTGTTATAATAGTGTCTGAGTGTGTAGCATGCACTCCATAACTGTTAAGTATTATTACTTTCCGTTTATAAGAAACATATGCTGCACTATAGTTGTTGAGCTATGTCTGTAAGGTCTATGCTTATGGTTATCTGTACCACCAGGGATGGGCAAGGCCAAGGTCATTCTATCAGCACCACTCATCACACTGCCATGTGAAACGAGATACTTATCAAAATGCTCTGTGGTTGATTGTCTTAGTCTGTTCCAGCTGCTATAACAAATACACTATAGACAGGACAGCTTAAACAACAAACATTTATTTCTCACAGTTCTGGAGACTGAGCAGTTCAAGATCAGGGCTCTGGCAGATTACTGTCTAGTGAGAGCCTGCTTCCTGGCTCATAGACAGCTGTCTTCACACTGTGTCCCCACACGGCAGAAGGGACAAGGGAGCTCTTTCTGGTCTCTTTTGTAATGGCACTAATCCCATTCATGAGGGCTCTGCCTTCCTGACCGAATTACCTCCCAAAGACCCCTCCTCCAAATACCAACACATTGAGAGCTGGTTTCAGTATATGAATTTGGGAGGGGTGGGGGACACAAACATTCAGTCTATAGCAATGATGATGGTGATGAAAATACTTATTTTGGAAACTTATGGCCTGAATTTGTCCCTTTGAGGCCATGTACCTGTGCAGTACGGAAAAGGTCAGAGGTGGTCATAGAATTGGATTCTTCCTGCCTCGAGTAAGTGTTCATTTGTCTCGCTATGCAAGAGCCAAATACAAATTCCTGAGAGCTTCGGATTACCACAACTCAGCCTGCACTCCTGGGAAACTGAACTGTTCATATTTCCAACAGATTCCTTCTCATCAGGGAAAAAAACTAGTTTTCCTGCTAAAAATGAGTTCGGAGGCTCTTTTTCTACCATTGTAGAACCCAATGTGTTCAATACCAGTGGCTACAGACAGTTTATTTTGAAATCTGTTGTAGGATTATTTTCTGCAGCAAAACTCATTTCAGCCTTTGGTTTCTCTTCACTTCCAAGCTTTCACAAAGGAAAAAGAAAACCTTTAAATAGCAATATTATTATTGCTCTTTTTGTTAATAGAAATAGCAAGAACATCATGCAACAAGCAAAATATTTTTCACATTCACTTTCATTGATATTCATGACAACCCTGTGAAGAAAGTAAAACAAATCCATCAGAAAACTCATTTTGTTTTCTCAGCATCTTTAAGTATTAAATCTTCATTTTAGGTTCTTTTCAATAACGTGCCATGTTGGACCAACAATGACATTTCGTTAAATCTTCCTGCTTTAGGACATTTGACCTTTGAATCTGTCTTCCCCATTCCCACTGAAATTGCCTTAATTAAAGCTGTCTTGTGTCTTAAAACAGCCTCCAATAGGTCTTTTTAGCTCAAATCAAAACCAATTGTCACTCATTGCTGTCAAAATCTTGCTCAGCCTTCAAAGATTGAGATTGAATCTTATCTCCTCCTAGAGGTCTATCGAATTCCACCAGAATTAATGTCTGTTACTGAACTCTCATTGCCTTTTACTTAAGGCTCTTCTCATAATAATATGCAGTATAATTTAGTTGTCTCCTTAACAGTCAGCAAGCTCTTTCAGGGCAAAGTTCTGATTTATTCAGGTGTGCAATTGCTCAGCCCCTAACCTAGACCTTCCACTTGGTAGTATTACACTGTTGAAAGAACAAAAAATCATGATACTAAAGTGCTCTAAGACAGTCTATTAAATTTATTAACATCAGCTACTCTTCTTGTGTAATGCTAACAACATTTTTTCAATGTTATCTTCAGCAAGGAGCAGTTTTTGTTTGTTTCGCACTAAGATGACTTTAATTGACCGGGTGACAGAAATTCTTTCTTGCCCCCAATTTCATGTTGGCTCCTATGGAAATCTGCTTGTAGAGTAAATATAGGATTCAAGATGTCCCTGAACTTTAAAGAGGTGTTCAGAAAGAAACAGGAAGTTGAATCTGAATTGAGGACAATTTCATTCACGGACCTCCTCAAATTAAGCAAGCTGTGGTTAACTTGGAAAGTTCTCAAAGGTCATACTTAGATAAAATTGAGTTTTGAAAAATGGGGTCAATGATAAGAGGATAATGTAACTCCACTTTGTCAGGATAAAGAGAAATATGTATTTAAAACTGTGCTTTAGAGAGCATAGGTTATTGTTTTAAAGTTGTGTACAGGAAATTTCAAGAGATGTTGACTTTAACAAAATCCAAATGAAGTATTTCTTGATAATTGGCAGGATATTACTTTATACTTGGTAGAGAAACTTATCAGGAAGAAATCTTTGGGCTCTAATCTCTCCTCTGAAATCCATAATTATATGTCCAATTTACCTATTTGATATCTACAGTCAAATGCCTAAGAGACATCTTATATGTAGCATGCTTATTGTTAAATGCAAAAAAAGGAGTGTACACAGTGGTTTTACTTTTGTATATGAAAAAAGAGGAAAGAGTAAATGAAATAATAGCAAAGAGTAAGTGAAGTAAGAATAGATATGTTCTCTCATATATGCATATTTTCTCATATTTTCAAAAAGAAACAAAGGAAAAATAAACCAGTAATTTAAATGGTTAACTCTAGAAGTTCATGAGAATGAAGTAGAGGTGACTGGGATAGGAGTGAGATTTCTCTGCTAGTTTTGATTTTTGTACCATATAAATATTATATATTATCAAAAAATAAAATTGAATTAAGAATGGTGAAATAAGAGCAAACCCTAATATTAGATTTTAAAAACTTACCTATATATCAACTTTGTAATGAAATCACATAGAAAAAAATTAATCCAAATAATTTTGAACACAATGCTCTGGCTGTACTTCTTATGTGAGAAATATTTTAAAGAAAAGAATAATTGCCAAAGAATCCCAAACTTTATTAGTTTTGTCATGGAAATGGTGTTGATGGAATAATTATAAAGTTATCTTTGTGTGTGCTAAGCTAAAGAGTAAATATATTGATGTTTTATGAACTGGGGTTTGCACTGCGGTAAAAGAGAGACAGATATATGACATGAGGGAAGGTGAAGAGAATGCTGGCAGATTTGAATTCAAGGTATCAGTATGAAGTAATGATATTAAAAGTAACAGATCCATGCAAATGACAACACAGTTTAAATGAGCAAATCTAGCTCCACAGTACTACCTACTAAAGGAACCAGAGCTCCTTGCAGAAATGGCTGACTCTGAGCATGGGACTGGAAAAGCACAGGATGAGCCTAGAATAACTAGTTGTGTTCGAGAGCAAAAAGATAATCAAATACTGATGGGGACTGGACAAAGAGACAAAGAGGACTTTTCCTTTCACCAGTGATAGAGTAACAGGTATCTAACTTACCTTCCTGTCCTAAATAACTAGAAAACTGGGGGAAAAAAGATACAATAGTGTTTAGACATTGAACAACAGATATCACAGGATTATAACCCCTGAGAAAAGGAAATAAATAAAATTAACCTTTCAGTTGACCTAGTTTATTGCTTGAAGGTAATTTCTAGGCTACAGCAGGGAGGGGAAACCTAACAGAACTTGGAATTCTGATCAACTGGAGGAGAAAAGGATTAAAATTCAGGCCAAGGCAGCCAGAATTTTCATGGCGGAATACTGAAGATGAGGGAGCTGCATAGAGAGAGCTCCAGAGATTTGCAGAGGGTCACCTCAAGGCTTTAGCAGAGTACTGTTTTGTGCATGCTTGAGAAGAAAATACTCAAGGACAAAGAAAGACCTATTGGAATGCAGTAAGCTGCAGAATTTCTAGAGCTCACACACGGCTGAGAATGGTTTATGTTTCTACCAGCCAGGAGGGAAAGACTCATAGCACATGGAACATTGGATAGGATTCTCAGGAGGATATCACCTTTGTAGTGGGGATAAATTTGCCCTAAACTAAAGGCTGCTCTTGACCCACTTCAACAAAACTTATTCCAAATTACATAACAAATAAAACTTATTCCAACTAACTACATGCCAGAACAAGTTCCAATAATAATTGAAGGAATATGACAAAATACAGCACTGACAACCTAAAAATCACAATATCCAGCATCCATTCAAAAATGAATAGCCATGCAATGAAGTAGTATAATATAACCCATGTCTATGAAAAAAGTCAATCAATACAAATTTGCCCCTAAATAACTGAGATGTTGGAACTGGCAGACAAAAACATTAACATTTCTATTATAAATATGCTTGGTATGAGCAAGAAGGTAAAGGAGAAATGACCATAATGAAGACAGAAAAGACAGACACAAAAAAACCCAAACAGAAATTCTAGTGATGAAAAACATATTAGAAATGAAAAATGTACTAAATGGTATTAATAGATTAACTGAAAAAGAAAAGGTCAGTAAACTTGAAGATATAGAAACTGACACATGAATCACAGAGAAAAAGCACTAAAGAAGAAGGAGAAGGTAGAGAAGAAAGTGATCAGGGGGAGGAGGAGGAGAGAAGGAGGAGAAAGAGGAAGAAGAAGAAGAACAGCAACAACAAAACAAACACAACAAGAACAACAAACTTCGGGAGCTATATGACAATAGCAAGCAATATAGTATACATGTAATTGAACTCTGAGGAGGAAGTATTTAACAAAATATTTGAGAAAAAATAGCCAAAGTGTCCCCAATTTGATTTGACTATATATATATACACACACACACACACACACACACACACACACACACACACACACACACACACACACACACACATATTTCCCCACAGATGCAAGCAGCTCAATGAACCCCAAATATAATAAACCTAAAATAAAACCACACTGAAGCACATCATAATCCCAGTGTTGAGACCAGTGCTAAAGAAAGAGAATATTTAAAGCAACTAAAAAGAAAAAGACACGTTAACAGAGAAACAAATATATGAATTACTGCAGGCTTCTTGTCAGAAGTTATGCAAGTTAAAAGACAATGGAATAGTATCTTTAAAGTTCAAAAAGATAAAAATAAATCTAAAATTCTATACCCAGCAAAAAATAAATGAAACAAAATAAAGATGTTTTTGTCAACAAAAATCCAGTAGAATTTACCACGAGCAGACCTGCAGTAGAAAAATGTTAAAGAAAATTCTTCAATAAGATGAGGTAGATATACCAGGTAGATGTTTGGATCTACACAAAGGAATAAAAAGTACTAGAAAATTACATATATATATATATATATATATATATATATATATATATATAAAACATTTCTTATTTTTAATTGCTTGAAACATAATTGACTATTTAAAACAAAAATAACAATTATTATTGTGTTTACAATACATACCGAAGTAAATTGTATGACAATGACAGCACAAAGGACTGGAGGAGAGATATGGAACCATATCATAAAGTTTTAAAATTATTTGTAAGACAGTATAATATTTTAAAGTAGACTGTGATTAGTTAGATATGCATATTGTAAACTCTTAAGCAAACAGTAAAAGCAAAACAAAATAAAGAGAAATACCTAAAATTTCATAGGAGCCCCTTTGAAGGGGCTTTCATTGATCACACCTGCAGCAATTTGAACATTAATGAGAATAATGAGCATAATGGCGCATTGATTAAAAACAATCCATCAGTTCATAATGATGTTCAGACAGAAAGAAAGAGAGTGATAGAGGGAGCGAGAGAAAAAAGAAGAGAAAAAAAGCATTTAAAAAAATCCAAAGGAATTCCAATTAGTACATGCAAAAGGAATGATAGACTTTTTTAAAAATTGCTGTTTTGCAAAGCTAAATGAATAAACGTTTCATGCAAGAATAATTAATGGATGCTAAAGCCACTGGGTAAAAGAATTATTCAAGAATAATGAATGGATACTAAAGCCACTGGGTAAAAGAATACGCTTGCAAATTTTTACCCCACCAAATATTATTATTTTTAATTACAAAGAGAAGAAGTTTCTTTTGAGCAGGGTGTTCTGGCAGAAACTACCTTAAAAGAGTTATCAAACTTGTTATCAAATCTGAAACTATTATGTGCCACTTGAAGAGAGGCAATGAGAAGTTGCGCCAACTTTGTAGTATTCTTGCCAAACATTTCTAATATGAACCTAATCATGAGGAAATCACAGGACAAATTCAGAATGTGGGACATTCTCCAAAACAATTGTCTTGAATTACCAAAAAATGTCAACATCAAGAAGGACAAGAATAAACAACATTTTTAAAAATAAAGGGGAGTTGTTCTATATTAACAGAGACTAAAGAAATATGACCATCAAATGCAATGTGGGAACCTTGAGTGGGAAACCGAGGCTGTCTGAGCATAAAAAACTTGCCCCAGGTCACAAGGTAGTAAGAGGCAAGAAGAGGAGACTAAACTGGTTGTGTTCATCTCCAAAGTCTGGCACTCAACTTTTTGTCAGTATTCATGGGTTTTCACAAGACCCCATATTTAGCTTGTTAAAAGGGCTTCCCTGGTGGCGCAGTGGTTGAGAATCTGCCTGCTAATGCAGGGGACACGGGTTCGAGCCCGAGTCTGGGAAGATCCCACATGCCGCGGAGCAACTAGGCCCGTGAGCCACAACTACTGAGCCTGCGCGTCTGGAGCCTGTGCTCCGCAACAAGAGAGGCCATGACAGTGAGCGGCCCGTGCACCACGATGAAGAGTGACCCCCGCTTGCCACCACTAGAGAAAGCCCTCGCACAGAAACGAAGACCCAACACAGCCAAAAATAAAAACATTAAAAGAAGCCTCAACATTTAAAAAAAAAAAAAGTTAGAGGAAAATCTTAAACATCAGTTTTCCAGAAATGCCATTTTCACAATTCATCCTTCAGTCTCATCAACTGATCAGAAAACAACAGGCATCCCAAATTTTGAAAAGCATATTGATCGTAGACCACAAAAGTGACAGGTGATTTACTCCATCCTAATGGGAAATTGCAGGTCCGTAGAGACACTCTTTAGACCAAATGATAGATCTGGAAGATGGAGTCTAGCTCTTGACCTCCAGGGCTCCAGTCATAGGCACTTACTTTTTAGAAGCTAGGAGGGAAGTGAGCTAATGTGAAGCAGAGGAGGCAACAGCATAAGAGGTAGAATATTTAACGGGAAAAAATGTGTCTGTAACCCCTGTCTCCACATTTAGCTCAGCTACCATCCATCATTTGCCAAGGAAAGCATGAAAAGCATCATGTTTGTGTTGAAAGGAGGAAAACGTGAGTGGCATACTTGGTAGCGAGGCTTGGAAGTAGGAGTCAGTGAGGAGCTATATATTATACCTGGAACTCAGGCATACTGGTGCCGGCTTCAAAAATGGATTTGAAAATAAGAAAGAGCTAAAATTTTAACAGAATCTGGAGCCTTTTGAAGTGTGAATGAATGAAATGAGATGTGTGAACATGTACAGACCCGTCCTTCTGTTCATCCTAGGAAGCTCCCAGCCTGCAGATCCCCAGATACCCACAGAGGAAAAGACCTTCTGGATGAGGACACACTGTGGGTTTCCCTGTCAGAACAGTGTGGGGCACTTAGGGATGTGTGTCAGCCTACTCTCTGGCCAGTTTTAGATCTCTCAAGTGATGGGGCTTCCTTGAGTCCATAATGGAGCAGCTTGTGCTGTCAGGGACATCTTCAGACCCTCACTGGCACGTTCACAGTGTGGATGTATCTGTGAAACACATTTGGCTCCTTGTCTCCTCTTGACGGTTGCCTGCCGTTCTCAGCATTACTGAGGGAGCTGGCATCCTGTAAGCTTTTCTTGTGAGGGCTTCATTTGGACTAAATTTCCCTTTAGAATTTCATTTCCCAGGGGATGCAAATTGGAAGCCAAGTTATTAGATGCAAAATCATCCGAGTTCTCCAAGATCTGGGCATTCTGAACACTTCTGATGGGAAATGAGGGCATGGAACGTACATACAGCCTATGGAGAACAAAGGCTCTGCGTGTTCAGGAAATGGGAACATTCAATTCTTATATGTGCAACTAGTGATCCAGATATTAATAATTGTGTTTCATCATGAAATTCAGCACCCTCAATTCTTGTTTCATACACCTCTCCTTTAATATAACATTCCTTTCTTAAGGCATTGAAGACAGTACTTTAAAATTTTGTATGTGTGGCCCTGGAATTCTTCTCAAATAATTTCCTTTGTGCTCCAATTGTTTTCCTATTCAGGTTTCTAACTATAGAAACACCAAGTCCTCCATTCCCACTGTGCTTTCCTTAGAGATCATTTTGCTTTAGGAATGTGGAAATGGACCTTTGCCCTTAGTCCCAGGCATTTTAGTGATGAAGCTGGGACCAGGCTTCCTAATTCCTGACCCCTGGAATTATTATCCCACTGCCCCTCCTGCCTCAGAACAGCTCTAATTCCCCCACCTCTCACATACACAGTACAGAGTAGGCTTTCAGGAGGCTCCTGCTAACTAAATGAAAACTTAAGTATCAAGGATGGTGGATACATTTCCAGTTCTCTTCCCACAGAGCTCCAGCCTCCCTCCCTGGGGCAGAACTTCAGGCTGTCAGGGCACCTCCTGGGGGAGCAGGGTATGAGAGGTTTGCCAGAAGGCTGAGCAGCCCCAGCTTGAACTGAGCCAGGCAGCCAGGACACATTATGGAATGGGACATTCCACTCCCACATTCTTGCTTGCTCTTTAAACCCTAGATTATCATCAAGACATATCCTAACCATTAACACATGCAACAAGCACACAAGTATCATTTCTTCTCCTTTGCTCCTTGCTGTGTGATGTCTGGAAAATGCACACTTGGAGAATCAAGCAACCTCAGTTCTAGTTCCAACTCCAGCTAAATAGCTATGTGACTGTGGGAGAATCTTCCTTTTTTCTTGATTTACTCATTTGTAAAACAAAGGGCGTTGAACTAGACATCTGGTTTTCAAACCAGATATTTTTTTAAAGCGAGAGCACCTTTTCTTCAAAAGCATGCTTACTACAAAAGTCCATGTATAAATCTGATGCTGAGGAAGCTGCCTTGATCGTGGGGCTTTGGGGGACCCTGAGCCCTTTGGGTTTCCTCGTCTCCTCCCCTAACCTTGAAGGGATTTTACAGAATCCCTGGGACATAAAAAGAAAGTCTAAAATATATGTGCTAATTAGTTAAAGTGCTTTTCACTGTATCATTCTCTGAGTAAACATGCATGCACACATGAACATATATGCACACATGAACGTATATACACATGCAAACAGTTTGATTGGTCACACTTAAGAGGCAGTAGTTAGAGGAATACAGTCAGACTAGGAGTGATCAGGTCTTGGAAGTGAGACACATTCATGGGGGCGTGTCAGAGGGGGAACCAGGTCTTGGGAGTGCACGGCGCCTGCTTCTAGGGACAGCCAGCCAGTGAACTGTCCATATAATTTGGTGACTGTGAGGTGCTCAGGGGTCTGGAGGCTCAACAGGTTGTAGCAGATGACATCCCAGTGGTGGAGACTTCATGACTGGGAGTCTGGGAACCGTGTCTTGGAGAAATTGATGAGGAAGCAGGCTGGACACAGCTGGGGTTACGTAGGAGGCCCACGCTCATTAGATGTATTCACTGTCCATTGAAAGTACTATCCCCTAGGTCTCCTATATCCCAGATACACTGGCAATTTCCAAAAAAGTTACACATTTTTTTATAATTAGAAATGGAAAGTAGCCTGTCTCTTCATTTCCCTTGGTTCTCCTGGATATCTCCATAACTAAATGCATACCTGAGGGACAGCCGCTTAGCTATCAACTGATATATTTGTCTCAAGAAAGATTTCTTTCTTTGCCCTGAAAGAATGCCTAGTCCCAATTCAGAGGGGGTTCTTAAAAGTAAAAGACATTATCTGGAGTTAGACGTCCATTTTCTTAAAGCAAACATACTTAGCTGTGAGGAGAAAAGCTTGCTGAATCTTAGACATTAGTCTAGTATTTCCGGGGACCTCCTAAGTCTACATGGAGAGGTCCATAATCTCCCTTCTCTTGACAAGAAAAGGAGAGGGTTGGACTTTCATGCTGTCTCTCAAATAAAATCAAAAGGCACCTCAGGACTTTCCTTCAGAACTCTGATATTAATCATGCTTTATAGTCTGCAGACGAACTGTGGCATTCCCCTAATGAAACTATTGATCATTGGTGTCACTCAGATAAGGGAGATATTAGTCATTAGTGTCTAACACAGTGCCTGTTACCCATAAAAACAACAATTACACAAACCAACTGGCTTCAAGCCAACAACAGTCTTGGAAGTTTATTTCAGTTAAGGCCCGAGTGAACTGAGTCAAAGTCGGTTGCCTGCCAGGGCTCAACTAGTTGGTGACTTACAAATGTAATTTGAACAGCTCTGACCTTTCAACAGCAATTGATTTTTCTGCTGTACCCAAGGGTCAGAGCGTCTGCACTAGCATGGGGGTGACAGGGAGTGTACCATTATTTTGGTAGGTTCTCTTTGAATACTTGTGGAGGTAGGAGGTTAATTAATGACTTCCTACTGGGATATTGGTAGCGCTAGGCTTCCATCAGCCACTGCAGAAGGACTGAGTGGGTTGGTATGAGTCAGGTGGGTGGAGTTGATAAGGGGTGATGAATAAGACCCACAGGAGTGCTGGATAGGGTAGAAGACAAACTTGGATCATCTCCTAATTCCTAACAATTGCCTTGACTCTTAGTCTTCATAATACACTGAAGGAGATGGCTGTGCCTGAAGTTTGGGAAGATACAGAAGAAATGGCAGAGGTGACGCATAGCCTCATATGGGGTGTAATTTAGGTGAAGAGACAGAACACACAGGAAATGATAGGTGATGCATTTCTAAGCTTGCATCCTACTGTGGTGCATCTCTTGCCAGGTGTCCATTTTGTTTTGACAGTGGTACCAGCAGAATTTTTTTTTTTTTTTTGCGGTATGCGGGCCTCTCACCGCTGTGGCCTCTTTTGCAAATTGCAATTGCAAAACATGGGCCAATCTGCTCCCTCTATCCCACGTTTCATATAAACTCCTAAAAAAGAGAACGGTCAAGTCTCTGTCACAGCCTCTGGGAATCTACAGATATCATTAAGCAGATAATTGCTGCACAAAATGGAGTTTTAAAGTCCAGCAGCAGTAGAGTGACCTTAGAGGTCGGAGCTCATGGAAATGCAAATCATCTTCCCAACCCTCAAGTATCTGAAGGGTGTTGCCCTTCTGTGTTTTAAGAAGATCTTCAAAAGATTATTATACAAGCTGAAGGCTGAGGAAACACTGTTATAAAAACAGAGAGAGTTGGCCAACAACAGAGCTCGCTCTTTTTGTTGATGAGTCCCTGGCACATGAATTTTTAAAAATTTAATTGGACAATATTTACCTCTTAATGGGAATATTTAATCCTATTGCATTTAATGTAATAACTGATATATTTGTGTTTATATCAACCACCTTACTATTACTTATTTTCTGTTTTATCTACCTGCTCTACATTCCTTTTTTATCCCTCCTCATTCTTCTTTTTTTTTTTTTGGATGAATCAACTATTGCTAGCAGTCCATTTTTCCTCTTCAGAACCTTTTTAGTTATACCTTCTTTGACTTTTCATTTAGTCATTACCCTAGAGATTACAACTTGTATCCTTGACATATCAGTATCTAACAAAAATTAATATATTTATCACTTCTCCTATAATACAAAGATTTTATAACATTTTAACTCCACTTACTTCCTCCTACCTTTTGGTTATTGTCTTCATGCATTTTAATTTTATGCATATTTAAACTTTATAAGACATATTATTATTGCTTGTACAGCTAACATTTATTTATATTTGGCCAAATATTTGTCCTTTCCTTTGCTCATTATCCTTTTTGCATTTCCTTATATCAAAATTGCACTGTTTCCCTTCTGTATGAGCAATCCTTTAACATTTCTGTAATGCAGATCTACTGTGACAAACTTTCTTTTTTTTTTTTCTAGAAGCTTACTTTTATTTATTTTGCATTTACTTTTGAAGTATATCTCCACTGGTTATAGAATTTAAGGTAAATCACTGTTTTATTCTAGCACTTTGAAGTTATCAGTATATTATATTCTGATTTCACATTCGTTGAGAAGTCAGCTGTCAGTCTCATGGTTAATCCTTTAAAAATAATATTTTTTATCTAGCTACTTTTAAGATATGCTATTTTTTTCTTTTTCTTTTGTTATGGTGATATATATATGGATATATATATAAATCCTAAAATTTTCCATTTTAACCATTTTTAAGTGCACAATTTATACAATTCAGTGACACTAATTACATTCACAATGTTGTATGACCATCACCACTATCTATTTTCAAAGCTTCTCCATGACCATTATTGAACATTTGTTGAAAATTCATAAGTTGAAACCCTACTGCACAATGCGATGTTATTAGGAGGTGAGGTCTTTGGAAGGTAATTTTAATCAGATGAAGTTATAAGGGTAGAATTCTCATGGGGGGCTTAGTGCCTGTATGAGTCATGAGAGCTTGTTTCCTCTCTCTGCTCTTGATCACCTGAGGATATGATCAGAAGCTGGCAAGATGCAACCTGGAAGAGGGCTCTCACCAGAACCTGAATATGCTGACACCTTGTTCCTAAACTTCTAGCCTCCAGAACTGTGAGAAATAAATTTCTGGGTTTTTAAAATTTTTTTAATTTTATATTGGAGTATAGTTGATTTACAATGTTACGTTGAAAATTCTGTTTTTTTTTTTTTGCGGTATGCGGACCTCTCACTGTTGTGGCCTCTCCCATTGCGGAGCACAGGCTCCGGACGCGCAGGCTCAGCGGCCATGGCTCACGGGCCCAGCCGCTCCGCGGCATGTGGGATCTTCCCGGACCGGGGCACGAACCTGTGTCCCCTGCATCGGCAGGCAGACTCTCAACCACTGCGCCACCAGGGAAGCCCGAAAATTCCATTTTTTATAAGCCACCCAGTCTATGATATTTTTGTTATAACAGCCTAAGCTGACCAAGATAAGCACAAACAAAACTCTGTCCCCATTAAGCAATAACTTTCTATTATACCCTCCCCACCCCAGCCTCTGCTAACCTCTTTGCTCCGTTCTGTCTCTGTGAATTTACCCATTCTAGATAATTCATATAAATGGAGTCAGTCATACAATATTTATCTTTGTGTGACTGGCTTCTTCCACATAGCATAATGTTTTCAAGGTTTATACATGTTGTAGCATGTGTTAGAAGTGGATTCCTTTTTATGACTGAATAATATTCCATTTTATGGGTAGACCACATTTTGTTTGTCCAATTATCTGTTGATGGACACTTGGGTTGTTTTCATCTTTTAGCTATTGTGAATAACACCACAATAAACATTGGCATACATGTTTGAGTCCCTGTTTTCAATTATTCTGTGTACATACCTAACAGTGGAATTGCTAGGTCATACGGTATTCTATGTTTAACTTCTTGAGAAACTACCCAACTATTTTCCACGATGGGTGCACCATTTTATATTCTCACTAGCAGTATACAAGGGTTCCTGAAGTCTGAATTATGAGGTCATTGGAATTTCTATTCCTTAGCTTGTGTTCAGAATGTGTTTTGACAAGGACTTCCTTGTTTGCCTTTTTCTTCATTAAGCATTTGTTTGGTTGCTGTAAAACTTTAAGTATTTTTCAGAGTTTTGAAAAAATTGGTTCTAAGAGTTTCTGCTTGTTTTTGATTTTTTTGGGGAATATGTTTTTTGGGAGCTTGGAGGCTGCTTACTCCACCATTCTGCTGATATCACTCCCAAGTAATATTTCTGTTTTTAGCAATGTTACTATTGTCTTGGAATGCTTTTCTTTGTATTTATTCTCTTTGGTACTTACAATACTTCTTGAATCTGTGCTCAATTCTTTTCATCAAGTTTGGAAAATACTAAGCCATTATACCTTCAAATATTGTTTCTTTCTCATTATCACTCTCCTCTTCTGCATTTCAGTTAAGCCATATATTACGCCTTTTTCCTGTGCCCACATGTCTCTCATGTTCTGTATTAGTCCAGATTTTACAGAGACACAGAACCAATAAGATACATATATATGCTAGAGAGACAGAAAATAAGCTCATGTGATTATGGAACCGGGCAAATCCAAAATCTGCAGGGTAGGCCTGCAGGCTCAAGACCCAAAAAAAGAGCACTGATGTTACAGTTCAAGTCCAAAGGCCATCCACTGGCAGAATTCATTCTTGCTTCGGGGGAGGTCAGTCTTTGTTCTATTGAGACCTTCAACTGATTGGATGAGGCCCACCCACATCATGGAGGGCAAACTGCTTTACTCAAAGGCCTCTGACTTAAATATTAATCACACACACACACACACACACACACACACACACACACACACACCCTCACAAAAACATCCAGAATAATGCTTAACTAAATATCCTGGCCTAGCTAAATTGACCCATAAAATTAACCATCACATTTTCCTTTCTGTATTTTCCATCTTATATGCTCTCTATACTTCAAGGTGGATTTCCTCCTGGCCTATTTTCCACCACTAATCCACATAGCTGCTGAGTCCCAACTGCTATTAAATCCAGCAGTTTATCTATTGGGTATTTAATTTCAAATATTATATTTTTTCTGCTCTATAATTTTCATTTGATTCTAAAATGCCAATAGAGAGCCAGAAAAGTAAAAAATTTTCCATCTTTGACCTGTTTTATTGGTAATATATTTACATTTGACTTTTTCTTTCTTAATTTTGTCACATTAATTATATCCTTAAAAATCCAAGTGTAATAAGTTTGATAATTAAAATACTTGTGGGTCTGCTTATATTACCTATTTTTTTCTCTTGGTTCTTTCCCTTAATATGACCATAATTTTTTATTGAGTAATGGATGCTGTATATGGAGAACAGTCGAGGCACCCTCTTCCTCTGAGAGGGTTACCCTATCCTTTGGTATGTAATCAGAGAAGGGGCAGATCACTTTGATTCAATTAGTAACTAAACTGACTGGAGGCTGGATTGAAGTTTTAAAAGCCACATCTACTTCTGATTTGCTCCTCATCAGTGGTGAGGTTCCCAGGAATTCCTACTGAGAGCCTGAGTGTTGACTGGGCCTTCTCTTCCAAGTCAGGTTCTGAACTCCAATTTTTGTGTCTTCAGCTGTGTGAGGCTCAAAACTCTGCTCCGATTTTCTGTGACTTTCTGCTTAGCTTCTTGTCCTAGGCAGCTTAAGAATTTGGCATATGCTTCTAGGAGAAAACGAGGTATCTAATTTATTTCTCTATGCTTCTCTTTTCTCCAGCGTTCTGCTTCCTCAAGTCTCGGATGCTTTGGCAAACCAACCTCCCCTTCTCTCCCAGTCTTTTTTTTTCCCTTCCCAGTCTGCAGCCTTTCGATATTTTCATAGCCTTTGTTTCTCTGCTTATTAGCCAAAGCTCTCTAGGTGGATTCTTAGCCCCTGATTCCAAGCCCCAAACTAGCTATTACCCTGAGGGGAAATTTTGCTTGCAGAATATCATCTAAGAGGTCTGTGGTTGCCTTTTCTCTTCTTTCCTGCGTCTTGGCCCCTCAAATCCTGGTTGCCTCAGTCACTTCCCATGCTCCCAATCAGAAGGCTGTTATTTGTTATTTTTCTTTGCATTTCAACTGACTTTTCCATTTGTTCTTACCAGAATAATTGGTCTGGTGCAAGCTACTTCATCTTAGCCAGAAGTAAAGGTCTAACATACGATTCTGAAAATATCACTCAACGTGTCTTTGCCTGTCTTTTGGTTACTTACCTGAAAAAATACTAGCATCTTGCCTTTCTATTCCCATGCTATAGTTCATTCAAGTAAATTTGTAATGTGCTTGATAAACTCTAGAATTGAGAGAGAAATCATTACCTTGAGATGTGCAGTAGAAACACTGAGTCTTGGGGAAAACAATATCACAAATAAGATTATATATGTGATTAGTGCAGATATCAGTTATCCTTGCAATAAAGACAATGTCTGTTCTACTCTTATTTTAATATACTAAGCTTTCCTCAACTTCCTCTGGGGAAATATTTTGCATCAAGACACTTGATATTAAATCTGGATGTGTTTCAGGTCTGATTGCACCTAGACCAGCACCTGCAAATTCTGCAATTTAGTTGTCATCACTCTTGTTTATAATTCCTACATTTCACTTCAGTAATTATTAAGGCAAATTACAGGTAGCTAGATTTGCTGAGGTTGAGCTGTCATTAAGCTTTTTCATTAAGCTTTTTCATTTTTGTTTGCATTTCACTCTGTGTTAGTCAGTACATTGTCCCTGCCTTGTCCAGTATTTTAGAAGGAAGTTTGTTTCTTCTTGCTTACTATTCTCTGCCTGTTTCATTACTTTTGTCCCTGAGGAACCCTGGGAGAGTGAGTACCAAATACAGAAACAGAACCCAGGTTTTCTTACTTTTAGATCTGAACTGGAAATCAGAAAACCAAAAGGCCAGATCCCAGATAGCTTGCTTTCTCTTTTATTCCTAGCATTAGGACAACCTCCACAAGAAGTGACCTACTTTTTCATAAGCCATTACTCATATCTTAACCTGTCTATGGGTATATTGCCCTCGGTCTCTGTGATTATTCTAAGCCTAAAAATATGATCCTCCTAAAATTACCTCTCCTTTTTCTTCTACCTACTGCCACAGCATGTGAAGAACAGTTGTATTATATTGATTATATACCTGTACAAGCGGTAAAATGTTATAGATATTTATAATCATACAAATTATCTAAAGCTGACTCCTTGGTGAATGGAAACTGAAAGCAACTAATTCACTTTATTTTATGCCTGGTCATTTATATTGCAGCCAATGAAATCATACCGTTATTGCTAATTGTTTACGTAATGTACTCCACCCACCTGAAAGGGGCTCCAGGCATTGTAATGTGATTTACAAGGATATTGTAACATCATGGCAACTACACAGCTAATTGGGAAAATTAAGTCTGGCCTCTTAACTGGCAAAAAGGAGCAGAAATAAGACAGCTAAAGGAAACAAAGAAAGGAGAAAGGATTTAGGAATTATTCTCCAGCAGTCATTGCTGTAGAAAACATCCACAGAAATGACAGTTTTGATGTAGAGAGTGGAGGGTGAGCTGTGAGCTACAGATAAAGGAATATTTGAGGGTTTATTACCTTGACAGAGCAAGTAGATTTTGCATGGCACCGGGACACTAAATATTGCTTTGAAGGAAAGATTTGGGGGGAACAGCAATAAAATTAAAGCAACTGAGTAAAGAATGAGGGTTGCTGACTTAGTGATCAAACAACATTGTTTTCTTACCTGATAAAGATGGTGCATTAACTCTGTAACTCTCAATTGTGATATGTACTTTCGGGCCATGTATTTCTACTCTTTCAAGGTTCTCAGGAGGCCCCATTACAAATGAAATTTAATTACTGACTGATGGAAGCCACACTAATAAACGAGGAAGAGGTTTATTAGTTCTCTCTTTGTTCATCCCAGAGAGGGAAGCCAGTGGTCCTCTCTGTGTGTGTGCTATGGGGAACCCCAAACTTGGGATGGGGAAATAGACTGATGATCTAACACTGGACCCACCGGTTACTGATCCATTTTATTTGACTCTTACTGTTGTCTTTGAACATATTTCACACTCAAGAAACATGGGAAGTTATTAATGAAACCAAGAAGTCCCTGATTAAGGTGTAGGGAAGGTGCTCTGGCTTTTGCCGTCTCTCACCTCTATATACTTAAGCAAGCTATTTGAACTTTCTGAGCCTTGGTTTTATCATCCAATGAACAGGAATAATAATCCTTAATTAAGGGATTAAACGGGATGTGAATGTCAGATGCCTGGCACATAGTAGTTAGTCAGTGAATGGTAGGAATTTTTATGAATGTAATTTTTTACAATTTCATAAATAAAAGTAAGTAGTAAGAGGAAACATGAAACTGTTTTTCAAGACTATATTCAAGGGTAGGGGGGAGAGAAAAATTCACTTTGTTAGTATTTGAGAGGGGATATGAAATGAAACACTGATGGAAGAAAGCCTCAAATACCTTGACACTTGCTTAAATGCTCTTGGTCAAATTTGGCGAAGCTTTGTTTCGTAGTGGAAGGGCACTGAGTCAAGTTTTCTCTACTCGAAGGGTTTGGTGATTAGACTTTGCACAGTTGCCAAACACCATGATATGGAATGCTCAGGGATCTACAGGCAAGTTCTTCAGGATCCATAGTGAGTTGAGATAATTCAAGATGCCCTGATTCCAGGCGATCTCACAGATTCTCAGTACCCCTTGATGTCTTTCAGACTCTAGAAAGCAAAATGTGTAACAAAATGTATAACTCAAATATATAATGCAATGTATTCTTTTTTTTAATAGATTTTTATTGGAGTATAATTGCTTCACAATACTGTGTTAGTTTCTGCTGTACACCAAAGTGAATCAGCCATATGCATACACATGTTCCCATATCCCCTCCCTCTTGAGCCTCCCTCCCACCCTCCCTATCCCACCCCTCTAGGTCATCGCAAAGCGCCGAGCTGATCTCCCTGTGCTGTATTATTTACTTTGTAATCAAAGAATACATTTACATTAAAGGCTAGCAGTTTGCATTGAAAATGATCTCAGGAGTTAATGTATACCAGTCCATGCCTTCCCCCCATTGGCAGCAATATATATTCCTACATAGCCTAGTTAATGTTGCCCCTTTACACTTTTTCTTTCTTTCTCAAAATTTCTTTTGTCCGGTTTGGAGACACAATGACCTTGACTTTTCCATAGTTGTAATCATAGTTGCTTATTGAGAGGTAACTGCCGTCCGAGAGTCATTTGATAACATTTAGTCTAACAGAACTCTAAGACAAGGACTTTGAATCACCTGCTTCTTTTTTTCAGCCCATGTTTATTTTCTGTGACTGCCATAACAAATTACCACAAACTCTGTGGTTTAAAACAACAAAAATTAATCTCCTTACCGTTCTGGAGGTCAAAAGTCCAACACATGTCTCACTGGGGTAAAGCCAATGTGTCTGCAGGGCTGTGTTCCTTCTGGCAGCTCTAGGGGAGGAGCTGTCTTGCCTTTTCCAGCTTGTGGAGACTGTCTGCATTCCTTGGCTTGTGGCCCCTTTCTCCATCTTCAAAGCCAGCAATGTCTCATCTTTCTTACCCTGTTTCTCTCTCTGATCGTAACTGGGGAAGGTTCTCCACTTTTAAGACTGATGTGACTAGGTTGAACCCACCTGTGTAATTCAGGATCCTCTCTCCACCTCAAGATCCATTCCATAATCGAAGGTCCTCTGTGCCAGGTAAGGTAACATATTCACAGGTTTCAGGGATGAGAATGTGAACGTCTTCGGGGGTGGGGGGCGATTATTATTCTGCCTACCTTGAACAAAAAAGAGAATTATCATTTATTTTGGCAGAAATTATACACGGAACTTCTAAATGCTGTCTGCAGCTGGCTCTCAGGTAGATCAGTCTTCCGCTACAGGAGAGTCTGGAGGCGGCTTGTAGACTCCTACAGTAAGTAGGTCCTTGATTGAATACTGTGGACAGAGAGAGTGTGGCCTTCGTGTGTCATGCCCTTTTATTACCCGGCAGGAAACGGGGCTCCCCTTCATACTCAGGACGTTATCAAGCACACGAAATTGCTCCTAAGGATCCTGGAGAGAGTGAGAGAGTGTGAATGACTTGGGAAAGGTCTGGAGAGTGGGGTTTTACCTTGGGAGTCCCTGGACAGTCTGGGCAGGGAAGGAAGTTCAAGCTGCCTCAGAGATGGCCTCTCTTGAGAGCCATGAGTGTGCCAGAGTGGATGAATACCTCGTGTCTGGCAATCTGAGCGTGATGATACCAGAAACAGGACACTGTAGCTCTGATTGGATTAAAGAACTTGTAGGCAGCTACAGAAGCTCCAGAGAGGGTTAGAGAGGGTGAAAAACACCCCCCACCGGGGAGGGTGGCCATGTGTGATGGTGCCAGGGTGGCTGCGTCAGTCTCGGGGAGGCTGGTGTAATAGACCCTTCTCCTCTGAGCTGGAGGGGCCGAGAGTGAGCTTCCGGGCCCAGAGGTGAATATTCTCTTTGTCAAAAGTAAACTGAGTGTGTTCCAAGATTCGTCCTGTGCTCGTTTCACCTGCACACCTTCTCATGCTGCAGATGAGGGAGCTGAAGAGCAGAGACAGAGCTAGGGGTGAGGAAAGGAGAAGTCGAAGGGTGATGGGCTTTCTGCAGTAGTTCGGGGTGAGTTCAGGGCCATTCTCTCTCCAATTACTTACTGGAACAGAGAACACTTCCAGGAGCTGGTAGAGTTTGGACTGAGTCTGGAGGGAGGGAGGAGAACAGTAATGACAATGATGAAGATGCTGTGATTGAAAACAGAGTACAGAGAAGTGAAGCAGAAATCGCAACCTCTCCTCTTGGAAAAGTAGAGGCAGCTTCACTGTCAGAGAGGGTCTTTACTGGCTGTGGCTTTTTATGTCTACTGAAATTATTAGAGCTAAACTGATGAACGGAGATATGAAGCAGCTGCTGATAGGCTGTGATGTGAAGTGCTATGACCGTTTAATGCACATTTGTTAAGAAGTACCCTAGGGTGTCGGATGGTGTCTGAGCCACGGGGTCACAAAAGACCATAAGGGAATTGGAATAGAGAAGTTCATTACTCACAGGCCTTGGAGGAGTACATGACGTGCCTCCAGGGGCCACAGGGGGAGGTCAAGGCCAGGCGTGGGTAGAGAGCCGCCAGGACCTGGGGCACATGCCTTTATCAGGGTCCAGGGGTGGAATGCTTTGAGGTTCCCAGGCTAAGCCTGGATTGGTCAATTCAATCTAAAAAGATCAGGGTTTTTGTAAGCTTTTCGGGGCTCTTACCTAAGGGTCACGCAAGAAGAAGGCCCTGGGAGATGGGGGAGATTGTTTATCACAAGGGTGACTGGGGGAGTCATGTCAGGGACTTTCATTTACTTGTGACTCTGAGGGCTATTGTCTAGGGTGTGCCGGGGGAGGGGCTAGTGTCAGTTGAAGGTCCCTGCAGGCCACTTGTCCATACGAAAGGATGCCAAGGCAGCAATACTATGAAGTAGTTTAGTTAAACTCTCAACATGAAGGCTATTGAAAGAGGATTGGATCAGGAAGACCACACTTTGTGCCTTTGGGGAGATGCATTATAACAGACATGCAATTATCATTATTTTTGTTGTTGTTGTCTTTACAGCAGTCACAATTCGTGGGGTACCTGCATCATTCCAGGCACTGTGGTGAAGTCCATAGGCTTTGAATGCAAACAGCCTGGACTCAAATCTCAGTACTGCCACTTTTTAATAGTATGATATTGAGCAACCTCTCCAAACCTCACCTTCCTCAACTGAAAAATGGGAATAATATGAGGTCGATCTTGTAGAGTCGTTGTCATGATTAAATGAGCTGATGTATTTAAAATGGTCGGTACAATGCCTGACTCTTCACATTCAATAACTTTCGAGCCTTTTTTGTGTGTGTTATTTAGTATGTAAATATTTTACAGATTTACCTTCGTTAGAATGTTATCATATATGAACATCTTAGGGTGAATGGGTTTTTCAGACCAGTTCTCACCTGCCAGGGCTCTGATAAAAAGGAATATAATAGGAAAATTTGATGATGGGTAAGGACATGGAGAGATAGATCCCAAGTAGGTGACTCTAATTAGGAGTGCCCCATGATGGGCCCTGGGGATCCTGGGGGCTGTACTATGAGACACTGAATACTTTGGGGTGCAGAACAGAGTCCATTGTGCTCTTGTGCCTAGTCTAAGTGTTAAGTGTACTAAGCGTATAACAGAGATTGATGTCTATAACTTAGCAATATAACGAAGTTCTGGTTTCCAAGGTGTTGAATCTAATTGTGTTTGCTTCTGAAATTAAAAAAAAAATCCCAGTTGAGGACTTCCATTAAATAACTCTACAACTTCTGGCACTCCTCATCTCTAAGATGAAAGCATAGGGGAAAAAGATTTCTAATGTCCCTTTTGTGTCTAACATTCCACGACTCTCAAAGTGAGGGCCAATAGGGCTTCCCTGGTGGCTCAGTGGTTGAGAGTCTGCCTGCCAGTGTAGGGGACACGGGTTCGTGCCCCGGTCTGGGAGGATCCCACATGCTGCGGAGTGGCTGGGCCCTTGAGCCATGGCCGCTGAGCCTGTGCGTCCGGAGCCTGTGCTCCACAATGGGAGAGGCCACAACAGTGAGAGGCCCGTGTATCGCAAAAAAAAAAAAAAAAAGTGAGGGCCAGTATTAGGTATTTCCTTTTATAGGAATTTGCTTTGCCTGGGGAGAGCAAAACCATAGGCCCCAAACACTGTGTAAGTCAGGTCAATTAAGAAGGATTGCTCCTTCAGCTCCGGGTTTGCTTTAGCAAATCTTTAGCGCTGGCTCTTTATTTATAACTATGTAGAGGACCAAAACAAGCTTACATCTGACTAGGGCATGGAGAAGCCAAACACAATTCAGATGCATTCCTAAATCATGTATTTTTCTCATTGACGTACATGACATCACAGAGAGTGCAGCTGCATGGCATAAATTTTTAGGACTTGATTACAAACAACCTCCGACAGACATCCCTGGGAGAATGATGAGGAAGTTGTCCCTGTGACATAGCTGATCCTTCTCCTCTACGGAACAGGCTAGTGGTTTTAAGGGCAAATATCGGCACCAGTCTTGGCACCTAAGGAATAATATAGGTTGTTTAGGGATGGGTTGAAAATCATTCACCATCAATTCTTTCATATTTTGAGTTTAGTAATTTTTCTAAAAGGCTATCCTGAGCATTTCTCACTTCGACATGTCAAGAAATGCTAAGACTTGGGTCCAGATCTTCAGTAGCATTCTAAGCATCATTACATCCTGTTTATTTGAATGCTTGATGTCAGACTGTCCCCCAACCTGATGCTCCAATACCCTCAGACTCTGTCCTTTCCCTTCTGGAACCTTAAACAATGGGCTGTACTATCATTGGGTCATCTACTAGAGGGTCTTAAAATTCACTCTCCCATCTCCCCACAACCCACTCCAAATTTCAGTTGTAAACTTCTTTATACCCCCAGGATGAGGATACATGTTTCTCTTAGACAGGCCTATAGTAACCTGTACTTAACGCCTTTGGAAATACTTCTCCTGTGTGTTAATTTCTTCCTTTTTAGAATAAGCTCCTGGAGGAAAGGAATAGAAACTGATTCTAATTGTAGAGGAACAAAATATGTTTGTGGAATGATTGAGTGACTGTATCTCATCTCCAATATCAAACACTGAGACACATGGAGATGTTTAAGCAATGGCTTGGCCCATAGTGACTCCTACCCTTATCCTTATTCAGCTTCTCAGTCATGGTGGACAATACTACCGTCTCCCTCAATCCTCACAAGAAAACCTCGGAGTAATCATGATTCATTGCTCTGCTTTGTATGCATACTTCATGCAGCTGGTTTTTCTTTTTTAACTTCTTGCATATTATGTGAAGACTAACATTTATATATTTAGAAAGTCCGTAACATTCATTTAGACCCTCTCCTCAAGTGGAAATGTGAAACTAAATGATTAAGTTGTAATTAGTCCTCTATAACAAAGACATTTACCTACTTAATGAGTGGTTAATTGTTGGTCCTTTATATTAGGGTAGCCACATGATTTATATTCCAAACCAGGACTGCATTGAGAGTGAAAGAGGGCACTATTAATAACTGCACAGGTCGACAGGGGTAAGCTTGGACTCTACAGGTCACAGTGGGACATATGGTCACCCTATTTATAGATGAAGATGCTGCTGAACTAGCACCAGCAAAGCATGCCCGTGGGACCGTCCTTCCCTAATTGTGATGTGTACATGATGAGCCAGTTATAGCTGCTTATCAGGATATCCTTATAGCTGTTAGGACAGTTATGGACAAGGTTGGTTTGTGCCTGGATTTTAATTTATAAATGTGACAGAGAGGCTAACCCTATTGAAAGAAGATTTTTATTACTTATAGTTACAAGGAGAGGCTTACATTTTCCCAGAGGGGGCATGCTATGTCATGCAGGGCCACATGGGGAAGCACGAGGTTTGCCCAAGGGGCAGATGCAGGATCCAGGGGAAAGCGTGGTCCAGAGCTTTTATTGTGTTTTCCATGGGAAAGGAAAAGCGGGCAGGGGAAATGGCTTAGGACTGGCTAGTTTGAATGATGTTGGTAGGCTCTGGGCTATATGGGTGGGCTCTGTAGTTGTCTGGGTGATTCAGGGCAGGAGAAATATTGGCTTGGTGTGTCAGTTAAAAGAGGTGGTTGGGGGTTTGGACCCAGAATTGATTGGAGGGTCTGTGTTATGATTTTTGTGCCCTTTGCAAAATCTGTATCACAAGGGAGATGTAAACAACTTTGGCAATTCGTTCGACCCTATGATGAATGAATGCCAGTTTATTAATGAATGCCTCTCAGAAACTCACTGTCTCAGTAGAGACTGAAACCTCAAACTTCACATCAGTAGCTTGAAGCTCTAATCCACACAATGAGCTGGCCCATTCTCAGCTTAGTAATAATGGCCCCCTCAGGTGCCTGGGGACACAAACAAAAAGGACAGCATTGAGGGTAGGCTGAAGGTACATCTTTGAAATCAGTGGTTTGAAGTAGACTCCTCTCCAGGTTTTGCAAGAAGATGTAAAAATTTAAACATATTTTACTGCATTTCAAGGAGAATGGTAGCAGATTGGCTTGATTTTAGGTATGATGTGAATGTGAAGTTCTCTTTTTTGGTATCAGGGAGGGATTTACAGTTGAGAACAGGTGGCCCAAACTCAGTGCTGTCCAATGGTGTGGTGAGGAAATGGGGAGTCCATTCAGGGAGGCCATGAAGCTGTCACTCCACAGGCTCTCTTGTGACCCCAACCAAAAGGCCACGGGGATGTTCCCATGTTTATTTTATAGCTGAGGACACTGAGAGGGGTTGAGGAAGTGTCCTAAGTACTTCAGCTTTTAAGATGCAGAACTGATAATAGAATGTAAGTTTGTCCAACTTCCCCAGATTCAACTGGGAGCTCCCTTATGAGGGAAAAACAGAGATCCTTTCTGCACAAGCCTGCTCTCTCCTGGTTTAAACCAGGGTTTAAAACCTGTGCCTTTGGAACGGGCAGCCCTTGCTCCTCGGGTTCCAGCCTGGAGCAGGCTTCTGCATATCTCCCAGCGTGTTGCCATTTATGGATTTGGGCAAAATAACAGAACTGCAAAGCTTCAGACTCCCAGACTTCTTTTTTTTTTTTTTTTTTCCCTTTTCTTCCACACCGAGCTTCCTGTTTCTATGGCAATGAATAGGATGTTTTGTACCAAGAAACACTTTAAATGCCACTGGGGGAAGGTAAGAACCCCACATAGCTCTCTACAGAGCAGAAAGGTGAAATGAGATGCTAAGAAGAGCTGAGAAGCGGAAAAGCTGGAATAGAGGTGGGAGGAGGGAGGAGGGAGGGAAAGAAGCATCTGCTGAGAAAGAAAACTAAAACCTAGGCAGCAACATGGCAGGCAAGAGCCAGGCCCCTCAGGGCGGCAGCTGTCAGTACAGGAGCATCAATGAGCACTTGGAAATCCATGCGGACACCATGAGAACCCCAGGGGTCGGGGTGTCAGGCAGTCTTCACCTGGCAGCGGGGGGCAGAGATCAGGGAGGCATCTCTAGATACGCTCACTACACAGGACCCACTGCCAGGTGGCTTCCTGTGTAACCTGTAAGGTAAAGAGGCTCAAATATTCTACCTTGCAAATGCTCACTCGACACACACAGGCTGGTACAAGGCCACTGAAATCAAGCTCTTCCACCTACGAGGTTAGAACCAGGATTTCTGGTTCTAACCAGATGCCCCGGGATGGACTCTGGAAGGCTCTGCCATCTTCCTTTCTTTTCCTGCCTTCTCTGGTTGTTTGGTTGTTTGCGTGGGATTGCTTACAATCCGTGTACCACACATGCTTACAAGAAGGCAGGTGTTTAAAGTAACATAAAATACAAGGGATACAAAAGAGAACCTGGAAAATTAAAGTGCTAATGGGGAAAATTTCTTTCCCTCTTTCCCCTGTCCGACTTTCCCCAACTGATATGCAAAAATATATGACCAAATCCACATCCAGAAAGGAAACACCGTAGAACAATTTAAATTTTCACCTGGTAGAGCTATAAGTGGCATATCAAGTAGTTCTCACTTTGGGTTTTACTAATTCCTCCACTAGAGCCAATCCAAATATAATCAAACTTCATCGAGCTTGAAGTTTCTGTTAGACAAGTTTTTAAGAGCTATAAGCTGGAATTAAAGGCACAGTAACAGCAAGACCCAATCAGAGGGCAGCCTCAAAATAGCCCTGGTCCCCATGGAAGGCCAAGGCAGATGTATTTGTCCAGCTGCTGGATGCAGAAGGCCTCTCACTCACCAGAGGTCCGTAAAAGGCTCACCTACAGCTGCTTGTGAAATTGGTTCCTTGTAAATGAAAGTTGACCGGGAGTCACATGAGCCAATGGCAGCTGGACAGGGAGGGCCAGGGTGCCAAACGGAGCAGGAAGTGGCCAGGGGCCAGGGTAAACAGCGAAGGGCAGGAGCTGAGGTGAGTATCTGATCCAGGATAGTTCAGCGAGGTCCTGCTTTCCAAGGGTTTGGCCAGGGCCACCTGGTTTATTTTCAATTCATCTGGGTATGCCCTCATTGACTATGGGAGCCTCACATTTGCATGTCTGCTTTAGGAGACCCTAACAAGTACACATAATAAAATGTTAATTTATGCCTTCTGCTAGGGTTGGAATTGAGTGTGGCTTGATGCAAACTGCAAAACAGAACAAATCTAGAAATTCTGGCAGGCGGAAGAGTAGGGCGGAGGGAGGACGTGCTCCTCTGAGCTGTGGAAGGGAGGCTGAGAGGAAACTTCCGGCGTCAAGCTCCCTTCAGACCCCAGACAGGGGCTTTCTCCAGCAGCTGGGCTCAGTTTCCCCAGCACAGCTGAGCGATGGCCTTTCTGTCTTGAGAGCCCCGAGCCACACACTGTAATAGTGACCAGTACTGGGCACAGGGTAGGGCCTTCGTAAATATTGGGGGAATCGATTAATAATACTGGGAATGTTCTGAAGATGAGCTCTTCCTCCCATGTTTGCAAATTATCAGGTCTTGTTTACCTCTTTAAGAACTCCACACCCATCTCCACCTTAAAGGAGAAAGCCAGCACTCGTGATGTTCTGAGTTATTCTAAAAAGCAATCCGCTGTGGGTCTCTGAATTCTACTGACCCTAGACCAGTGCACACTGCCTCAGGCAGTCTTGTGTAAACAACTCTTTCCATTCAGCTGTGCCCAGACCACCCTATCCTGGTGCCACCCCCATGGCCGACACTCCTGTGTGTCCTAAATTGGTCCCGTTAGCAGGAGTAAGACAGAAATTCCTTATAGCTATCCCCCTTTCCCCCATTCGTATGAACATAAAGCTGATATCATTCCACGATTAAAATACGCCAACAGAATTCTGGTTGATCTCTGTAAACACCTTTTGGGGTTCCTGCCCAGCCCGTGACTCTGCATTTCCCTGAAGCTCAAGTAACCGTTTATTCACCAGGAACCCTCGACCTCCATCAGAGATTGCATCAGAGTTCCAAGCTGGACAATCACAGTCTTTCTCTTAGGAATTTGGAATTAAAGAGAGCTCGTTAGCATCTAGGTTTGGCTCAGACGCACATTTTGGAGCAATGGTGGTCATCTGCGGGGAGAATTGGAACAAGTCAGTCTTGGGAGGCGGGGGAGGAAATGCAAATATGCAGAGTAAAGCAGAGTCAAAAGAAGCCTGCTTACACTTCCTTCCACTGGGTTCTGAAGGTGACTTTAAATTCCTATTGATTGATCAGCCTACCACCACTGCTTTCTGATACATGTAAACAAAAAGACTTTAAAAAGACAGTAACAAGGTTCACCATAGACATCTGTGGCTCTAATCTACGCTGCAATTCCTAACCCTAACCTTACCCTTTTTCATCATAACTTGACTCTAAGACTCTACTCAAAGTCAGGGCGAAGTTCCCAATTGCCTATGTTACCATGACAATGACCCTTTACCTAGCTCTTGGTGAACCCCCTGCCTGCCCATCCCAAATGATTTCCCCCTGCCACTGCAACGTGCAGCTTTGCTTGAGTCTCGGCATTTTTTCACACTTCTCTGAACACACTCCTTCCTCTGTTTCCACTGGGATTGCTCGCTAGGCTTAGAATGGGTTTCCTTCTCTCTGTGGCCATACAGATACATCTAGATCGGATACTGGACGCTTTTGTTTTTGTTTTGTTTTTGTTCTTGGCAAATGTAATGGTTTCTACTTGCTGACTTATGGAAACAAATTTTGGTGATGAAAAAATTGACAATAGATGGGGCGCAGCACCTGTAGGCACTTGGCTTTCACGTGCCTGGCACGGTATCTGGTCCCTGCTAATATCTGTATGGTAATAAAAGAATTACCCAATTTAAAAAATAGAGGAAATGAATGAGCTAAAAGGAGTGGCTGCTTGTGTCCTTGGCTTATCCAGGGATCCCGATTCTCCTCCAGCACGGGAAGACGTGACGGGTCTCCAGCCCCTGGGAAGTTAACTGGGCAGTGCCGTTGTTCTCCTAGGGGTAAAGGGGTGAAGAGGTTTGAGGATGAACACACAGTATATAACACTTCGTCTAACTTCTTTTTCTGTTTGATGTCAATAAACTACATCATGAAATGAAAGCCCATGTGATGGGGGTAAAGACCCGTGAATGGCTGCTTAACCATCTGATGAAAATATAACCAAGGAACTTATAGAGATGCCCTGTTCTCTTGCTCAGAGACCCAACAGGTGAACATAAATGCTTCTTTCACACAGAGCACAGGTGAGGACTGAGCATTTCAGGACACATGGGGCTCTGCCATGAGTGTGGGTCACACAGTATTTCATGATGATATTTATGATGAGAAGCCTGAGGAAGCTAGTTCTGAGTTTCTAACTGTATGCGAAAGAAGCCTGCTCTGTGTCACAGGTATGCCTAAGTCTACCATTGTGATCCACCTGCGTTCACTGAGTGTAACCTGGGTGTACCGTTTAGCCCTGGGTCTTATTTTATTTTTTTATGTTTCTTTCTTCATCATATTCTTTTTCTTCTATGAGAAACACTCTTTGGTAATATCTGCAGGAATGGCAAAAAAGACTTTTTATTGTGAGATAGAGTTGTCTCCTGCATATGCAACATAAGGGATGGTAATAATTTTTTTTAATGGCCACACATATGGAAAAGGTCTCTCATTGCTTTACACTCTCCACTGGATTTCTCCTCTACTCCTTCTGGCTTCCTGTTGTTCCCTGCCAAAAAGATGTTTTTCTGTCATTCTTTGAAGCCATTTAAATTTTACTTTGGAGTGGACTCCAGTTTGTTGAAGTGTGGCACACTGATCCAAATCATTATAATTTTTAAGGTTTGAAATAGAGCCTATTAGGAATAAACACAGTTAAATAATTGTTTAAAGGATCCCACTAGGAGGAAAACTTTTAGGAGGTGGAAAACCCATATAACACTGAAAATTTACAATCATTTCCAAAATGCATTTGTGAGTCGCTGGCTGCCAAAATGCTGAGGGCACTGTGTATAAGCGATAAACATCGTGGACTCAGTAAATGATCTCTACTAGAGACTTTCTAAAAGAAACCCCCAGAGAATAATGGGTTCCACTGGAGAAAAGGGAAGTCCTTTTAAAAGAATGAAGCATTACATTTTCTAATTAGGTTTCAGGCCAAAGGTTGAGTAACTTAGTGGGGAATCCAGAGTCATCCCTGGATTTCTCATCCTCACACTTAGCTACTTTCTCTCTGGAAGTCTCTAACATTGTTAAATGAAAGAACAAAGTAGAGCAGGAGTTTTGAAAAATTGGATTATAAAAGACTGTGGCCTTCTGAAATATTTGAAACCTGGGACTCTGAAGAGAGGAGGGTATGTGTCCAAAAGTCTCAAGACTGTACACACGAGAAGACAAGAAACTCATTAGAAAAGAAAGTGGCAGTATGCCCTGTAGTCCTCTGACCTGTCCTTGTGTTTAAACCTTTTCTTCTCTGGGTCCCCTATTCCAGGCAGGATGCCCCAGAGGCGCTCCTCCAGGTGGGGAGGTCACCGTGTGCCTATCCTGTGGTAAAGAGGACAGAGCAGCCCCGGTGGAGGACAGGCCTGGTTTGTGGGTGTAGGGGAGGTTTCTAGTAGCTCTTTTCATTCTTCCAAGTCATGACATTGGAAAACCAATTCTGAAGAAAGGGGACAGTAGCTGATTCAAATCACTGTGGAGAAGATGGCCAAGAAAATTTGGAATCTTCGTCCTCATGCACCCCCTAGTGTAGGATGGAAGGTAGTTCCTTGGTTACTGGGCTGCAGCTGAAAATCCTTCAAGCCATTCCCAATCACCCCCTTTGATAAATAGGACGTATTAAGGGGAAATAAATGAGAAATAAAGTCCAGTAATGAGTTAAATTTGCAACTGCAACAATTGCAGACTACAAATTAATAAACATTTAAAGAAAGCAAGCAGCTTTGATATACTCAGGACTCAAATGTGAAGAAAGTGGGCAAACTCTCCATTGTTTAGACCAGCTTCTCAAATGTTAATGTGCATGTGGGTCACCCAAGGATCTTGCTAAAATTTTTGATTTGGTAGTTGTGGGTGGAGCCCTCAATTCTGCATCTTTAACAAGCTCCAAGTGGTATAGAGGATGCTGGTCCACAGACTACACTTTGCTAGCACTTCAAATAGCATGCAGGGCTGGTTTGTCCCCTCTGATTGGCCTGTGTGTTTTATAGTATTCTGAAGTTCTGCTAGAGCTGCTGTCTCCACCAACACTCCAACAAGCCCTGCTAGCACACTGCAATGATTCCCTCATTCATTCGGTGGCACTGTAAATTTGTCAGCTCAGAGATAATTCTTTTTTATTTTCTGAACTTAAATAATATTTACCAATTTGCATTTAACTGTTTGTAACGCTGGATTGTTAATGACTACATATTACCGTGTGATCTCATGATTTATGAGTTGGTTTTGTTTTCCCAGCTAAGTTGTCTGCTCATAAGAATAGGGGCTGTCATACCACTTTGTTTCTTCCATGGGGACATGCACGGTGCAGGGCATATAAGAGACAATGATAAAATTTGTTGATTCCTACTGTCAGCTTTGTGTGTGTGTGTGTGTGTGTGTGTGTGTGTGTGTTTTGCGGTACACGGGCCTCTCACTGTTGTGGCCTCTCCCGCTGTGGAGCACAGGCTCTGGACGCGCAGGCTCAGCAGCCATGGCTCACGGGCCCAGCCGCTCGGCGGCATGTGGGATCCTCCCTGACCGGGGCACGAACTCGCGGCCCCTGCATCGGCAGGTGGACTCTCAACCACGGCGCCACCAGGGGAGCCTCCTACTGTCAGCTTTAATATGAAAAAAATTCAGATCTCTTTCCTAAGACTGAATTTTGATTCTTAGGTGGCAGAGAGAGGAAGAGTTGGGAAGGCACCAGGTTACTGTAAGAAGTGAACAGAGGATGCTGGGGAAATTTTGGACCTCTTCTAGCAATCAAGATAAATATATCCTGGACCTCAACACTTCTCCTAAGGTTTTCCTTAGAGTTAGGTGGCTTGTTTTGAATTCTGTTTAGGTTTGTACTTAAGATGACATATGTAAAAATGTTCAGACATCCTGAGCAGAGGAAACAACAAAAAATAGATTTGAAAACAGTACACATGACATGACTGAGGAAGAAGTTAAGTGCTTTGAAGAAATATAAGATGAGATTTTCAAGTCAGGAGAAAGATATTGTATAAATAGGATAAATAACTCTTCTCTATTTTCATTGTGAAAGATGAGAGAAGGGCTACAATGCCACAGGCTTGAGTACAAGCTATACTCTCATGCTTGAGAAATGAACAGATTAGGTGGCTTCACATACCATAGGGCTGTGTGTTTTTAAGACAGAAATGTCTCACACTTTCCAGAGCAGACCATGCTGAAATGGGCAACAAGATAAGATGTGAGTTCCTGGCCATAGGCAATCACTGAGCTGTCCTTGTTGCCTAAAGACTTTTTAATTCTGCCTGTCTGGGCTAGGAAAGATGACTTCTGAGTTCCCTGACAAATCTGAGAGTCAGAGAGTTTTAAAAATAATTAACACCTATTATTAATGACTATGTATTGTACTGATTGATAATTATAATAGTTATTCATAATTATTTTGTGCAATAGACTTTCAGAATCTAAAGGCTCCCTAGAGGCCAATAGAAGCAATAGACATCTTTTTTCTATAGCAGCGTCTCTCCTTACGTACCCCTGAGAGCTACAACATCTATAGGTTCTGCTCAAACACCTCCAGCTAAAAGGAACTCCCTGTGTGCCAAGACAATCATTTCTGTGGGACAGTATTTTTCTGTCATTAGAAAAATAACTCATCTTCGCTGTAATAATTTTATAAAACAAAAGAGAAAAGCACAAAATGTAATTTAAAAATATCTATAATACTATCACCCAGAGAAAACCACTATTAACCTTTTGATGTATATGCCCAGGTGTGTGTGTGTGTGCGCGCGCGTGTGTGCACATGTGTATACTTTCATTTTGAAAAAATCATACTACCCATATTTTAGAACCAGCTTTTATCATCCTTTGTCATTAGTATTTTTCCATAACGTCAGTTTCAGAGGCTGAATAAGCATATATATATATATATTTTTTTTAATAGCTATAATTACTAAAATTTTTTTTCTTTCTATCAAGTTGAAACTTACCTCTTTATAATTTATATACATTTGTCCTTTCTCTGCCCTCCAGAGCTACATGCAATAAAAAGTGTCATCCTTCTTTTCCACACAGCTCTTCAAATATGTGGAGCCTGCTTTCAGATCTCCCTGAGTCTTATTTTTGGGTTTCTATCAGCCTCAGGTTTTCAGGCCTCTTTATGGTTCTCAGGCTCCACTATCATGAAAGCTCTCCTCTGGATTAATTTCAGTATGTCATTTTGCCCAAAATTGGATACAATATTTCAGGGAAGATTAAAAGATGACTATCACCTCCTTTTTTGGTGGAATTTGGAATATTTGTATGTAGCCAGTGTCCTGTTCACTTTTTGAAGTCTCGACTCGTTGTTGACCTACTGTCTTCCATGTCTTACTCTCACACCTGCTGCTCTTGAGTTATCACAATCTCCACCACCACCCTACTACATCTTCTAATCATGCACTCAGGTTGCTCTTAGCCTGAGTGCATAACTTTTTGTATATTCTTTCATTAATCCAACACATACTCATTGAACACTTGTTATGTGCCAGGAACTGCTGGGGTACTAGGGATACGATGGCGTTCTCTGCCCGTCAACAGACTTAGCAATCTGTAATAAAGAAAGGGACAGAGCAAGATGCTACAGAAGCACACAGGAGTCCTTACATGGTCCAAGCCTTGGGTAAGACATTGCTGAAGAAATATGATTTAGGTGAAGACCTGAAGGAAGATTGAGATTCATTCTTGTGAGATTCAGCCCATTTTCCCAGCCCACAGAGATAATTCTGGATCTCAATTTAATTATATTTTTCTTTTTTTTTTTTTTGGTGAAGGATAAAAATGGCACCTACATTATCGTATGAATTGTCAAGAAATGGTAAACGTAAGAGAGCCCAGGACAGGTTTTTGTGACACCATAGACCTTTCCCCAGACTTTTCCAGATCTATCTAATTGTGTTTTGCATTAAGAAACTTTTCTCAATGAATCTATTTGCAGTGGGTAAGGAATATGATTAATATGAATTTACTTAATTTTTCACTTTAGGATTCCTTGCTTAAATCGCTAATGTGTTTAGTCTCCAAAGGCTTGTTTTGGATGGAGTGTGGACATGACATTTCACACAAGCTCCTGATGCTCTGGAAGTGAGCTGTTGATCGCGAGCTCTGGCTTATGAAGCAAATGTCTGCCATTAAAGCTTCTTGGCTTCTTGCGTGGCGTTCCTAGAAGTTGCTCTCAGCTGGATGATGAGCATATGTTAAACTGTGTTTTCCTTCACATACCGCAGGCTTCTTCCATTATTCTTGTCCATGTTTCCATGCTCCTTTTTGCTCTTTTAAATAATCGTGGGCTCATCATTCCTCCAAGTCCCACTCTGGCTCTGCAATATCCAAAGGGACCAATTCAGTTCCCAAAGAGTCAAGCATTTGTTTACACCCCGAATACAAACAACTGAGAGACTATATGAATCTTTCATTTTCCAACCTATTTTGACATTGTGGAGACACATATTCATCTTTTCTTGTTCTCACTCACCTTGAGCAACTACCTGGATGGAAAAAATGTAAAGCAATATTTTCTAACAGCAACATTGATTTCTTTTCCTGAATTGTTGCTTCATTTTATCATGTAGATGTGCTTTTGATACATTGATTGTAAACTCCCAGAAAGACTGGGTGGCTTGCTGTAAAATGTAGTGAGTGTGACCCAGGGCCTGTGGTTACTATCAGTGACCATCTCAATCTCAGGCATGGGCTGGGGACACAAGAAGGAATCTCTGTCCTTGCAAAGTAAATTGCTGTTGAACATTATATGGCTGATATACTTCTTTGTGTGGAATGGTAATTCTTTTTGAAATTACTTCCAAACTTGGTTTAAATACAGTCTTGCCAAAAAAGCCAGACTGTCCTTCCCCTGTCGGAACTCTGTGCCTTCATTCAGTTAAAGAAGCATTTTTCAGGGACTATCTCTTCTGTTTTGCTGCTGCTATTTGATATTATCTAATGTTTTTCCATGAACTTACTGGAAGATTAGGCTGTTTTCTTTTCGGATTTATGTTGTAATGCCATCATTTATACAAATTCATTGCAGGCCTGTTTTGGGAGTTTTTTAATTTTTAATTTTAGCCATAATGTTACTGAGTTTCTGGGCAGAGAACACCTTTTTTTCTCTCTGGCAGTGAGTCACGGTTTTAACACCTTGAAAGACTTACCAGAGGCTCCTTTCATACACGTGGGTGCACTTTGAAAAAGCATTGGGTTGAACTGGCTGATGCGATATTTAGGGTAGCTCATTGGCAGAGAGCTTAGAGAGCAGAGGTAGAGGGGTATTTTATTGGACATCTCAGGTGAGGTGAAAGTTCGCCTCGATCTCCACTGCCGACTTTGATGACACAAAGAAAGTGTTTCTCCCAGATACCAGGCATGAGGCAGACCCTCAGCAGGAGACAGGAAGACTGTCAGGTTTTCACATTTAGCAAGACATTTTTTTTTTAATGATACTTTGATGTCATTCTTGGAGCTATCAGACATGTAGGATCACTGAACATTTCTGTGCTCTTCTAAACCTGTGATGTACAAACTAGCAACTATTTTCAGGTCGCATTTTTTTAGCACAGGGTGCTACATTTTATTTTCATCTTAGCAATGACTGGGTCCTCTTGCACATTACTGAATGTTTTACTCATTTAGGAAAATAACTCTGGCTGGTCAAAAATACTCATTGAAGTGTTCAAGTGTGATATTTATTGATTCTCTAATATTTCACAAGTGCTCTGTCGAAACATTAAAGTGCTACAAGCAACTAATAAATTCTTTGCAAAGTTTATTTATTCACCCATTTATCTATTCATTATGGAACAAATACTTATTGAAAAGTTGTTCTGTACCTGACATTGACGATATAAAGATGAAGAAGACACTGGTTTGCCTTCAATGAGTTCACAATCTACTGGTACATGCAGGAATGTCAGAAGAAAATTACATTCAGTGTGAAGACTATCACTCTAGAGGGGAAAAGAAGGTGATTGGGGAATCACAGAAAGAGTTCATTTTATTGTTTATAAGGGGAGGAGGCAGAGGACCAGGGAGGACTCCAAGAACTAGCTACATGCACACAGCCTTCTGGGAAATGCTAATGTAACTGGTGAGACCACAGTACCCCACCCAGAACAGCAGGTATCAGTTTGACACAGGATCTGATTACGCGCTAACTGTGGGACAAAGGGCATTGGTGCTGTGGGACTGCAGGGGAGATGGTGGTCCATGAAGGTGGGAGTCATCATGAAAGTCTCCACGCTGGAGCTTATGTTGAGCATTAAAGACGGTTAGCATTTTGATAGGCTTTTCACTTGTATATCTCATATAGGACAATCCAAAACAAGAACACTACCTATTGTAGGGGATGGAGGTACCATATATGTTTCCTGGAGATTATAGAGTATATGATACAAAGCCGATTTCTTCTTAAGTGATAAACCCTCAGGTAGGGTTGGGGGAGTCTACATGTACCACAAACAGATGCCTCCTAAGGTTGAAACTGAACAAATATTTATAGTGAAAGTAACAGAACTGTCACAGTTCTGTTTTGAAGGGAACAAACGTGGGGATACATTGTAAGGAAATGCTGAGAACGGGTCCGTTTCTCAGCAGAAACAAGAAGTAGCCTTTCACAGTTTTACAATTATTTATATGTTTTTGTTGATCACATGAAAAGCACAAGATGGAAATTCAGGAATGTTGAGATGATATATAACTTTCTGGGAAGGGAATTTAAGGATCTCTAGTTCACTGAAGGGGGCAAGGGATGTGATGATAGAGAAATGGAACACGGGCTGCAGTACTCACGGACCATACATCTGCGCCGCAGGTAGTGAACAGATGAAACGAATTAAAATCATGTTTCTACTACTCATTTCAACCCACTTGCATAATTCTGAGCCAACTTCTGAAAGGAGGCTTAGCTGAGCTTCCTCTTCTGTAATTCCTGATAAACGGCGATATGCTGGTTGCATACAGATAACTGAGTTCTGAAGACATGAACTAAAGAAGACAAGAACTAAAGAAGACAAATCCCTGACAGCCAAGAGAGTATAATGGGGACTAAGCTGGGTTAAAGCAATTAAACCAGAAAATCCTTGTGACCAGAAAGTTCATGGTTTTACTCACAGCTGCTATCTTTCTGGGGCCATTGGCTGGTGAGATTCAGGAAGTACCTCGGAGTAATGGCTTCCGCTTAGTGGGGAAGAATTCTTTAGGCAGAGCTCGTTCAGATGTTCTTTTCTCTCCAAAAGTCAGGGTGATCTGTCAAAGCCCTTCTATGGCTTGGGACAAAGAAGAGAAGGTATTCTGTAGCAGGCAAGTGGCAGCAATCCCTCCCAAGCTGTAGAGTGGGCCCTGGAGACGAGCCATGCTTTCCACAGTTCTTGAATTTGCATGAGTCTATGCATTCACAAGTAGGAATCGAAATAGCTAGAGTTATATAAAGACAACTGATGCAGACTCTGAACTTTAATGTGTGAATATCGTGAAATCAGAGAAGACACTAAGAATTCTCCAAATCAGTCTATAAAGAAGGTCACATACAGACTGGTACAGAATATTAGGAGGATTTTTGCCCTGTTCTGAACAAGGCTTACAAAAGGAAGATAAGGACAGGGCAATGATAGAAATACTTGCCTTCCAGATATCCGGCTAATTGTTTTATCAATACTTTAGTGAGGAAATTTTAGAGGTAATACAACAAACCACCCCATATCAGTATGTTAGTTGTTGTAACTCAGAATTTTTCAGCATAATATTAATAAATTATACATTTTATGTTTATAACATCAGTTCACAATCTATCGGTCTATCTATCTAATTTAAATAAAAGTAATCCTATCTGAACCAGCTACAGAAAGATATTCTAACTAGGTGGGTCCAACTGATATTGGCAAAGACAATAAGCCTCAGACTTCACTAAATGGTGCCCGAACAAGGCAAATTCCTCGCCGGGTGTGCCAGTGGACAGCTACAGGCTTATGCTTGTTACAGAGATCCATGGAATGTTTGAGAGCCGGAACAGACCCCAAGTCCAATGCCCTTCTTTATATAGGCAAAGATGCTGCAGGCCAAGGGGACTTCCTGAGGAACGGAATTTCACCCCCAGGACTCGAACCCTGGGCGTCAGCTCCCAGTTGGGAGTACACCAAACAGTCTTGAAACAAAGAAAGGGGAATCAATGTTGATGTCCAGTAGGAAGATACTGTGAAATATAAGCATTTTCATCCACTCTCCAAGGAATGACATTTTCCAACTTGATAAACATATCCTGGATATTAAACAACCATGACAAAGAAGCCAGCAGAGAACTTATTTAGAAGTTCTCTTGCTCTTTTCGTTTACTCTGACTACCAGAAAGAGTGTATATCTCTTCAGTTACTCCTCTTTTCTTTCCTCAGCATGGCTGGGAAACAACGAATGTGAGAAGGCTGATGGTGAGAGCGCTGGGGGAATGGGGCGGTGCAGGGAACTGGGTGGTGGCGGCTGACGTGTCCCATTTTCTAGGTGGGCACAGCCGTGGCCTGACCAATCAATCAGCACTCAGGAGGAGCTGGAGTTCCTCCTGTCTGTCTTTCTAATCAGAAGTAAATCCTACTAGACTATACGAGTTCTCATCATAAAACAGGGGGAAGTCCACTTTTATTTATTATGAGAAAATAAATACCACTTTCTCCTTTGAGCAAATATGAGTATTTCTAAAAACACATCAGCAACACCTTTTAGAAGAGTTTTGAGCTTATAGGGATGGAAACACCTAGGGTGGAAATCCCTTACTGGGAGCGAGTTTATGAGATGAAACCTCATTGCTTAAGAGCTTAAGGAAAAGTCTTGGGAATTCCAAGCTGTCAAACATCTCAGAACGAGGAGTGAAACACAGAGGGAAACATAAGGAAAAATGTCTGGGAACTCGTGGATGGTCACACTGCGACTAACCAGGTTCCCCCGAGTCTTCAGAGACTTCCTGCTCCCTCTACGATCCAACACTGTTCCTTAAAGGAAATATTCAAGTTGAGAGATATTCAGATTTAAAGAAGTTGTGTAGTGTTGTGTGGGGAAAATAGACCAAGGGCAGGAGATGGACCTCAGAGGTGCAACAGGATTCAGGTTGGAGAACGAGCATCCAAGCAGATGTCTGTGCTCACCTACTGTGTTAGAAGATTCTGGAGCACAGCAAGCATTTCCCGCCTCAGTGCATTTGCATCTGTTCCCTCTTACTGGAAGACTCTTCCCCTAGCTCTTTACAGAGAGACTCTTCTGGCTGTATCATCCTTGTTCCCTGAAGTCCTACTCTTCTTTTAGAGGATGCCATTCACATCTTTAATAACATGAATCACAGTCTGCGCTTTGATTTTATTGCAGTCATTCCACAAGTACTCGTGAGCACCTAATTCTATCTCAGGCACGTTCTACGCATGGAGAATAAGGCAGAAAGGAAAGTGGCAAAAGACCCCTGATCCCTGGGCTCACCTTCCGGGGTGGGGCGCTACCAAGAGCCCACACTTAGGTAAGGCTTTCCCTGTGCCAGGCCCTGCCCTTGGTTCCGGCACAGCAATTCATTTACCCCGCACTGAATCTCAGAGGTGGGCACTTTTAATACCTTCCTTAAGCAGACGAGGAAATGGTGGCATAAGAAGGTTAAGACAATTTGCCTTGGGTCACACAGTTTGTTCATCATTCCTTGGTTTAAGGACAGATCTTTGCTTATGATATGTCTTTCCCAGTGAAATATAAGCTCCATGAAGTTAGGGACCATCAGTGTCTTGTTCCCTGGTGTATCCTCAGCATCTGGTACATAGGAGGTGTTTATAAATACTTACAGAACGAATGAAAGAAAAAGAAATGTCCTTACAAATACCCATTAGGACCGTCTGGGCTATTTTGGTAAAAAGGCTGCACATTTGAGAAAATGCTATTTCCATCCCTGTTGGCTGTACGATGGCAAAATCGGGCCATCTTCATCCTTGCCTTCTACCACATAGAAATGCATTTATTGTATAGCCATGTTAAACTACTGTATGCTTGTCGATTAATACTGAAACTGAAGTTTAAATTCTTCCTTTATTACTGCCTCTTTTCTCCCCTATTTATTGATGCTGCTGGGTTTAGTCTTCAGGAAGCCAAGCCGAGTTCCCGAAATGAAAACCACCTTCCCTCAGCTTGGATTTGGGCTGCATGACTCAGGGGCTGGCTCCGACACCCTGACATCAGAACTCAAAAACCAGAAGTTTGGAAGAGGCTTTATTCTGGTATCTAAGTAAGAAGGAAATACCTGGTGCATCTTGTCAGCCTTGAAGAGGAAAAAGAGAGTAATCATCATAATAAAAGGGTGGTATCCTGGGTGAAGGTGAGACTGTTTACAAGCATATGTCTTGTGCACACTTGGCTTTGCACCGTGGGGCAGGATGTTCATGGTAGCTCCATGGAAGCTGCTCTCTGTTGTTTGTGAACTTTGATACCTTGGAGCTGCTTTGGAGTTGCTGATAATTATTAGGATTCCAAATCAGTGAATTAATGGAATTCACGCATGACTGAACATAATCAAGAAGAGGCTAAAAATTGTTTGAGAATAAAACCAACTAAACCAAAAGGAAAAGTCTCCATAACTGGTGTATTTATGGAAAGGTTTCTCAGGAAGTGGACAGAAGATGTTAATGACCACGATAATAGGCGTGCTGCTATGATTGTCCGACACTGGGCTAAACCTTTAGAGACATCTCTTTTTTTTTTTTTTTACAGTATTTCTTGTTGTAAAGAGGATTATCCCTGCTTCACACTTCAGTAGGCTCACTCAGCCTGTCGAGATGAAGTTGGGATCCAAACCTGGTTCTGATTGACTCCAGGGCTTAGTTAGGGCTTAAACCACCATGTCATGTATTTTTGAGGATGCTCTTCAGGGCCTCAGGGAAAGGAGAGGGGGTGGGAATGGTGACCTCTCGTTCCAGGTACCTTCCTTTTCACCTGCTTGGTCTGGCACGTGGACCTTACTAAGACATGGGGCTGGAGAGGAAGATCTTCTGGGATTTTTAAGATGTTCCCCCTGGCCTGCCCTGCCACCCTGCATCCTAGAGAATCATTTGGTACATTTGGGAGAGGAGTCAAGAGAGAAGGGGGACCCATTTACTCCTCACGAGTATTTTGCAAGAAGGTGTTAACTACCCATTTTACGGAGAGAACACTAAGATGCAAGACAGAGATTAATTTGCACAGTGTCACATAGCTTCTCAATGGTAGAATTCCTATTTGAGCCCCAGTTTTTCTCAGTCAAAAGCTTTGTTCCTTCCAAGACTAAATCGAGTCCCTTTCCCATGGAGGTTTCTCTTCTCATGTCTGGGTGACTGGCGTGGGTGCTTCTTCCTCAGGGGAGGGACACGGGGTGAAGCCAGAGACCCCACTGCCCTGCAGTCTCTTCCACGTCATCCCCTCAGTGAGGCCTCTCATTCCATGTCTGGTTATTTGTGGAGGGATTGTTTATTGAGTTGTTGACTGTTATTTTGTTCTTGGGGCCAGGTCTCTGTGTTCCCTCATCTTGGAAAGGTGTGTGATACAGGGAGGAAAGCAGGAGTTACGAGGCAAAGAAGGCAATTCTTCTTCTTCGATGCTTAGTGTTCATTGGTGAAAACTCGGGCTTGTCACACTGGATGCTCCTGGAAGAGGAGTGGGCAGATGAATTATACTGCTCGGCGTTCAAAAGAAAGAATTGACTGGGCTGGAAAGGAGGAAAGGAAACTGGGGGCCCAAGAAAGTGTCAGATACTTCTCTCCATCACACACTTAGACACAGAGCCCGAGAAGGGGGGGATTTCTCTGGGGTATGGGGGTGAGGTGGGCGGACATATGACCTGAGCCCCTGGGAGTGTAGACTTGGCTTGCAACTGAGGGATTCCTTGCCTCTGGGGGACATCTCAGGGCTGGGAAGCAAGCATCTCAGTGATGACCACATATGGACAGAAGACCAGGGCTTTCTAGCATTGCCTAATCCATAAGATTACAAGGAACTTTGCATGACTGGGGAGGTGGAACTAAAGCCCCAGTAATGACAGTGATTGAATTTCTCACAGCCTCAGAGAAAAGTGAACTTGGAGCAGATTAAGACAAGAAATAAATGTGATATTTCTTGCACTCTAGTTTTGTGGACCAGATTTTATATCCACTACAGATCCATTTCTTTGGCTGAAGAAAAATTTTTCTTGTAGTTAAACGGACAAATATTCCTGGAAGAAGTTGTATTTATAATCTAGTGTTCCCACCTTGCTAAGGATAAAAATCTCATCCTCAATTGTCACAACAGTGACTCTTCCCAAACCTTGGCTTTGAGGAAGGCATGATGAGTTGACAAAATTCCATATGGCGGAAGGGATTCTTCAGTGCGATCTCTTCACTGTATAGGGAATTTGAAAGCAGAAAGGAGCAATAGCAAGAGCCTTTAAAGAAAAAAGGTAAATAAAAGTTTTCCTTAAAGGAAAAAGGTAAATACTCCTGTTTAGTGATCCTTTGATATGGCACTCAACTTTCTCACCTGCTGACCACTGATGGAAATATGGACTGTGTCCCTTCCTCTTTTCCTCTATCTATCCTGTTATTCTTTCCCTATCCTCTTTCCTCTTCCTTTCTTATTTCATCATTCTTCTCTCTACTACCATTTTTTTTCCCGTGCTCCCCGTGAATGCTCCAGCCTCATTTGGAATTTCAACCAGTTAATATGATAGATGTATTGCTTGATCAACTAATGTATGGATGAGAAATGGGAGAAATGCAGGGAGGGGTTAGAATAAGGTTAGCACATCACGATCCTCTCTCTAGAGGGAATTGCACAACGTTGCTGAGATTTCTCACAGACCAGGTAAAGCAGGAAGCAAGAAGCAGAAATCTGTGACTTGCCTCAGTGTTCCCAAGACGAGAAGAAATTGGTGCCTTGGGAGAAGAACATCTAGTGCAGGCGCTGAGACCAGGGAGAAATTGCATTTTGGTGTTTACAGCATTGAGTGCACTCCAGGAAAATTTTGTGGAGGTTTGAAAAGGAAACAATTATGACATTGACTTCTTAATAGAGGGGACAGAATTCTTACTATCAAGTCCCAGCATTTTCAGAGTTCTCCTGGCATGGAGATGAATGCGAAGTCACCTGTGGGCTTCCAAGCAGAGGCACAATAGACCATAGCGGTGTGCTAAATTCTACAAGAGCTGTTTGCTTTTTCATGGCAGTCAAAAGGTCATTTAATGCCAGGACTTATTTGGATATGAAATAGTCATTTTGAAAATGTTCAGGTGAAGAAATAATGCCCTAACTCTCAACATGTGACTAATCCTTTGAGAAAGGTAATATTAACTTGCAGCATGTGATTCCAAGCAGAGCCAAGCCGTGGAGTGTCTGCTGGTTTCCTAACCATTCTTAAATTAAGGCGCTGCAATCTGTTACATAAATCTCTATTTTCTTATTTTAGGTTCAGCCAGCATTTTGCTAGTGAATAAATCAGACAGCCCAGATGTCATTTCTCCCTGACTAGATATAAATCACAACCAAAAGGCTCGCTAGGTTTGCCAAAAGTGCTTCATATGTCAACGAAATCTATCGTACTGCCCCAGGATTCTCGCCTCCCCCCCAAAGGAATAAAGAGATCATTTGCCATCAGTACAGCATCAAAGAATATTAAATTCCCTTGTTGAGTAATGAAATTCTCTCCCTGATGTTTTACGGTATATAAATGGACAAGATACATCCCTTTCCCAGTTGACGTGGAGAAGCTTCTAGAGCTGCTTGTTTTCTCCTTAGAGATGACCTAACGGAGCCTTGTTGATGAGGGGCCACCACTTCACAGGACCAGAAGAAGATATGGAGTTCCTTACCAATTCATTTCTTTAGGTGCTGTATTGGTCAGGGTGCTGTATTACTGTAAGAGACACCTTAAAATCTCAGTGTGTTGCCGCAGAGAAGATGTCTTTCTTATTCACAACACACATCCAATGTGGATACTCTGTTGCCCTCACTCCCACCAGTGGTTCCGTCATCACCTGGAGCCTCCTGAGATAGCTTCCCTAATCCTCTGCAGCTGGCTGGCCTGGAAGAAAAGGGAAGGAGAATGTGCAGTTTTATTGGGGGAGTTTCATGGGTCAAGACTGAAGGTGGTGAACACCACTGCCCCATTCCATCCCCTAGAACGTAGTCTAATGGTCACTTTCAAATGCAAGGGAGATGGTGAATGTGGGGTATTTCTGAGCGCAGCAGGAGAAATGAGATTGTGAATATGTGGTCATCTCCACCACTGATGCCAGACTCCTTCCCTGTCCTTCCCTTCCTTCCTTCCTTCCTTCCTTCCTTCCTTCCTTCCTTCGCAAAATCTATGATGTTCTAGTTGTTTTGGTGACAGGTTTCCATGTTCTACCCCTCCTTGATGGTACCTTAAGTGGTCTGGGTACCACTTCTGTACTGGGAAGCCTAACTCAGTGTTGGATGGATGGTCTGGAAGGAGATTCAGAAACAAGTGCTTTAAAAAATTATTTTTAATCATTAAGAGCTAAAAGGGTAAAAATGAATAAAATATGGCTGACACATATATATCTTCAGTATATTATTTTCCACAGAAAAGCTGCAAAACTCCTAACATGGCCTGACATCATAGAAGTGAAATATTTCCAAAATGAATTGAGCCCAAATATTTTATATATGGTGGAAGCTCTATCTAGTCTAATTCAATATTTAGCAGTATTTATAATGAATAACAAGCAGTAACATTTTAAGTTCAAATTTCCTACTTTAAAAATAATTTTTCAAGTTAGTGAAGGATGGATTTCTACTCTCCATCTTTACCTACCACTGGTGATAAAGGGTACCTTCCTGATAGTGATTCAATTATAGCAACTTAGAAATTTAAATTTTAGAAAGAAAGAAACATTCATTTCATTGATAGCTAATCTCTGGCTCACTGCACAGGGGGGAAGGGAGGGGGCTGAATGGTCATGGGGAGGAAGCTAAGAACAGTTAAACTTCTTTTAATTAACAGTATTTTATTCAGTAGATTACATAAGACATAAGTACTTTTTAAAAATTGGGCAACTTATCAGTGTTTTTCTCATAAGAATGTTAGTGAAGAAATTAATGCATTGGTAAAGACTGCTAAAAGAGACAGAAGGAATTAAGAAAGGATAGCACATAAATTGAAGAAACATTGGCTTAAGGCACAGAATAAAATTTTATTCAAAGCACAGTTCAGCTATTTCTTTCTGAAAATTAAAAATTTTTATTTTAGTTTATTTAAAAAATGTCTCCCTTATGGGTGAACCAATAAGGTGAAAGAGAATTGTAATAACTTTTCATTTCTGCTTTTCAAGGAGTAATTCATTTTGCCTTATTCACTTGAGAGACTGAAGCCATTTTACTGTTGAATTTTATAAAGCTTGCGTGAACAAGTTCTGTTCACCTATAAGCCCAAGTTGACATGGTTGTAATCTTCCTTTTCTCACTGGCTGCTTCATTTACCATAGAGAAATCCTTTCTTCAGCATTATTTTCTCCCTAGAATGTAAACTTCTTTAGGACAGATTCTTGGCTTATTCATCACTGTATTCCCAGCAACTAAAACAATATCTGACACATACAGAGCCCTCAGTAAGTACTTGTTGAAGATTTGGGTTGATACAAGTGCAAGCAAGGTGCCTTTAGTCCCCTTTTATTGTGCCATAATGTCCTGGTTGTTAATCTGAAGAAGAATTAGATCATTTTGTGAACTCCATTGACACTGTATTGAAAGTTTATTCACTTACTCTTTCACTCATTCATTCATTGAAGTATTTTGTGTTTATGGCACTAAGACGGACATTGAGGACCGCAAGGATTTATAGGATGCAGCCCTTACTAAGCACTAAATTCACTGAAGATTAAAAAGCCTATTCAGGGCTTCCCTGGTGGCGCAGTGGTTGAGAGTCCGCCTGCCGATGCAGGGGACACGGGTTCGTGCCCCGGTCCGGGAAGATCCCACATGCCGCGGAGCGGCTGGGCCCGTGAGCCACGGCCGCTGAGCCTGTGCGTCCGGAGCCTGTGCTCCGCGACGGGAGAGGCCACGGCAGTGAGAGGCCCGCGTAGCGCAAAAAAAGAAAAAAAAAAAAAAAAAGGCCTATTCAAACTCAGGTGATACGATGACAAACATAATGTATTTGAACAGCCCAAGGCGGAATGTAGCCTTTCTTAGGAATGCTCTTTTATGAGGTATCATTACTTTGTTCTTTTAAAAGCTTCTGTTCATCTTGAAAAGCTAGGGACTCATAAATTTCTGCAACTGGATTGGCAACTCCTTAGGGGCAGAAATAATATCTTTACTTGTATCTCCTATAAAGGGCAGAGTCTTTCTTTTAATTGGAAATCAATAAATATATGTTGGATGATTGAGTTATACTACTAAAAACACACTAACCTGCTGAAGAGATTTAAAGTGGTAATAATGATTCTAGTTTGTCTTCCATATAGAGCAGGGATGGAGATATCTTGCCTTATGAAAACTGACTCTATTGGGTAGCCCTAAGATCTTTACAGAAAGGATATATTGCAGAGATTGTTATAGTTCTAAAGTGATGATGAGTAGATGTCTCCATGAATCTTTCCTGTGGGGTGCATACAAATTCATTTCCCTGGACTTGTATATGAATAAACTGTGTCCAATTTGCATTGAGAAACCCACTACAAAGGAAATTACCCTACAGTTTGCAAGGCAGCGATAGAGACACAGATATAGAGAACAAACATATGGACACCAAGGGGGGAAAGCAGGGGTGGGTGGTGGGTGGGTGTTGGGGGTGGTGGGATGAATTGGGAGATTGGCATTGACATATATACACTAATATGTATAAAATAGATAACTAATAAGAGTCTGCTGTATAGAAAAATAAATAAAATAAAACAAAAAACCAAAAAAACAACAAAAAAGGAAATTACCCTATGGATAAAAGATGTGAGGAAGATGTTTTCTGAATGGATTGAATTTCTAGTGTTTGTCTTGTGTTATCTGAAGAAAGCAATACCTTCCTTCTTCCTTTTAATACATGACAAGAAATTTGACAGGGGCTGGGAAATGATAGCCAAATTTTATTCAGCCTTCTGCCTTCCCAACAGTAAAATCCTAATTAAATAAGTATTAGATCCAGGATAGACTAAAGCGTGAGATAGAATAAAAGAAGACCCTTGCAATAACATAATGAGAAAAGTATTTTTAAACCGAATTAGCACTGTTTGAAAAATGAGGCAAACTTGATTCTTTCAAATGTAGGGCTCTCAAGAGGTGAAATTTTGTACACACAGCACAGATGTGTGCTGACAGATATTCAGAAAAGGGGGAAGATCATGCTGTGGAAAAACTGACATGAGTTGGTCATATAAATCTTTGGAACAATCACAGATGAGTCATGGCAAATTCTTACAAAGAATGCATTTTAATAAAAAATGTATGATTTATCTAAGGTGTCTCAAGTTTTAAAAATTGTACTGATTAGCAAGAAAGAGAGGGAGGTGATGTGAATTCAGTTTTTTTCAAATCAAAAGGGAAGCAAAGAGGGGAAAAGAGTCAGTCTCTGTAAATGTCTTTTCAGTGGAATCTGGAAAAACCAGCTAGCCATTTCTTTCACTTTAGGGTCTCTCAAAATCATAAATTCTTGGAGGCCTGAAACTGATTTTCTCTATGGATATCCTTGTTTCTAATATAGGTTATAAAAAAGATAAGTTGTAAGAGAGAAGAGTTAAGTTGCTGAGTTTGTTTAAATGTGGGTGGCTGGCTCTAAGAATTCATCCGGGACCTATGCTCACTCTGTCTTCTTGTTCGGTTATCCTCACCATGTGGCTTCCATCTTGTGGTACGTCCACACTTCAAGCCAGCAGAGCAGAGAGCATACCCCTTCTTTCTTATTTAGTTATTTGGATTCCTTTTTGTTTTCTGGTCACACTGCACAGCCAGGCCCAGCAGTGAGAGCACCGAGTCCTAACTACTGGACCGCCAGGGAATTCCCATATACCCCTTCTGTTTTTTGTTGTTGTTTTTTGTTTTTGTTTGTTTATTTTTAATAAATTTATTTGTTTTTATTTTTGGCTGTGTTGGGTCTTTGTTGCTGTGCGCGGGCTTTCTCTAGTTGCGGCGAGCAGGGGTCACTCCCCGTTGCAGTGCGCAGGCCTCTCACTGTCATGACCTCTCTTTGTTGCACAGCACAGGCCCCAGGTGCGCGGGCTTCAGTAGTTGTGGCACGTGGGCTCAGTAGTTGTGGCTCGCGGGCTCTAGAGCCCAGGCTCAGCAGTTGTGGCACATGGGCCTAGCTGCTTTGCGGCATGTGGGATCTTCCCAGATCAGGGCTCGAACCTGCGTCGCCTCGTTGGCAGGTGGATGGCAGTGAAACCTCTGGTACTTCCTGAGAGATGGCAGGAATATGGGTCCATTCCCCACCTTAACCTGGAACCACTGACTGCCTAGCTGATGCCACCAGGCTATAAATGGCTGCCAGGCTAGGGCTGGGGCTCTTGCTCTGCTAGGAGTTTCCTACTTTACCCAAGGTCCCTGTGGCACTGTTACCCTCAGAGAGGTCATAAAGTATCTGGGCCCTTTTCAGCAAGTGATTCTGGCCAGCCAGAGCAGAACTCTCTCTGTATAACTACCTGCTTACGTTAATTAAATTTAACACATGAGTTATGCATGGTAGGTCCTAGAAATATGAGTGAAACACAATCTGTGTCCACAAAAATCTTACAATCCATGTAGAAGGCAAACCCAATAAAAATAACATTACAAGGGAGAATAAATTAAGTGCCAAAAGAGGTGAGAGGCAGTAATGTCATATCTGTGGAGGAAGCAAGTGTCCTATCAATCCACTTTGAATGAATTATGGCAAAGCTATATCATATGAGTAATTAATTGAATAATACATGCTCTAACTGAAAGGGAGGGGGCAAGAAACAAAACAAGTAAATTAGGGCAAGGCCATTTCCATCTGCCCTTCTATTTAATGAGAATGCCTCCTGGAGCGAGCGGGAGATGGGAGCTATGAATCTGCCCTTTCCTCGGTAGCCTCAGTCCTCTTGGGCGGTAGAAGTTTGCAATGACAAATCCGATATTGGACTTTAAGTGTGATTTGAGGAGTTATACAGATGAACTGTGACCAAGTTGCTTTATGCCTATGTGTTGATTCTATGACCTAACCAGAAATACAAGAAGTTACTCCACTTTATAGGAGTCTGACAAACAGAGATGAAGAAAAGAATGTTCCTGGTGGAGGAAATGGCATGAACAAAGGCAGAGATGGGGCAGAGTAGACTATTGGGTGAACACAGGGAAGAGCTGGGAGAGGAACCTCAGGAAATGAACTGGAAGCTGAGTATTTGCCCATCCGGACACCAGTTTTTCTATACTGTTCAGAATCCATCAGACTTCACATTCACACACAAGACGTCCGTTCTTGTGATGGGGAGTAAGTACGATGGCTTTCGGCTTTCTCCATCTCCCCAGCACTGCCCATGTTCCACGCCCTCATCCTTCCTGCTTTTTCTTTGAGATAATGAAGTGGAAGTTATGTGATCGTGAATTCAAATCCAGATGCTGTGAATCTGGGTCGTTTGGGGCTCATTTTCTCTTCTCTCCATTAGCATAGTAGCCCCTAACCCTCAAGTTTGCCTTGACGATTAAGTGAGACAAGATAACGTATTTGAGACCCCACATGCTTGACAAATAGTTGGTTTTCTCACTATCTCGCACCTGTTGGTGGCCCTGTCAAGGCCCTTCGCCTAGGCCTGCTCTTCCCTGCCAACAAAAACATACAGAACTTCGTGATTCCAAGAGTGGACTAGCTGCCCTAAAGCCTTTGCCTCTTTCTTTGACTCACTTTACCCATCTGAAGTACCATCTCATCCCCTCAGGGCTTTGCTGTCTGCTTGGGAAATTACAAAGCATTGAGCGCAGATCCTAAATAAGAGTCTGGTAACACACCTGCGTTTTAACTGAGGTTTCTGCACACCGATCCCTACTCTAGAGGGAAAGGGTCGGGATTTGGGAGGTTAAGGCAACTTTGTGGAGGGAATTTTAAAAATCAGAGATACCTTCTTTAGTTTTTTTTTGTTTTGGCCACACCGCACAGCTTGGGGGATCTGTTTCCCGACCTGGGATTGAACCCAGGCCATGGCAGTGAAAGCCCCGAATCCTAACCACTAGACCACGAGGGCGCTCCTCTGAGATACCTTCTTTTGTACTCCTCAAATCATACTGTGTTGAGAAGTTGCCAAATCCACCCATGGGAACGGCAGCCTGAGAGAAAGATAAATTGAAATTTATCAGTGAACAGGGCGAATCTATATTCTTTTTTTAAAAAAAATCTTTATGGGAGTATAATTGCTTTACAATGGTGTGTTAGTTTCTGCTTTATAACAAACTGAATCAGTTATACGTATACATATGTTCCCATATCTCTTCCCTCTTGCGTCTCCCTCCCTCCCACCCTCCCTATCCCATCCTTCTAGGTGGTCACAAAGCACTGAGCTGATCTCCCTGTGCTATGCGGCTGCTTCCCACTAGCTATCTGTTTTACGTTTGGTAGTGTATATATGTCCATGCCAATCTCTCACTTTGTCCCAGCTTACCCTTCCCCCTCCCCATATCCTCAAGTCCATTCTCTAGTAGGTCTGTGTCTTTATTCCTGTCTTACCCCTAGGTTCTTCATGACATTATTTTTTTCTTAAATTCCATATATATGTGTAAGCATACGGTATTTGTCTTTCTCTTTCTGACTTACTTCACTCTGTATGAAAGACTCTAGGTCCATCCACCTCATTACAAATAACTCAATTTCATTCCTTTTTATGGCTGAGTAATATTCCATTGTATATATGTGCCACATCTTCTTTATCCATTCATCCGATGATGGACACTTAGGTTGTTTCCATCTCCGGGCTATTGTAAATAGAGCTGCAATGAACATTTTGGTACCTGACTCTTTTTGAATTATGGTTTTCTCAGGGTATATGCCCAGTAGTGGGATTGCTGGGTCATATGGTAGTTCTATTTGTAGTATTTTAAGGAAACTCCATACTGTTCTCCATAGTGGCTGTACCAATTCACATTCCCACCAGCAGTGCAAGAGTGTTCCCTTTTCTCCACACCCTCTCCAGCATTTATTGCTTATAGATTTTTTGATGATGGCCATTCTGACTGGTGTGAGATGATATCCCATTGTAGTTTTGATTTGCATTTCTCTAATGATTAGTGATGTTGAGCATTCTTTCATGTGTTTGTTGGCCATCTGTATATCTTCTTTGGAGAAATGTCTATTTAGGTCTTCTGCCCATTTTTGGATTGGGTTGTTTGTTTTCTTGTTATTGAGCTGCATGAGCTGCTTGTAAATTTTGGAGATTAATCCTTTGTCAGTTGCTTCATTTGCAAATATCTTCTCCCATTCTGAGGGCTGTCTTTTGGTCTTGTTTATGGTTTCCTTTGCTGTGCAAAAGCTTTGAAGTTTCATTAGGTCCCATTTGTTTATTTTTTTTAAATTTACATTTCTCTAGGAGGTGGGTCAAAAAGGATCTTGCTGTGATTTATGTCATAGAGTGTTCTGCCTATGTTTTCCTCTAAGAGTTTGATAGTTTCTGGCCTTACATTTAGGTCTTTAATCCATTTTGAGCTTATTTTTGTGTATGGTGTTAGGGAGTGATCTAATCTCATACTTTTACATGTACCTGTCCAGTTTTCCCAGCACCATTTATTGAAGAGGCTGTCCTTTCTCCACTGTACGTTCCTGCCTCCTTTATCAAAGATAAGGTGACCATATGTGTGTGGGTTTATCTCTGGGCTTTCTATCCTTGAACAGGGAGAATCTATATTCTAATGCTAAAAAATTTATGGTATGACTCTCCCCTAATTCTTTTCCTTTCTGTGTGTTTTGTACCTTAAAATGTTTTGTCAAGAATTATAAAATTTATAAAGGAGAAGTGAAGAATTAAGGAAAATCTCTAGTAACAGCCTGTAATTGAGTTTCATGGATTACAGATTATGTAAAAGATACCAGACTTATTTGCAGAAGACACGTTAGAAGTTTGGAGAAATGAAAGTTCAGGGCTGCTGACATGAGTGTATTTCTTTTGGAAAAAATACACCATAACAACTTCAATGGCAATAACCAACTTATCCTTCATTTCTGGGTTTTAATGCAGATCTGATTGCAACGAAGTACATTGTCCAAGTTTCTAAAATTGGTCAGCTTAACAAACTGAAGTAATTGCAATCAGATGTAGCATAGGATAAGGTCAGCAAGTTATCTGAATGAGGGGGAAAAAATCTGTATACGATTTTAAAAGGCAATCCCAATATGCTAGAGTTTATTCTTCTACTTCACACCCCCTCTCTCCTTCCCTCCTTCTACCTCTATGCCTTTCTCCACAAAATCCCCATTATTTGGGTCTAAATCATAAAACAGTTCATTAAATTGACAAACCATTCAAAAATCGAGACTCTGCCTCACTGGAAACATAGGGACACAGCAGGAAAAACAGAACATGATCCAGGAGCAGGAAGTGATATAAAATGACAGAGAAAATGGAAAGATTTGAAAATGACCTCTGAAGCTCTAGAAAAAAACTCACAGATCCTCCATCAATATGTTCATGAACAAAACTGAAAATTCTACTAAATGTTTTAGGAGGCAGATATTATCCAAGCCTACTGTGTTATAGCTCCAAGCCATCTTTCCTTTGTTCTTTTCATTTACTAGATGTCTCATATAGAAATGTTCAGATGTATTGATCTTGGTGTTGGATTTGCAAGTCCCTTTGCAAGACTATAAAAATAACAACCTTTAGTAGATTCGAAAGCAAATATGAGTCCCTTTTGCATTTGTGGAGTTATTATGCAAACAGGGTCAGTGAGTGGGCAGTGTACAGACAATGATCAATATTTTGGAGAGATGACATAGAGAACCAGAGAGTGCCTGGACAGGAAGCAGCTGGGTGGTCTAATCCAAATTCTGTCCCTGATTTCTGTGAACTGGGAGAAGAACATTTCCCGGTTAAGGAAACTTAACTTCTTTTTGCCTAGTATTTTATCTTGAAACTAGAGAGGACTTCATAAATGATTGTTCAACATGCTTCAGAGAGCTCTGGGGGCTCAGAGGAGCTGTTTAGAGACCATAGGAGTCTAAAGGCCAAGATGGGAGGGGCTGCTGAGCAAGGGTCCTGGTACTTTCCACCTGATTCAATCAGAACATCTCTACAGACTTGCTTTACTTCTTTATGTTTCCAGTTTATGGTGCTTTTGAACAAATAATTCTGTGGTAAAAATAAAAACATAGAAAATTGAAAAACTCTGAATGAAAGTATCTCTGTTCTGGGAACCACTTTCCCACCCTGTGCATCTGTAAAAGTCTTCCAAAAACTTTACTACGCTCTTTGAGGACATGAATTATAAAATCATAGATTTATGGTCTTTTACAACTTCAAGAAGACTGAGAGATTTTTTTTACCCATGAGAAAATTGGATCCTGGAAAGGTTTAGATTTACTGATGTCACATAGCCAGTTAGTGTGTTATTCATGTTTGAATGTCTCATGTCACCTGTACATTGTAGTTGTACAATATATACTTTTAAAATGATTCTTTGATTTTTCACATTAAAGCTGAAAAGACTGGGAAAATCTCTATTCACTTGGTGATTGTAGGTCTTTCTGTGTATGTGTGTCCTTTCTATTTTGGTACTTTCCTGTTAAAATGAGTGTATTTCCTGAAATCCCTATCTCTTGTGTTTCTTTGCTTCCCTCCTTTAGCTCATAGAGAATTTATCCAAAGACTGAGTTTTTGCAAAAAAACATTAAATGCCCTTGGCTTGTGCTTCTATAAATTCTCAGATTTTAACCTAAGTGGTTTCCTGATTAATGAGAGCCCTAGATTTGTGTTCACCAGTGCCCTGTAGCACATGCCAACTCCCCGCCACAGATTTACTATGATCTAGAAAATGGATTCTTTTTCAGTTTGCATGGTCCTGCGTCTTGAGACATTCTTTCCATCTGCAACTTTTTGTTATATTGCAATTCATAATGTGGTGATGGGAAGGCAGGGGAAATTCTGCTATTTTCACTTCCTGGTTGAAGTCGATGCTAAAGTCAAATACTTCTCGTGGAACTGTTAGAAAAAAACGTCAAATATATGAAAATTAGAGTAAAGGAAGGCTGTCATTGAGAGAAATGTCTAACTAAAAATTACCCAATCTTCTAGAGGCATATATCTTTGTTTGACTTGCTGTTTGTTTCGATTAGGACCTACCCAGGCACACAGTTTTTGCTTCCCAGAGTGAATTCCAAGTGGCCCTAGAACCTTTCCTTTGTTGAATCTTTTTTCTCTTTTGTTTTTATTTTCCTTCCTGTTTTTCTATTTCTTTCTATTTTTGTATTTTTGTTTCTGGATCTTGCCTAGGTGAGTTGGTCTGTGATGTTTGTCTATATTAGGGTTAGGACTCTGTTTCTTTCTATGGTTGGGACCAAGGATTGGTAATCATCAGATCAACTGGTTATAACTGTATAACTGTATAAGCAATAGAACAACTTGTATATAAAATTTATTGTTTGGGTATTGTGTCTTTCTACAACTTGCTCTGGAGTCTAGTGGTTATCAGACCATTAGGCTGGACTCAACTGAGTAGTCAGTCAGGAGATCACTCTGTATATAGTAATATAGTTTGTGCACAACGGATAAATTATTCCCTGTTGGAGACAGTGATAACTGGAAATCTTGTTTTATAATCTGATCACTTTGTGATCTCTCTCAGGTGAACAGTCGAGAGTTATCTTCTGTTGAGTGACATACCACAGAGAAATGGAAATTGTTAGTCTTTTTTTGGTCTGTTTTTAATGAGCTTAAATCAACTATGACAATGTTTCATGACCCATGAAAAGTAGAATGGTCCTTTGAGATCCAGACTAGTAAGATTTGTGTTCCGCGGGGTTTTTGTTGTTGTTGTTGTTTTGTTTTTTGAGCTATGGCTAAAGTTGTAGAACTGATGCTGTAAGCTCTCTTTGTGCTCGTATGGCTATAATTGAGAAAAGTCTTTATCTCTCACTGTGTAAGTTTGAAATATTTTCCTACTTTCTGAAGGTATTAATAAATTAGATTATAAAACCCCTAAAATTGATAGAGCTCTTTTCTGATTGATTTATGTATCTCCACTCATTTAGTTCTTTTACATGTCTCTATGTATCTCCATTCATTTAGATCTTTTAAATGTCTCTCTGCAACATTTTGTAGTTATCAGTATACTGTTCTTGCATGACTTTTGTCAAATTTATATTTAAGTATTTCATATATTTTGATGTTATGGTAAATAATATTTTTATTAATTTCAATTTCCAGTTGCTTATTGTTAATATATAGACATGAAAATAATTTTTGTATAGTGTTCATGTATCCTGTACCCTTGCTCAACTCCTTTGTTAGCTTGAATAGTCTATTGTAGATTACTTAAGATTTTATACAATGCCAAGTATGCCATCCATGAATAAAGCTTCTGTTTACCTCATTTTTCCAATTTATATGCCTTGTTTTTCTTGCTTTATTGCATTGTCTAAAACAGTATTGAATAGAAGTGGTGAAAGCAGATAGCTTTTCTCAAATTATCCTTTCTTGAGGGAATATATTCATTTTATCATGATTAATTATGTATGATGTTAGCTGTAAGTTTGTGGTATATTGTCCTTAATCAGGTTGAAGAAGTTCTCCTTCTTCTTTATTCAAAGTTTTTGTCATGAATGAGTATTCGATTTTGTCAAAAATTTTTTCATATGTGTTGAGAAGATCATACTTTTATTCAGTATGTTAATATGATGAAATACATTGGTTGATTTTATAATGCTTAATTCAACTTGCATTCTTGGGATAATATCATTTGGTCATGATATTACCTTTTTTATAAATAGCTTGATTCAATTTTCTGAAATTTTGCTAAGGATTTTCATTTCTCTGTCCATGAAGGATATTAATTTTGGTATTCTGTTCTTGTAATGCCTTTGTCTGGTCTCCCTATTAGGGTAATACTGGCTTTGTAAAAGGACTTGGGAAGTATTCTTTCCTCTTCAATTTTCTGTAGACAGATATACATAATAGAATCAATATTATTTCTTTTTTTTTAGACATATGAGGAAATTCAGTTAAATCAACTTGGGAGGAAGTTGTTGTTGGAAAATTTTAACTACAAATTCAACTGCTTCTGAGCAATAAGCTGAGGCAATCATAGAGCTCACCTCATTTGTTTCTCTTCTCTTAGGAATCATGGTCCTGTGCTTACTATTGTTCCATGTCTGAAGAATCATTGCTTCATATAATTTTATTCAGTGTTCTAGTTGTTTAGGGTGGGGTGATAAATCCTGTCTCTGTTATTGCGTCATTGTTAGAAGACGAAGATTTCGTCTCATTCTGATGTGTTTATTCTTAAAGATGTTTTGTTAAAAAAAGATTAAAGTTTTGGGAATTCCCTGGTTCTCCAGTGGTTAGGACTTGGCGCCTTCACTGATGGGGACCCAGGTTTGATACCTGGTTGGAGAACTACGATCCCATAAGCCACACTGTGTGGCAAAAAAATATATATAATTAATTTTTTTTCAATCTTCAAGTCACAAATTAATCATGGATTACCCAGCTGGTTCTCAACAAGAATTTATAAAATGATATTCTATACTCATTAGGTAATCCTACCAGATAGCAGGATTTTATATGTCAGTAAAATAACTTTCTATGCTTTGTAATGACTTTGTTATATCTTTATTTGTTTAAAAAAAGCAAATAAAAAAGTTTCTCGGGGGCTTCCCTGGTGGCGCAGTGGTTGGGAGTCTGCCTGTCGATGCAGGGGACACGGGTTCGTGCCCCGGTCCGGGAGGATCCCACATGCTGCGGAGTGGCTGGGCCCGTGAGCCATGGCCGCTGAGCCTGCGTGTCCGGAGCCTGTGCTCTGCAATGGGAGAGGCCACAGCAGTAAGAGGCCCGCGTACCGCAAAAAAAAAAAAAAAAAAAGTTTCTCATTTCTAAACTGTTATGGTTTCTTCCAATTGTATATTCTTACTTCATATTTATTTTAAAATATTATAGTATCATTTCAATTTATGTGTAAACTCACCCAGTATTAGCTCAATCTCTCTCAGTATTAGCTCAGCCATTCATTATTCTTATGTATATGTGCTCCAACCTTAATGAAGTGATGATCTCGCTCCTAACATCACATTTCATTTTCTCTTCACAAAAGTAAGTCTTATATTAAAAAAATAACTATATCAAGATGTTTTTTATACCTGAAACTGTCTTTGAGATTTCCCAGATGAATATTAGAAAATCACAAAGATTTTGTCTTTCACCTTGTAAAAAAAGAGAGATGATAAAAATAATTAGGATTTTTGGTATGTTCTATTTTTCTTAATTAGCTCAACATCATTGAATTAGTTTCATAAGAAAAGTTGTTAAATGAAGGAAGAAGGTTTTATATGTTTTGTACAGAAAAAAATTATGGATATAAATATGTTTTATTGGTTGTACACTTTATAAGATGCTTTAGAAGGCCCTGGAGATTTGTCAGTCTGTATTATGTTCTTGGAAACATGGAATCTAATCCTTTAAAAAGAGTTATATATCTTATTGACTTCAATAGAGAATTTTACTCTTCCCCTTTATGACATTGTTGGTTACTATAATGAATTAACTGCCATTCAGTCTTAACATCAGCAAGTTGTTTCTACTTTCGTCTCATGTTTGCCTGAAGTCATGAATCTGATTGTCAACAAAGGACAACGTGAGAATTTCTTGGAAAAGACTAATCCAGGTATACTTAATGTTATGGACGAATTTTATCCTCCAAAATTCATATGTTGAAATCTTCACTTCCAGTAATTCAAAACGTAACTGTATTTGGAGATAGGTTCTTTACAGAGATAAGTAAGGTAAATTGAGGCCGTATAGGTGGGCCATAACCCAATATGACTGGTGTCCTTCTAAGAAGATGAGGTTAAGACACAGACACATGGAGGCAAGACCATTTGAAGACAAAGAGAGAAGATAGCCGTCTGTGAGCCAAGGTGAGTGGCCTCAGAATGAAACCAATCCTGCTAATACATCGATCTTGAACTTCTGGCCTCCAGAACCATAAGGAAATAAATTTCTAGTGTTTAAGCCATCCAGTCAGTGGTACTTTGTTCTGGTATCCTAGCAAACCAATATATTTAATGTGGTATTTTAATAGTACAGGCTGTCAAACTGCCTTCACTTGGAAACCTCTGACTGTATTTGGGGAGTAAGTGAGGATTTCTATTAACTCTTCTCAATCCAGCACGAGATGATTTCATGAAAGCAACTGGTGATCCAGGGACCAATGGAAACAATTAACTAGGATTGATGAGGAAGGAAGCAGAATTATGGTTGTTTGCCTTGAAATTTTATTGATATTGTCTTTAATGTTCTGTATTTTACTGGCTATTCCAGAAAGCCTTTTCTCCTTTTTCTTCATCTATGTTTACGCCTCAACTTAATAGAAAATACTTCTGAGCACACCCTCCATCTCTCTGAGCCGCAGTGTCGCATCCTGAGAGCAGGCAGGGGAGCCCACCTCGCTGCATGACCTAACGTGCTGCCTAATGAGTGCAGGCGGGTTCCCCATCCAGCTTGTCTCCAGGGCTCCTGCAGAAGCCAGCACTGTGGGGGGCAGAGTCCACACCATTGCTGCATCTGTTGGGAGAAGCTTTTGCTAACAAGTGAAATGGCAAGCTGGCAAGCTTGAAATGAAACATTCTTTAAATGTTATTTCTTTCTTTTTGAACTCTCAGAATACAGAAAAAGATATTTTTTTTACTATGTCTCTAGTTTTCATGGCAATATAATTATTTGCATAGGTTCAATAAGAATCTGACCTCGTTTTTACTAGGATATAATTAGACAAATTGACTGTGTAAACGAAGACATGCTTGGAGTGTCAAGTTTGAGAATTCATCTTATTTAATACACTTATAGTAAGACCATAACTAAAGATCAAGGGTTTTAAATCACATGTGGAACATACGCCTATAAAGTCCTCCCAGGAAACTGGTCTGACACCTGTTGTGTACTAACAGGATCCTTGCATTACAGGTAGGAAGAAAGGTCATTTCTTTGCAGGTCAGGTGTATGATCAAATATTAGAGACTTTGAAGAGAGAGGAATTCACCCATATTTATTAATAGTGCAAGTGAAACCTAGTGGAGAGAATTTCTTGGGCTTTGCTTCCTAGCTTCCGTATAGAAGAACAAGTAATGGAGGCTTTTCAAAGTCTCTTCAGAGTCCAGGATTCTTTATGAAATTTCAAGACAAAAGTTAATTTTATGACTTTAGTAACTAGCTCTGGATCTGATGATCATACAGAAGTTTATATAGTTAAATAACACCTCTTGTTTCACTTGTGTAAAGTAATTGGGTAGACACATTATGAACACAGCTTTTTGTGTTAGGAATAATCTTTAGAGACTATTTAGGGAGGACTACTAAGAAAACACATCCAAAACATGGAAAGAAGGGAAAAGGTTGGTTAAATGTCCTTTCAATATCATATTTCTCCACCCCAATTAATATTTAATTATATAGGAGTGTACAACTTTGACCTGCTGTTTACTACTGATTAGAGCACAGACTCTGTGACGTTACATGTCAGTTTCTGACTTTTGTCCAGTATGGATGTAAATAATTTATGTCTGGTAGAAAAGATGATCTCAAAGGTTGTGAGTCTATTGTCTATAGACCATTTTCCACTTTTGTCTCTAACTTAGCAAACTGATTTTGGCTTATCTTTGCTGAGGAATATACAAACTTCTGTTCCTCAAATGCTCTTGGAATAAGTTTTACCGTTCAGCTAGTTCTCACATGAATTAAGTAAATTAATCTCTGAATAGCGTTCACTCTATATCAGTATCAACTTTTTGTCATTTGAAAATTATACTTGGACATGGCCCAAATATTGACGTCATACTGTTCCCTCTGTAAAATTATTAAGTATCCACCTTGACCATAGTAACCCATATGTCGTGGGTTAAATTTGTCCCCTCAAAATTCATATGTTGATATCCTAACCCTTTATTTCCACAGAATGTGATGTATTTACAGATAGTGCCATTGCAGATATGATTAGTTAAGGTGACATCATTATGGTGGGACCTAATTCAATATGACCAGTGTCCTTTAAAAAGGGGAATTCTGGGGCTTCCCTGGGGGCGCAGTGGTTGAGAGTCCGCCTGCCGATGCAGGGGACATGGGTTCGTGCCCCGGTCCGGGAAGACCCCGCATGCCGCGGAGCGGCTGGGTCCGTGAGCTATGGCCACTGAGCCTGCGCGTCCGGAGCCTGTGCTCCGCAATGGGAGAGGCCACAACAGTGAGAGGCCCGCGTACCGCAAAAAAAAAAAAAAAAAAAAAAAGGGGGGAATTTTAGACGCACACACACAAGGAGAATGCCATGTGAAGATGAAGGCGGAGACCAGGGAGATGCTTCTGTAAGCCCAGGAATGCAAACTGTTGCCAGCAAAACACGAGAAGCAAGGTGAGAGTCATGGAACAGGTTCTCTCACAACGCTTAGAAGGAACCAACTCTGCTAACACCTTCATCTTGGACTTCTAGCTTGAAGAACTATGAGACGATAAATTTCAGTTGTTTCACCCACCCAGCTGGTGGGCCATTGTTCAGGCAGCCCCAGAAAACTAATACACTGTGGATATCATCAATGAACTACTTTACATCTGATATTCTATGGATAAAACAAAGTAAAATGCTTGACTCTGTGAGTGCTATAACGTTTTAAAATGTGGTTCTTATCGCTGAAAGACTTATGATTGATGTGGTGAGGTACAATATGGTCTTGAAAAATTAACAGAATTCTAGAGAGGTTGGGGTGAGGAGTGATTCCCAAATTGTTTAAAGGCTTGTTGCAACAGCTGGATCAGGTCAAAAAGAGAAAATTACCTAACACAGTACAACCCTGGAAGTGATAAATATGGTGGGAGTATTGATTAAAGCACAGCTTGTTAGAGCACCAAAGTGAACATGCTCATCTGCAGGTGAGGGCAATAGGTAGAATCTTTCAAACCCAGGGCAAGAACAAATCCATAGCCACAGGGAAGTAAGGAAGGACAAAAAGAAGGCAAAAGAAGGTGAACAAAGTGTTAACAGAGAGAGGGGAAAAAGAGGAAACTAACACATATTGATTACCTATTTGCTAGAAACTGTTCTAGGCTTTTTGAAAAACATTTTCTCTCATTGAATCCTCAAGGCAGCCAGGTTAAATATTCATTTAGCAGTTAATATATTTGAGGTTCAGAGAGGTCAAGCATATTGCCCCAGGCCACAAAAGACTCAGCTAATGAGTGGCAGAATAGAGTTTTAAACCTAGGCTGTTCTGGCTCCAAAATGCATGCTCATTTTAATGCCTTCCAGTTACTCTCATAATAATATAATGATATGGAATAAATATAACACAAGTGGCTTAACATTAGCTATAGTTATGGTAGTTATTAGTGCTGCTCATTAATTTCATCACTTCTTAGTTCGCTTCTGAACTTTCTGGCTCCTTTGGGCAGGTCATGGATTGATTCTAGCCCATTGTTTTGGCTTGTTCAGGGGGAAGCAACAGACGCCAGAACTTGGAGTCACTAGGGAAAGACCCTCCAGAGCCCTGATTTCTTTGCCCCATAGTAGAAATGTGTATTGAGATGTAGATTCAATTAACCTACCTCCCGCAAAACTGCAATGAACAAACTCCTCAACTGACCCACGCTGGATACAAAATATGAGTGAAAAATAAACTTTGTTGGTTTAAAGTGATACTGACTGATAAAATAACATACAGTAATTTTTTTTGTAAAATGAGGGATGTAGGAACTAAAGGTCCTTCATGTCTAAAATGTTATGATTCTAGGCATGTTTTGTTACTATAATTGCATTTAAAAAGCTAATTTGCAGTCTATTTAAATTATGAAACAAATTCATAAGTGTGCAAATGAAGTGAGTAAATTACTATTGGGAATGAGTTCTGATGTCAGTTTTCTTGTTGCTAATCGTCAGATGTGTGATGGTGATTATAAATCTGTTGTTTGGGTGCAAGGTGTCGGCCAGCCCCTTGTAGGGTTCACGCTTGTACCCCATGGTGGTGATGAGCAGGAAGGACTAACACAATGAGAGCCTCTTGTATGGTACCAAACAGTAACAGCGAGATATTTGAAAGGGCAGGGAATTCACTGGAAAGTTTCACAGAATCAGAGCTATTACATGCTTCATTTTTGATCACCTGGCAGAGGTAATACATGGCTATGGCTATGTAATACATAGCCTGGCTATGGAATCAGAAATCACTTTGGGCTGACATGCCTCGAGACATTTCATGAGAAAGACAAGACTTGAACAGAAACTTAATGACTTGGAAAGAAAGAGACTGGATGGCTTGTGGGCAGGAGGGGGTCAGGCAGAGATAGATAAACACATAGAGATGGCAAAAGCAAAGGGTGTATTGGTGTGGCAGGATCAGTGAAATACTGTGGCTGTACATAAGTGTGAACATTTTTATTTCTAAACCAAAGATAGAACCCCAAATGTATGCAACAGTCAACATATTCACAATGAGATAATATGTGCAACAGTGATCCCAGCAGGCACTGGCGTCTAGAGTGGGCGTGGTATTCAGGGCTATGTAGATGCTTGGTGTGAGCTTCAGTTGAAGGTGGGGAGGAGACTTTGCCTGATGGAAGAGAAATAACGATGTGAAGGACCAGCGGGAAATGAGGAACTTGCTAATCCAACCTCCCAAACCTGGGACTCAGGATTTAAAGGTTCTACCTGGAGAAACTTTCTGGGAACAGGCAATCCTCAGGGCAGTGCCGGTCTTCAGGAAAGGCTAGGAGGCCAAAGGAATAATCATGGGATTAAGAGAATTGCCCCCCCCCCCCCAGTTCCAGGGAGCACTGAAGAAGTGTTAGGAAGAGAAGATAATTGTAGGAATCTGAGTAAGAAAAGAGGCAGCTCAGGGCAATATGAGGATAAAATATTGAAAGAGGAGAGATGATCAGAACCCAAGGGGCAAGGGAGGTGAGCAGGATGGGTTTAGCTGGCCACGAGTTGCCAAGGTTATACCCAGGGATCCCCTGGTGGACTCACAGGTGGTGGCCCTCAGGCCTGTCCATAGTCAGCCTGGTGACACTGCCCTTTCCAGAAAGAGAGAACCTCCAGGGGGCGCGTGCCGTCCTACCTTTTTGGAAAGAGTCATCTGAGGCTGGGTTAGACTGCATCTTCCAAGGACGGGCTAGCTGTCCTTGAGATTTTCCACATTATCCGTAAGTGGGATAAGAATCTCCACACTGTTGTAAGCAGGACTTGTGATCCAGCAACTGTTGCTCACCGCCATCACCAAGAAGCAAAGATGGACTGAAAATCTTTGCTGGAAACTTTGCAAAAAACACCTCTGAGACCTTCTTGGGAATCTAGAAGGCCTCATCTTCAAGTACCATCCTCTGGAGAAATAACTGTAGCTCTTGGGGATACCAAATCAATGACAACTCAGTAGAAACAGAAATCATTTAGGTTTAAAATGATTTTTGTGTCTATGTTAAGTTCATTTCCTTTTCCGCTATCCTGGGGAATGGCCGCCTTCTCAAAATTGTTAAGTTGTAGGAAAAAGGCAATGACTTAGGAGAGGTTTTTCTTCCACTGTCTATCCCCTAAGGATCATTGCAGAAAACAAATCCCACTCAGTGCTGCCTGGGGCTTTAGGCTGAGTGGAGCAGAGGCAGCTCTGAGTGGGAGCTGATCCAACACAGGGGACTCACTGAAATGCTGCCCCACATGTAGAACCAAGCCCAAGTTTAACACGGGGAGTATATTTTGAGAGGCCCCTATTCCAGTCTCCCTATGACCTCCAGAAGCAGCGATAGTAATTCAGGTGCCATATAGCGCTCACAAAGGCTGAAATCAGAGATGTTTTACTCATCTGTTACTGCCACAGATTTGCTTTGAGCTCACTCTTAAATTATTTAAAATCTTTCTCTGCTCTCTTTCATATGGCCCATGATTCAATTATCCAAGTTAAGCAGCCAAAAGCAATCAAAAATGATGGAAATAAAGACAAGAAATGGTTTTATTTACAATGCAAATGATCTGGTTCCTTCTCAAATAAGAGAACAAATCAAATTAGCTGCTCTTCAAATTGAGAGGAAGGCACTGTACAGAGCTGGCACTTATCAGAGCAGGGTTCTCCAGCGGCTCTTGGCTCTGGGGAGGGCTTCAGATGAATTTCACCATAGCAAGGGTTTGATTCAATGCATGTAATTGGAATGAAAAAAAATATTGCAGGCAGTGGAAATGTACTCCATTACGACCTGACAAAATGCAGGTGCCAAATGGCTGTCAGAATGTCTCAGTGTCCAAATGACAAATACCCAGGGGAAGCGATGCAAAGTAACAAGGACAGCATTTATTAGCACTTCTACAACCTCGGAGGCTCAAAGAACAGCTGTTTTACCTAATTCAGTGTTTTCCCCTCCAGTGGGAAGATGGGCACAGCAAGACTTGCTCATAGGAAGAAGGCTGGGGTGAGAGGTTAGGTGAGGGATAGAAATACTCTCTTCCACCTGGTTATTTTTCCACCTCAGTGCCAACTATGTTTCTCCCTGGAATTCCTCAGAAACGCTGACCATCACTCAGTGCTTCATCTTGCTTATAATAAGCTCTCCGTGTGTCCTTTTACATCTCTCTTACAGCTTAGCAACCTGGCTTGCTAGTCACACCGGTCATCTAGATGCAAGAATGTAAACATACAGTGCTCTGATAGCCAGAACATCACCCCACAAAAAGGAGTGGATAGGGCTTCCCTGGTGGCTCAGTGGTTGAGAGTCCGCCTGCCGATGCAGGGGACACGGGTTCGTGCACCGGTCCGGGAAGATCCCGCATGCCGCGGAGCGGCTGGGCCCGTGAGCCATGGCCACTGAGCCTGCGCGTCCGGAGCCTGTGCTCCGCAACGGGAGAGGCCACAGCAGTGAGAGGCCCGTGTACCGCAAAAAAAAAAAAAGGAGTGGATAAGTTCATCAAAGAATAGTGGGTGAAGAGAAGACAGAGATCCAGTTTTCTAAGGAAAACACTTCAAAGTAAAATAGTTCCCTAAAGAAAAACTGTCCTCTTTGGCAACCTACAGAGTTGTTCAATTGACTGCAGCCTCTTTCTCTCCTAGAGAAGCAGCAAGCACAGCAGAGTAAGGTGCAGCGGTTTTCTGTGGAGCAGTAGGGTTCCTACCTCGGCTCATAGGGTAGGAGTCACATTCCAGAAGTGGTGAGCATCTACCTTCTCCTGCAGCTGAGCTCCCTGAGCAGCTTGGATGTGGGAGTCCTGAATGGAGCCCAGACTTTGGGAATTACGGCAAAGTGATAACTCCCAGCAATAATTTTACCTGGATAATTCCCCATCTTTCTAGTGCTGAGTCCAGTGTTAGGCATATAGTAGGTGTTAGTAGCGTCTTTAATGAGAGAGAGGGAGATGGCTAGGATGCTAAAACCCTGAATCTTCCACTGCCTGCCTATCACCTTTGCAGGTCCTCGGGGAAGCAAGAAGATGGGACCCTCCAGGAAAAATAACACTCTATTCCTAGCTGAGGTTTTGGCTGTAAACTTTTATGTAGCTTCCTATTGAGAAATGATTTGCACAGCACATTATCTATGAGGTGTCTGTTACCCAGACTAGATGTTGGAGAGCAGAGCTGTCGACAGTTTTCCCACCCTTAACCTCTTCCTGAAGCTTCTTTTACAAGGTCTAATCACTCAGCAGTTGAGAGGTCACTTTCTCTCAAGAGACTGCCACCACCATTTTCCTATTGTAAGAAAAAGAGACAATCCAAAGGAAAATTTCCACCAAATTCCACCAAAGCAAAAGAATTTTTTGTAACTTTGATCCTTTCTGCGAATGCTCCAATCTCTAGTTAAGCTTGCCTAATTTTTAAATCTTTGACCTTCGTCCAAATTTTTCTCAATGTAGATTAAGCAGCTGGACAAAAGTTCTACCTTTAGCTCTTTGTTTGTGGAGGTTGGAATACACATCTCACATATGATTTGCATGAATCAATGAAGAAACGCAGAAACTCTGCCTCTGCACTTCTCTTTCCAGATCTCGAGATCATATCTGTACTGGCAGAGGATCTCCAAGCTACTGTTAATACAGTATCCAAGATAGCCAAGCCGGTGTCATCCTTCCAATAATTACACTAAGTGCTGGTAATTCACAAAATGTTTTGGATCATTCAAATAGCAGTGACTGACAAATTTACTTCAATCCTGGTTGTATTTGGGGATTCTTAATAAGAATTACTTTTGATCAATTCTTATATTAACATTATTTTTAATAATCAAACACCTTACAGTACATCTAAATTATCTCATTATTATAAAATGGGAGTCTCTCTTGGTGATGTGAAATATGTTTTATGTCAGATTCAGTCACCCCCAGCTTTGCATGAAAACATTGGAGGAGATACAGTTCATTTTAAACATGATAAAATGTAGTCAATTTAAAGCATGAGAAAGCCCAGGCAAAAATCCTGTTTCAAAAACAGCACCATAGCACAGGTAGCTTTATGAGAAGTAGGAACAACTGAAGATACGGTTAGAATAAAGAAAAACAGTGATGGAATCCTTAGGGAGTAGAGAGAAACTTATCGATGAATACATATGAAGCACCTTAGGAGAACTCTCAGAAGTAGCTGGGAAATGTTTGAATAGTAGATGCAACGCTTGAAAAATTAATTTTGGTTATTCTTCTGGGGACCGTACGTACTCTAGAAAGAGAAGGTAGAAAAGAATCACACCACAGAAAGGAAAGGTCAAGGTCATCAAGTTCAATGCTCTCATGTTAAAAATGGCGACTAGAAATTTTTAGAGAAGGAAAGTATCTTAAAGGATCATCTGATCTTATACTCCCACCCATTTTACAAATGAGAAAACTGAAGCAGAAAAAGGTGAAGTGGCTTGCTGGAAGTTACATGGCTGTATTTGGAAGCATTACTACCCAGCTTTGGAAGGCATTATGTCTACTTACAGGGATTCAAAGATTGACAGCTTCAGTGCCGTGTCAGAGCAAAAGAATAGGAGTTTTCAGCAAAATAAATTTTCATTCTGACTTCAACTATTATCTAGTAACTTCAAGACAAAAATTTTTTTACTGAATTGACATATCTAAGTGCTAAAATTAAAAAAATACTAAAACGAAAACCTCCTTTCCTTGGATTCAACAAATTAATGTATAAACCATATGGCACTATTCTACAGTGCATGCATATTCATTCAACACACATTCAAGAAGTATTTTAAGGGAGAACATTTTGCTTCCTGCCCTCCAGACAGTATCATTTTAATTAGAATGATCAGATTTGGGCAAAAAACTAAACAAAACTACAGTACAGGGCAATAAGTGACAAGTGCTATGTGAGGTATATAAAAGAAGTGGCACAGGATTGGAGATTATGGAAATTCACTTCTAACTTCTGGGATTGGAGAAGGCACCATGGAGAACACATACCTGAGAAAGGACATTGGCTAATAGGTGAAATTTTGTTACCGAACCAAACTTGGGTCTGCTTGCCCAAAGCAAAACAAAGCTAATCTACTGACACTGGCTTGTGGTGAAGGAAAGCACAGCACTTATTTGCAGGGCACCAGTCAAGGAGAATGTGCAGCTTGTGCTCAAAAAACCCAAACTCTCTGATGGATTTTAGGGAAGGGTTTTTAAAAGCGACATTGGGGTAAGTGTTGCAGGGTGCCTGATCAGCTTGTGGACATTCTTCTGATTGGTTAGTGGTGAGGTAACTGGGTGGTATTTTGGGAGTTAATATTATCAACCTTCTGGTTCCAGCCAGTCTATGATCTACATTCTTGTGTCAACTTCTTCCATCTGGCAGGGGTTTTAGTATCTGCAAAACAACTCAAAGCTATAGCTCAGAATATTATCTATAGCCCTTGAGGAGGAACTAAGGGTCTTTGACTTTGTTTTATGGCTAAACTATTATTATTTTGTCTTGCTTGACTCCTTTCCTTTGTTTCTGCATTTTCTCGCTTCTCTAATTAAATTTGCTCTTTGGAACTTGGGAAAAGCAGAGGAGGCTAAAGCTTTTCTACAGACAAGAGGCAGGGGACATGGGGGCCTGTCCCTGGGAATGCCCCATAGGGTCCTGCTTGGTTTCAATTTCAATGGATGAATATATAAGAAACAAGAGAGGGTTTTTTTTGGCAGAATAAATTAATTAAAAGAGGAAAAGGATAATAACAGCAATACAAATAAATTACCATTTATTGAATGCCTACTATGTTACATATGTGAGTTCATAAACGCTTCATGACAGTCTTCAGAAGTACTTATTATTATTCCTATTTAACAGAAGAGGAAACTGAAGTTCAGGGAGGAAAAATAACTTGCTCAAATGTATACAGTTCGTAAGTAGTTTGACTTTGGCTCTGTTTGATCCCAAAGCCTCAGTTATGACCTCCAAAGACCTCTAACAAAATAGGAAAACCACAGCTAGTATCCACAAGTCCTCAACAAATCAGGATGGCTCTAGTTAGGTGCTAGCACTGGTGAGTCAAGGGGAATATAGAGACAAATTTGACTTGGTTAATTCCATGGCCAGTAGTGAAATCTCAGATCTCCTGACTACTGGGCAAAGTTCTGTCCATTAAATACTTTTCAGCTATTAAAACCAAGAGAGTTAGAAAAAGGCAAAAGGTCAATGCAGAATACATTTCCCTTAATAAACATGTATTTAGAATTGTTAAGTTTTAAAAAAGTACTTGAATCATAACATTATGAATTTTAAGCCAATATGGATGTGTAGAAAAGTTAATACTATTTAAATGTTTTCTTTTTGAAAATTAAATATGTGTGAAAGCTGGCTTCTGTTTCCCAATGGCCTCCCACAGTATTCATCCAAAAAATATTGGAAGCAATTTTATTTGCCTTATTCTTGTGGAATAAGCCTCACTTGCCATACATGTGTTCAAGGGACCAGGGAGCTGCACTCAGCATCCTGTAAGTTAAAAATTTTTGTTTGAAGTCCACCTTCTGAAAAGAGACCTCAACTTTGCCTGATAGAGACTCATCTCTAAGTCATCAAAATGCTCACTGAAGCACCCACAGGCAATATCTCTTCCATTTTCCATCTCTTGAATTATGTCTCTGACATTTCCCTTCCGTTGAGATGAAAGGCCAGATTGCCATCTGGAGTCTCTATGTTAAGGTTAATAATTACTCTTTCTATTTTTACTGCTGGTGCCACCTGGGGAGAAAACTTCCTGATTGACCACAATGAATCTCCAAGGGGATCAGGGGTGTTTCCTTATCTGAGTGTCAAGAAAAAGACAGACAACAATCTTTCTGGTTTGGTTAAAGAGCAGCATTTTCCAGAGGCCAGAGGTCCCTCCAGCTTATGGTCGAATGACTTCTCTTGTGAACAGAGAAACCAAGAGTTGTGTCTGACTAGTCATTGCTTCAGGCTGCCCTGCTCTTCCTTGGCAAGGAAAGACATCATTAGCTAAGGGCAGGAAAGCCCTGAGAAAGGTACACTGATTTCCAGATGGTAGTGAGGATGTCTGTGCAAACAACTGGTTATGGGTGATATTGCTGTTTGAAAGGAACCTGGATTTCTGTCTTAAGTAAATACTGCTAGGACTCGCCCTTGATCAGAATGAACTGTCAGTTGTGTTCCAGAAGGACAAGTTTCAGCAACTGTGGAACAGTGGAGTGAGCTCTTCAGAGACAGAAGACCAGGCTGACTTTTATAGAATGACTTCAGGAAAGACCAACATCCCTGGAACCCATTTTCAAGTGAAAAGTTGGCGTAGAATACCTAGACCACTGAGTATATGGTGGATTAAATATGGCAGTGCTTGAGAAGCATTTGACACATAGCAGGCATTAATTCCTCCACCCCTTGGTTTAATTGAATATTGCTCACATTTTGACCCATTCACAGAGGCATATGGGTAATTCCTATGTCTTTCATCTTTTATCCACAAAATGAAATATTTTACCCCAACGCTCTCTTGACCTGGGGCCATAGCTCAGTAGCCCCTCATGTGGGTAGGATCTTCTCTTTTCCTTTCTCTGACTTTGGCTTCTTTGCCATAATTATTGCCATCTCTATCAATGCCATTATCACTAAGACATCTGCCAGAAAACTAGCAAAAACCACTTTATCATATAACATTTATTGAATTTGCTTTGAGGTAACATTGTTAGGTTTTGAGGATTTAAATGTAAGGGGAATAGTTTTCTCATTCAAAAGACTTGCAGTCCACGTAAGAAGCCCACATGTTTCTTCTTGCTTCTATTCGACCAGTCCTTGGGGAATCCTATTATTAAATGCTGATCCTTGAGTACCTGTCTTTTTAATATCTAATATAACAAAATGGGAAGTGTATATAAAGTAATTCTGCTAGATACCAAAGTATAGAAAGTGCTCGTGAGGTGCTTTCCGCTGCAAGCCCAACTAGCTAGTTCTTTCGTGGAATGCCAATTTTTTTCTTGAAAGAACAACTGACAGACTAGTTATGGTTATTCAGATTTGGGTATTTGGCAGACATTTTCTTTAAAATTAATAAAATCAATTAGTTCAAGGAAAATAATTATCACTCTTGGTTGCTAATGGTACAACAACAGCTTTCAAGCAAAAATTAGAATTTTAAAAAACTTGTATCTGCCTCTTTTAGCATGACAGTTTTTCAATACTTAGAAAGTTTCTGATGAAATCAGTGGCGATTTTAATGAATGTGACTTTTTAAATATCGATTGATAAATATGTCAACGTTTAGAAGATGTGCTAACTAACTCAGGGAACCAATATGAGTTTTTGCAGATGAAAGATCCATTTAAAGTGAAGTTAGATTTATGAATATTAATGCAATGGATCATGAAACTTAATTGATATCATTTCTGACTCTATATTGCAACCAGCCTTTAAGAAAGTGCCACTTGTCAACTTTGCCTATTGTAGCGAAGAAGAATATTCACAATTATCTAAAAAGACCATTAAAACACTCTTCTATTTCCAAAGGCATATTTGTATAAGGCTGGATTTTCTTCACATACTTTAACTGAAACAACATATTGCAACACACTGAATGCTGAAGACATGAGAATCTAGCTGGCTTTTATTAAGCCAGATATTAAAGTGATTTGCTAAAAATATTTTAAAACGCCACTCTTCTCATTATTTTTTGTTTTGGAAAATATGGCAAACTAAACAAACTATATTACTTATATTACTATGTAATGCGCTTATTTTAAGATGAATTAATAAATATTTTCAAATTCTCAGTTTTCATTTTTCATACTGTTAGTATTGATAAATACAACCCATAAGCAGAAGTTATTTGCAATGCTTAATAATTTTAAAGAGTATAAAAGGAAGCTTAGACCAATATGTTTGAGAACCACTTTTACTGGGTTTACTCCATTTTAAAAATGAGACACAACTACATACAGAAAAGTGCAAAGCATATAGATATATAATTTAACAAATGCCATTAAATGACTTCTTCCATATAACCTCCCTGTGGTCAAGAACGATGCTGCAAGCCCCCCCAAACCCCAGTCTGCCCTTTTAAATCACATACCCTCCATCCCATCTTTCATTGGTTTATTCTCAAATAAATTTAAAAAATTATTTACACTTATAAAGAGCTTACTATGTGCCAGACACAGCCCTGAGTGCCTTAATTTATTTAATCCTTCTATCCAACCCTGTGAGGCATTACTACCATCCCAATATATTGTTGAGAAAATAATGGCGCTTAAGTGGCTGGCCCAAGGTCAAGTGATGACTCAGCGTTTAAACACAGACAATCTGGCTGTAGCATCTAGCTAGTGGAAAACTTAATTATTGTATTGTCTCCCTCTAAAACTTTAGATTCTTGGCTTGAGGTTCAGGGACCACTCAGGTGATGTGATTCTGTGCAGCAAATCGAGAGCAGGCTTGTGAATAGAACTACTGAAGGTGGAGATGATGGGCTTTATCAACTCTGGGTCACCCTCACTCTGAGACTGTAGCCCTAGTGGAGAGAGGGGCTCCTCTTAGACTCCCCATCCTAGGCTTGTTTTGGGCTTTGACTTCTTTTTTTTTTTTTTACATCTTTATTGGAGTATAATTGCTTTACAATGGTGTGTTAGTTTCTGCTTTATAACAAACTGAATCAGTTATACATATACATATGTTCCCATATCTCTTCCCTCTTGTGTCTCCCTCCCTCGCACCCCTTTGGTCACAAAGCACTGAGCTGATCTCCCTGTGCTATGCGGCTGCTTCCCACTAGCTATCTACCTTATGTTTGGTAGTGTATATATGTCCATGCCACTCTCTCACTTTGTCCCAGCTTACCCTTCCCCCTCCCCATATCCTCAAGTCCATTCTCTAGTAGGTCTGTGTCTTTATTCCCATCTTGCCCCTAGGTTCTTCCTGACATTTTTTTTTTCTTAGATTCCATATATATGTGTTAGTATACGGTATTTGTCCTTCTCTTTCCGACTTACTTCACTCTGTATGACAGACTCTAGGTCCATCCACCTCATTACAAATAGCTCAATTTCGTTTCTTTTTATGGCTGAGTAATATTCCATTGTATACATGTGCCACATCTTCTTTATCCATTCATCTGATGATGGACACTTAGGTTGTTTCCATCTCCTGGCTATTGTTGGGCTTTGCCTTCTGACTACTACCCACCCCCCCATAGAATCATCAAAACCAGAACTCAAATTCCCAGAGACTGGCAAATGTTTTCAGGGCAAAAGTATCTTGCTAGTTCTTCAGTGCCTTCTAGAAATATTTTAAAATATGCTTCCAGGCATTTTTAGATGTTTTCAGTAGAACATCTGGTCTGATTACTTAGCTTGCCATATTATATATTAATACAAAACTCCATACTATATTAAATTGAATCTCTATAAACATAATAAATGTTAATAGATGTGCTTGGGGCTTGAGAGTTTGATGATATTCAATGCTTTTCTGGGCTTTAAAAATAGCACCTTGACCTGTCAGTAATTTAGGGTTTTATCCATTTATTTATTCCCTGCCTGTTGCTAAAAGAGCTTTATGCATGTTTTCAGAATACCCTTCACAACTTCCCTAAACATTTTTCTGTGTTGTAGAGTGTAGCTCAGTGCCCATCAGTTTATATCCATAGCTGTGGTACTTTGCACTTACCCACAATGAACTCATCTGCCATTTTATCCCCATTCATTGGACCAAGTTAAATCTCCATGTACTCCTCATTAATTTGGTGTTTTCACTCTTCCAAAGAGTTTAACGCCGTCAGCGTTCCTCCCCAACTTCTCCGTGGCACTTACTTATTATGTGAGATTAGTGAGAGTACTGATCTTTCCCGTGGTTTAAAATCCTTCATCCATTGGGGTGCTCATTTATTCCTACCCAAGGCATTTCTCTGTTCTTGATATATCAATTTCTTTTCTAGTCACCAGGCAATGGCAGGAATAGTCATATTGTGACTCAAGTTTCATGATGTTTTTTGAGCAAACTTGTTTTTTAGTTTTTCTTCTTTGTATCATTATTGAGCAAATTTTTTGAAGGTTTTTGGATGTTCTGATTATATTTACTGAGTTCTATTTTACCTAGAAATTGATTTACTGTCAGAGAACTCTCTGATGTGTTAGGAAACTATGTTCCTTTTCCCTCTATAGGTAAGGTTTTTGTAAATATTTCATCATTCTCTCATTTTTTATAGATTCCTTTAAAACAGAAAAAAACAATTTGGTGTTTGTAACTGCAGAATGGGCTCCAAAACGGACATCAAGAAAGTAGCTTAGACTGAGGGACAGCCCCTGAAAACCCAGCGTGTCACTCTGGCGACCTCACAGTCACCAGACACCTGAGCTCTTCATTGTGGTTCTCTTCTGCCACATCTAAATAGCATTGAGAAGTCACTGGGTTACCTGCACTGCTACTATCTTTTACCTTTTCTGGAAGTAGTTTGATCGACATTTTTTGTTTGTTGGTTTCTACATCAATCTGGCAGAAACAGGCAAAGGTCAAGAATCAGAGTTATCCAGTGACCTTTTGAATAATCCTAGCATCAAATTGTTTCCTTAAATGACACAAGTGCAGCTGACCTCTCCAGAGTCAGAGGCCCCAGATGTAACAGCCTCTGGGAGCCCGCCCTTCCCTGGAGAGGGTCAGGGCTGAGGAAGGGCCCTCAGACAATTTCGAGTGGCTGGTGATCTCAGCTCTCATTCCCTTCTCATCTGTACACGTCTACAGTTGCAAGTGATTAGATGACTCTTTAAACAAAACTATTTTGCACTGTACATTTTTGTCCAGGTCTGGGTCTCAAGAATGCCAGCCGCAATATTTGTGAGAGGAGAAGATGCTTTTTTGTAATGCCAGTGTTGGAACACTCTGCTGAGCAGGACAGATAGTCCACTGACCAGTAATTTTCAAAACCTCTTATTTCTCTTAAAGGAAAAGATAAAGGAATTATCCCTTTCTCTTCTAAAGTGATAACTGGAAAAAGTAAAGGCTTGCTCTGAGTGGGCAGAATTGTGGGCAGAGTATAGGAAAAACTACACCTCTGCACATAATAGTAACTCAGGAATGTCTGTTGGAGGAATCCAACAGATAATAAAAAAAAAAAAAATCCTCTCGCCAAATCTGGGTAATTTACGGACATAAATGGAAGGTACCTGTGCTAGTTAACTTTATGCGTCAACTTGACTGGCCCATGACGAGCCTAGATATTTGGTCCAGCATGACTCTGGGTGTGTCTTTCAGGGTATTTCTGGATGAGATTACCTTCTAAATCAGTAGGCTGAGTGAAGGGGATTGTTCTTCTTAATGGGGGTGGGCTGCTCCTCTACTCAGCTGAGGACCTGAATAAAACCAAAAGGTTGACCCTTCGGCAAGTAAGGGGGATCTCCTTCTGCCTGACTGTCTTGAGCTGGATATCAGTTCTTCCTTGCTTTGGACTAGAATGCAAACATCGGCACTTTCTGGCAGCGTTTGGATGGAAACTCAACCATTTGCTCCGCTAGGTCTGCAGCCTGCTGACTGCAGATCTGGGCTTGTCAACCTCTGTAACTGCATAAGCCCATTCCTTATAATAAGTAAGTAACTTACTTGGTTGTGTTTCTCAGGAGAACCCTGACTAATACAGATTTTGGTAAAGGAGAAGAAAGGACACCAGGACTTGCTCTCCCTCTCCCTCTCTCTGCCATGTGAGGATGCAGTGAGAAGTCACCATCTACAAGCCAGGAAAAGAGCCTCACCAAAACTGGTAAAACTTCAGCTGGTACCTTGATCTTGGACTTTCCAGTCTCCAGAAATGTGAGAAAAAAATTTCTGTTGTCTCAGCCACCCTGTCGTGGTATTTTGCTACAGCAGCCTGAGCAGACTGAGGCAATACCCATTGCAATTCTTCAGAGAATCTCTAAACAGTCCAGAGGTAACAAGATAGCAAAGCATATGCTCACTGCCTCCTGCAGGGTACCTAGAAAGACTACATTCACTTTTCAACTTCAGTAATGTCAATGCAAGTGAGCTGTACAAGGCATTGACAGTTGAGAGTGTTTCAGTGTAATTCTACTGTACAATTCTTATTTCAGAATGCTTGGCAAGCAAAACATAACTACCTCGAGAAGATGAGCTGTCCTTTTGGTGACTGTGAGAAAAGAAAATTCAATTTGCTTTTCAAGGGCTCTTTAAAGATTGTTTATATCAGAACTGTAGCTTAAGTAATGATATAAACAATCTTTAAAGTCCTTGTAAAGCTTCTACAGCTATACGAGGACTCTGTGAAGACAAAATGATCAGGTGACTTGCAGAGCTGAGAAGCGGAAGGACTGATAACTTTCTTTCCAGAATTCTGTTTATAAGCCATCCACACTGAATAAAATAAGCAAGTTACGCAGCAAAAATGGCCTTTGCGAATCCTCAAATTTCTATGTTCATACGATGTCCTCTATCCAACTTTTAGTTTTAGAGCCTAGGGAATATGAAGAGAATTTTCCAAGATCTTAGGAGATGGAGGGGAAAAAAAAGACCAAAGGGCTGGAAAATAAAGAAGAGGAACAGTTAGAGAAATCAGAATCAGCTAAGAAAATTCGTGCAGCAATAAAATGTCTTTATATATCCAAAGGCCTATTTTTAGCAAGGTGATGGACAGTCTGTTTCTTATTCTACCTGAATAATGAAACTGGAATTTTTGAAGTTGAAGAGATTTATATTAGAAACAAGGAGAAATAATCTCACTAGAAGTGGCAATATCTACTCACAAGATAGAGGCATGGTCATCTGCGTCTCCAAAAAGAGTCTTGGGGGCTTCCCTGGTGGCGCAGTGGTTGAGAGTCCGCCTGCCGATGCAGGGGACGTAGGTTCGTGCCCCGGTCCGGGAAGATCCCACATGCCGCGGAGCAGCTGGGCCCGTGAGCCATGGCCGCTGAGTCTGTGCGTCCGGAGCCTGTGCTCCGCAACGGGAGAGGCCACAACAGTGAGAGGCCCGCGTACTGAAAAAAAAAAAAAAAAAAGAGTCTTGGTCTTAGGGCTTGTTATGGCCTCAGCACAGTCCTCTGGCCTGCTGAGCCAGAGCTGCCATGATGGTCTGGAGTAGCCAGTCAAAATGACCACTGGACAAATGTAGAAATAGCCCCTGTCAATGCTAAGTACAGAATTATAACTATTTTCTCACCATTCCCCCAAATCCCATTTTGTTTAAATTTTCAAGAAATGTTAGTTAAATAGTAGATATACTGGCCTGACTTCTTTACATTATTTCAATTTTCCAATTGATGGATACATAAACCGAGTCCAATCTATGTTAAATAATGCAAAGAATGGTTAAAAAGTCTATGTGAGGAACCTTCACACAGAGAGCTGGCTGAATTTTGGTCTGGAAGGATTTAGACAAAGCCCACCCAGAGACTGAAGACTGGAATAAACGACCCTTGCAATTCCTACTAGCCTCATGATTCCATAGTTTATATGGTAGTTTACAACAGGGCCCCAACCTCTGGGCCATGGACCAGTACCAGTCCGTGGCCTGTTAGGAGCCGGGCCGCACAGCAGGAGGTGAGCGAGTGAAGCTTCATCTGTATTTACAGCCTCTCCCATCACTCGCATTACCGCCTGAGCTCCACCTCCTGTCAGATCAGCGGAGGCATTAGGTTCTCACAGGAGCAAGAACACTCCTGTGAACCGTGCATGCGAGGGATCTAGGTTGTGCACTCCTTATGAGAATCTAATGCCTGATGATCCGAGGTGGAGCTGAGGCGGTGATATCAGCTAGCGCTGGGGAGCGGCTGCAAATACAGATTATCCTTAGCAGAGAGGTTTGACTGCACAGAGACCATAATAAATCAATTGCTTGCAGACTCATATCAAAACCCTATCAGTGAGTGGCAGGTGAAAAGAAGCTCAGGGCTCCCACTGATTCTGCATTATGGTAAGTTGTATAATTATTTCATTATACATTACAATGTAATAATAATAGAAATAAAGTGCACAGTAAGTGTAATGTGCTTGAATTATCCTGACACCATCTCCCTCCCCCAGTCCGTGGAAAAATTGTCTTCCACGAAACTGGTCCCTGGTGCCAAAAAGGTTGGGAACCGCTGGTTTACAACACAAATAATAAACAATAGTTTTCTGTAGCGAGTCAGTTAAAAGGAGAAGTATCATGCTCTACAATAGTGAGTGTTAAGAACTGCTGTTTTCCCAGATCTTTTCATCATAAGAAAATAGCAGAGACTTTACATAAGGGGAAAATTAAAGGCAAAGGGATTTAGAAATTTTAATATTCAAGACTATGTTATTCATTTAAAAGAAAGGTTTAAAATGAGTTGTGGTGGCTTTGTAATGCATCAACTTGGCTAGGCTGAACTACATTTCCCAGAATTCCTTTTCTTGTAGGTTTTCTGCTGTTGAGCGCCAAGGGATAATCTTGGAAGATTTAGAGAGCAGAAAGGAAGCAGCAACCATTTTGTACTTCTGACTCACAGATGCGCTGACTTAACCTTTTGGCTTAAAGAAGCATCTGGGTCTGTACCTGCTTTACCTTTCCCAAGATTCTTCTCCACCTTCTCTGACTTCTGGGCCAGATATAGGTGTTTATCTTCATGGCTTCTGCAGGATATCCATACCATTAATGCCAGAAGCAATAGGAACCAACACATTTCAGTCCATCCTTCTGCGTTCCAGACCCAGTTCTGTGTGCCTGAGCTCCAGCTGGGTCTTGCTCTCTCTGACTTTATGACTGTTTATCTTTCCTGACTGCCTGCACTCTGGACTTTGAGCAACCACATCAGACATGAAGACAATAACCTTGCAAAAACCGCTTAACCAGTTCCAACAATTGTGAAATCCCCTAAAACATACTTACATGTGTAAATCTCCTAACGGTTCTGCTTCTCTGGTTGAACCCTGGCAGGTACCCATGATAAAACTCTTCCAAGAGGGTTAGACATCAGGTGAACATTTAAAGAAATGAGTAAATGCCTCCACTAAAATTAGAAATGTGCAGTCGTAGAATCTCAGCTCCTTCTATAATCAAATCGCTTCCTTAAACGTCATTGGAGCCAAACCAAAAGAGATGAGCTGATACAGAAAACTATTTAACTATACTCAAGTCATTTGGTACTCTCTTTTAAATACGGATGGAGAAATACTCCCATCTCACACATAGGGAAAACTGAAGTTCGAAAGCTTAAATAAACCTGGCCCCTGGTTGTGCTAGAAGGCAGTTCAAGGTTGAGCTTTTATAATACCCAGATGGTTCCATTTAAAGTTGGATGAATGGAGGAAAACTGTGATGGTTATCAGACTGACTTCCTGGACCCAGATGGAAGGAAATTTTATACATGGTGTATGCTAGACACTTGATGATTTTGTTCTGTACCACAGGGAGCAGTGACTTCCCACAGAATGTATAACAGAAAAACAAACACAGAATAATGTCACATAGAAGTCAGTGTGTATATATACACACATACATATACACAATTATTATAGCTAACATTTCTATAACACTTTGGTTGTATTAACTCAATTAGTCATCAACATATGCTGTGGCAAAGATATTATTATAGCTATTTTTCAGAGAGGAAAGCAAAGCACAGTGGGATTAAGTGACTTGACAGGGTCACACAGAGGTATACGGTGGAGCTAGAGCATGATAACCAGTGGAGAGCAGCTCCAGGGCTTCTGTGCCTATGGGTTCACCTCTGATAACTCACTTGCAATTGTATGATACATGTGGCTGTGTAGCTTTGTGAACCTGATATTCACCATTCTTAATAATCCAGCTACAAATTCCTTTTCCAACCCTATCTTTCTCCTCTCTCTTAAACGTTACCTTCCTTATGTTCCAGCAAAGCTTTACTCTTTTCATAGTTTAGTATTTCTTTGTCTTATCACAGCAGATAGAAGCCTCAAGGGATTCAGATAAATAGACTAAGGTCAAGATACTTCCCTAAATTCCTAAAACCCACCCAATCCTTTCTTCCCTTTGCATCTTTAGTAATGCCATCCTGCTTCCTGGGATGCCTCACTCTAGTCCACCCTCACCCACTCTGTGTTACTGTGATTTCTAGAAAATCTACCCATTTCATAGAGCACCCATTTCTTATAGTTTGAATAGCACCCCCTTCAGAATACATTCTGAGTCCCTTCTCAGAAGACAATCTCTCCTTCTTCAGAATTTTCGCAGCCCTGCTTTTTATGGATCACAGCATTGTGAAGCAATTTATAAACTTGCTTTATATTCATGTTAGCAGATCGTACATAGACCTACATCACAAATTTTAGCCATATTTAAAGACCCGTCTTGGCACGCGGGTATTGTACTCTTCTTGTCTGTGGTTGCCCACTGCGTCTGCTCTCACTTTAAGGAAGACAAATTAAAAGTGCCATTGAGTGCCCTGCATGTGAAACCATTCCTCACTGAGCTCCCGGGGATAGATGTGACCACTGCGGAGGCCAGTTAGTTTTTCTTTATACTGTGGACACAGCCTTCTGCCTTCTCTGTGCAACTGCTTTTGATATTCCCAGATGAGAATCCCTGCTGTTTCTCACCAAGCATTTTATTAATACCTCTTCTCTACTATTTATCACATTCTGATAGTCCCCTGAGTACATCATCCATCCTCCAATAAAGAGTAACGTCCCTGAGACTAGAAACATATTTTATTCATCTCTACATGATTCCTGGAACGGTACATTGCATATGAGATGCTCACTGATTTTATTTGTTTAAATTTAAAATCAACTGTCTCCAGGCTTAATTTATCTAGGACAAAATACATCAATTGTAAGTGTACAGTGCGATGAGTTTTGATAAATGTATACATTCATCTCCCAGTCAACATTTCCATCACCCACTGGTTTAGCAAGGGAGGACGAGGTCGGCGAGAAAAGCTTGGTGGTAAAGAGAAATTTGTCACAGACATTGTTTAGATATAATGATTTTAAAAATCCTACTTTTTTTGGTACATGTTATTCTTGTTTTAAAATCTCTGCAGACAATATACCCACTTTATGGCCAGTAACCAGGGTAGATCATGCCCACTGTCTGCCCTTGGCATACCACTGCCCTCCCTCCTGCTGCTCTGAGGGTCCTTCTGCCTCCCTACCTCCAGGAAACCATCTGCCTTCTTTCTGCAAGAATAGATTATTGTTTTTCTGTTCTAGAGCTGCATATGAATGAAATCATACAGAATATACTCTCTCGTGTCTGTCTTCTTTATTCAGCATGCTTTTGAGATTCATCCACGTTCTCATGTATTATTAGTCTATTCCTTTTTATTTCTGAGTAATAATTCCATTGTATGAATACGACACAAATTTCTAACTATACTCTTGTTGATATACTTTTGGTTTATTTCCATTTTTGGCTCTTAAAAATAAAGCTTCTACGAACATTCTTGTACAAGTTTTTTCGTAAAATTTTCGTGCACATTTAACTTTAAGAAACTGCCAGTTTTTCTAAGTGATTTACAAATTTATTTTTTTACTTCCACAATAATTGCATGAGAATTCCAATTGTTCTGTATTCTCATCAACATTTGGTGCTCACTCTTTAAAAATTTTAGGCCTTCTAGTGTATATAAACTGGTATCTCATTGTGGTTTTAATTTAGTGAGCTGATGATTAATGATGCAGATTATTTTTTCACTTGCTTAAGGCCATTCATTTATCTTTTTTCATGAGGTGTCTGTTCAACTATGTTGCCAAATTTAAAAAATTAGGTTGTATTTCTTCTTACTACTGCGTTTTAAGAATTCTTTATATATTTAGGATATGGGTCCTTTGCATTTGTATATGTATTATAAACATTGCATCCTAGTTTGTGATTTGCTTGTGCATTTTCTTAATGATATCTTTCAAAGAGCAAAAGTTTTCAATTAGATGAATTCATATGTTTTACTTTTTTTCTTCAGGTTTACTGCTTTTTGTGTCTTGTCTAAGAAATGTTTGCCTAACCAATGTTGAAAAGATTTTTCACCTATATTTTCATTGAGTCATTTTACAGTTTAAATGTGGTCTTTACCACATTTAGCAATAAAATTTGTAAGTGGTATGAGAGTAAAGGTTAATTTTTGCTTTCTAAATTTCAGTACTATTTGTTGAAAATGTAATCTTTCCATCCATTGAATTTCCTTGGCACCTGTGTCAAAAATCATTTGACATTTGTGTGGGTCAATTTTTGGACTTCCTTTGAACTATATGTTTATTCTTATGATATATTATCATGACTCAGGTAACATTTTAGTGATTCTTAAAATCTAGTAATGTACACTCTCTAATATAAATCTTATTTTTTCAAAATTGCTTTTTATATCAAGGTCATTTGCAATTCCATATAAATTTTCAAATTAGCTTGACACTTTATACCAAAAAAAAAAAAAAACCACTGGGATTTTGATTGATACTGTGTTGAATCTATGTAAGAATGTGGAGGGAACTGACATCTAAATATCAAATCATTTGATGCATGAGAATGATATATTTCTCCATTATTTAGGTCTTTGATTTCTATAATCAGTGTTTGCAATTACCAACATACAGCTCTTGTACATAATTTTTTTTTTTTTTTTCTGTGGTACGCGGGTCTCTCACCGTTGTGGCCTCTCCCGTTGCGGAGCACAGGCTCCGGACGCGCAGGCTCAGCGGCCATGGCTCACGGGCCCAGCCGCTCCGCGGCATGTGGGATCTTCCCAGACCGGGGCACGAACCCATGTCCCCTGCATCAGCAGGCGGACTCTCAACCACTGCGCCACCAGGGAAGCCCAATAATTTTTAAGCTTTATATTTATGCATTTCATGGTTTTAATTGCTGTCATATATGGTACTTTAAAGTTTGACTTCTAAGTGTTCATTGCTAGTATCTAGAAATACATTTGATTTGTGAATATTGGTCTTATACCCTGAGGCCTTGCTAAACTCACTTATTAGGCCTAGGAATTTTTGTAGATTCTTTGGAATATTTTATGTAGATGATTTCTTTTTTGGTGACTAGATACATTTTATTTTCAATCTCTATAATTTTTATTTCTGAATCTTGGCTTATTGCACTGGCTATCACCCCCAGAATAATATTAAATTGAAGCAGTAACAGTATACTGCTATGTCTTCTTTCTGATCTTGGGGGTAAAAAAACCAGTATCTCATCATCAAGTGTGATGGTAGCTATAGTTTTTTCATAGATGCCTTTTTTCAAGTTGAGGAAATTCCCTTCTATTCTTACTTTGATGAGAATTTGTTTTTGATCAGGAATATATGCTCAGTTTTGACAAATGCATTTTCTGCTTCTATTGAAACAAGCAAATAGTCTATTATTTTCAGCATGTTGATATGGTAAATTACATTGATTTTTGAATGTTGAACCAGCCTAACATTCCCACATGATTGTGATATATTTTAAAATACATTTTTGGACTTGATTAGCTAACATTTTGTGGAGGATTTGTAGATTTATATTCACTAGGATTTTGGCCTGTAGTTTACTTTTATTGTAATGTCTTGGTCTGGTTTTGGTATGTGAATAATGCTAGCATCATAAAATGAGTTGGGAAGCTCTCCTGTTCTTCTACTTTCTGGAAGAGTTTGAATAGAATTGGCTTTTAACAATACTTAAAAAACTATATCTAAATTCTTTTAGCAGTTTGTGTGGTTTCGGGTATCTCTTCCTCTGTGCTCTGTCCAAAGGAAGCAAGTGCTTGCATCCACCTCTACTTACGGTGCTTATCTTTCCTTAGATTTTAGGTTAACTGGTAATTATGTGACCTCTGTGATGGCTTCAAGAAAAGTAAGATTGTATAGATTATCTGAATTTTTCTTTTCTTTTTTTTTTTTTTTTTGCGGTATGTGGGCCTCTCACTGTTGTGGCCTATCCCATTGCAGAGCACAGGCTCCGGACGCGCAGGCTCAGCGGCCATGGCTCACGGGCCCAGCCGCTCCGCAGCACGTGGGATCTTCCCGGACCGGGGCATGAACCCGCGTCCCCTGCATCAGCAGGCGGACTCTCAACCGCTGCGCCACCAGGGAAGCCCTGAATTTTTCTTTTTATTAAGCAGGAGCACTGTTTACTTTCTTGGTTTCTACCTCTATCATCTAATTGTTTACAGCCAGAAGGAAAGTCTGATTCCAGTTATTCCACTGTGACTAGAATTAGTCCAGTAATTTTGTTATAAATTAATTATAAATAGATACCAATGATCAAAATGAGACTGAGTATGGATGGATTGGAATAAAACTACTTTGACTAAAGCTTTATATTTGTAAATGAAAAAAAGCACATATCAGTCTGTCTAGCTCAGTTTTTATTTTCTAGTTTCTCAGTAGGATTGTGATAATTTTCACGTTTTTACAATCTTTTCCCTAATATATATCATCAAAGGTCCCTGATACACAGCTTTGTAAGGCACATCTGTGGATTTCTGTAAATAGTTCAACCATAACGGTGAGTTTCATTTCATACTCAGATCAACTATACATACACATAATGAAAATTTACTGGTATATATTTGTCTCTCAGTCCAGCCTTCCCAGGGGACAGATGAAAAAATGAAATAAATCCTATCAGCATTTTTACAACTTTTAAGGCAAAACCCAGTATACTTTTAAAGAAAATAGGAAGTATATTATAGTGGTCAAGGGACCAGAAGAGATAGAGGTACCCAAAGAACTGCAGATACCCCAGGACACAAATGTTCTGGCGGCACACCTTTTCTAGGCATTTTTAAAGTCTAATTCTTGAATACCACAGGGGAGTTTCCTAGCAATGTGACCAAATTTATTATTCACAAGTTACGGCTCTGAAAGGAAGTCATGTGTCCAGGAAAATCTGGAACTGATTGTGAATTTCACTCCTACTTTGGGTGGGAGTCTTCTTTGTATGGAAAATACTTTGCTATCAGCTTTGAGCATTCAGTAGGTGCTCGATACATGCTTGTTAAATAAATCACTGTGAATGTTGAATGCAGAGCTTTGAAGGCTTCTTCCAGCCCAGTGCTTCGCCCCTCTTAGGCTGTGCTTTCTCTCTCACCAAACAAGTACAGAGGCCTTTTATGGTAGGGTCATTTCCTGGGAAAATACCTAAAAATCAAGTGTGAAATTGATGCTTTAGTTGGTAAATGAATATTTCACAGTATCGTAGGGCCAGTGTTCTTTATATTTCAAAGTCAAACTGTTTCTATACAGAGTCGGCCCTCAGTACCTGTGGGTTCGGCATCCATGATTCAGTCAACCACGGTTTGAAGATCTTTGGGCAACCATGGATAGGCAGGGCCGACTGGACTACGCCCTTTTATATAAGGGACTTGAGCATCTACAGATTTTGGTGACTGTGAGGGATCCTGGAACCAGTCCCGAAGGGAGACCTAGAGAGGACTGTATTCTAACCCCGGACTATGAAGAAGAACCGTAATATGTACTGTGCAGCATGTAGCACATTCTTTCCAATTTGCTGTAGGTACATTAAAGGCATATATGCAAGCCGTTTAGATGCACAAGTCAGAACGACCAGGTCTCCTGTCATTACTCAGAGGTGAGGGGGCAGGGAACCACTCGGTCACAAAGCACTTCAGAACTCCCAGGAGATATCAATAAAATGAGACATGCCATATATAAAATATAATTATACAGCTCCCAATAGTGTTGTTTTGAAAAGATAATAACCCATTTAATATTCTGAAATGGCTTTGCCCAGACAGCATTCTTTGGAACATCTTGCACTTTCCTTGAACTCAGTCTCTAAGGTCTTCCAGCTTTTCAAAAAATTCTGTAATTCTTTGGACTTTGTGAGGAAAACAGTGAAGACTTCTAATTGTTGAAATGGGATTTGCTCAGAATTTCAAATTGCTTAACCAACTAAAAGGGATAAAATTGTTCTCCACTGTTCACTTTTTTTTTTTAAATTTTAACACCTTTATTGGAGTATAATTGCCTTACAGTGGTGTGTTAGTTTCTGCTTTATAACAAAGTGAATCAGTTATACATATACATATATCCCCATATCTCCTCCCTCTTGTGGCTCCCTCCCACCCTCCCTATCCCACCCCTCTACCCGAGCTGATCTCCCTGCGCTATGCGGCTGCTTCCCACTAGCTATCTATTTTACATTTGGTAGTGTGTATATGCCCATGCCACTCTCTCACTTTTTCCACTGATCACTTCTTCCCCTTCCACCCTTTTCTTATACAATGTTGTAAGCAAAGCATGGCTGTGCATCCAATTAGAGGGGCCTATTTCTTAACCCATGTCATTTACCTTGGAAATGAGGAAATGTACTCCTATTACTAATGATAATGACCTCCTTTTACAAACATTTCATTTACCTGACACATGCTCATAAGTCATTTGAGAAATAGGAATTAAATAAACTAGGATGTGTGGTAACATAGAAGAGAGTTTTAATCAGAAGGCCTGGGTCAAACTTCTGGAATTCGTAGCTTTGTAATCATGGAAGGTGGTTTCTTAAATTATCTAACCATGGTTTCTTCATTTATGTAACGGGCAGAATATTATCTGCTTTACCTATTTCATGGGGTTAATAGAAAGATCAAATAAGATTATTAATATCTATCTATCTATCTGTCTATCTCTCCCCTACCCACATTAGCTAGGCTATAGTTTCAAATTCTTCCAGAAATTTTATACAAGCAATTTTTATACAATGTTTAAATGTAATATAATGTTTTGATAGTAAAGTGAATAAAAAGTAATAATACTAATAATGAATAGCAATCACTTTTGTGACACCTCTTTTGTGTCACATTTAATCCTTACACCTGTCCAGTCGAGGAAACTGATGCTCAGAGATTCCTTTGCCCTAGTCATACAGCCAGAAAGCCCAGCAAAGTAAAGCTCATGTTCTATACATCACTGTGTCCCTCTCTAGCTCTCTGGATGGCAGAGTCAAAGGGACAATCAAGGAAATAAAGAAAACAAGTGACATGGATGGACATAGAGATTGTCATACTGAGTGAAGTAAGTCAGACAGAGAAAAGTAAATATCATATGATATCACTTATGTGTGGCATCTAAAAAAATGATACAAATGAAGAGAAATAGAGTCACAGATGTAGAAAACAAACTTACAGTTACAAGGGGGGGAGTGAGAGGGAAAAATTGGGAGATTGGGATTGACATATACATACTACTAAAATAGTTAACTAATAATGACGTACTGTATAGCACAGGGAACTCTACTCAATTCTCTGTAATGACCTATATGGGAATAGAATCTAAAAAAGAGTGAATATACATATATGTATAACTGATACACTTTGCTGTAAGGCAGAAACTAATGCAACATTGTAAATCAACTATACTCCAATAAAAATTAATTATAAAAAAAGAAAACAAGTGATAGGCTTAGATTTTAAAATAACCCAGTAATAAAACCCTACATGAATAGGTGATGTGGAAAGGATTTCTTACCCAGATCACTGAAGATCTTATTGCAGGTGATTTATAATCTTAAAAGTCCGGTATTTATGTATCTGACATGGAGTGATAGGGACTTTTCAGAGCCTAACCCACTTCAGTTATAGCACACTCTATATTAGGACAAACTGGCTGAGAAAAAGCTTAAAGTACTCCCCCTTATCCCCAAGATCACCTCCAAGCAAGGAGGCAGGCAGAGCTTGAATATGCTCTCTACAACATTTGTCTTTATAGCCCTGGGGCAAAGGGTCCCAAGATTTTGGAGGAAAGTTAAAAGAGTTACTGTCCCAAGGGCACCAGAATACTGCATCTATTCAAACAAACAAGCTGGCAAATAAAAATTTTGTCTGGACCATAGCAAACGTTGAAACTTGTGATAGAGGTTTAACCTCAGTGGCAGCCCTAGAGTAAATGAAATGACACCAATAGATGGTCTCATCAGATAAGAACTCTTAAGCTAATAGTCAAGAAAAAACAATGAATTTTTCAATTATTTTATTTAAGAAGAAATTAAGTGTGAAGCATGAGACTGTACAAGCGCCCATTTGGCAGGAGTTTTGGAATAATATTTGTGAAGATCAGACGTCATGTTAGATTTCAAATTAACTTTTCCATGTAAATTTAATTTTATATGGAGAGACATTTTCCATGTTTTACTGGTGCCGTCTGGAGAAGACTGAACTTTAAAGTGAATTCCAAAGAGATGGTAAACTCTTCAAGACGAGGGTTTGGGGTGAGCATATTCTTAGGGCTGCTACTGCTTTTCTTGTCCACTGGCGAACTGTTTTGAAACAGTTTGTCTTGTTTGGTCTGATTTTTTAATATCTTATGAGAGAATAATGTAGGGTCTTGAGCTACAAGAATATATAGACTGTCACTGTCAAAAGAAAACTGCACTTTTTATTTACAATAATCTTTCTGATTCCAATATATATTCTGAAAAATTAATACCCAGTCATAAATATGACTTATTCTCTTTTTCTTATTCTGTCTCTCATCTATCTGTCTGTCTATCTTACACTCAGATAGAGCATTACCTGACTATGCGTAGAGCATTACAAGCTTCTAGCCAGTTTTTCTTTTTTTTTTTTTTTCCCATTTTTATTGGAGTATAATTGCTTTACAATGTTGTGTTAGTTTCTGCTGTGCAAAAAAGAGAATCAGCTATATGTATACATATATCCCCATATCGCCTCCCTCTTGAGCTTCCCTCCCACCCTCCCTATCCCACCCCTCTAGGTGGTCACAAAGCACCAAGCTGATCTCCCTGTGCTATGCAGCAGCTTCCCACTAGCCATCCATTTTACATTTGGTAGTGTATACATGTCAATGCTACTCTCTCACTTCGTCCCAGCTTCCCCTTACCCCTCCCTGTGTCCACAAGTCCATTCTCTCTCGGCCACTAGCTTTACCAGTACCGTTTTTTTAGATTCCATATATATGTGTTAGCATAGGGTATTTGTTTTTCTCTTTCTGACTTACTTCGCTCTGTATGACAGACTCTAGGTCCATCCACCTCATTACAAATAACTCAATTTCATTCCTTTTTATGGCTGAGGAATATTCCATTGTATATATGTGCCACATCTTCTTTATCTATTCATCTGTCGATGAACATTTAGGTTTCTTACATGTCCTGGCTATTGTAAATGGTGCTGCGATGAATATTGTGGTACATGTATCTTTTTGAATTATGGTTTTCTCAGGGTATATGCCCGTTTGTGAGATTTCTGGGTCATATGGTAGTTCCATTTTTAGTTTTGTAAGGAACCTCCATACTGTGCTCCATAGTTGGCCAGAGTTTTTAAAAATGAAGTTGCTTTAGAGAAGGAGTAGCTCATTGGCTTATTATGATGCTGCTATGAGTTATTTCTTTATCAGAGTTTTTCTGTTGTACTGGATGACTTGTGGATGCAAAAAGACATGGTCAAAGATATACAGAATGGACTTTGGTGTGAGAAGACTCACACTTATTCATGCCATTGGGCAGAACTCTGGCCCTGAAAGAAAAGCCAAAAAATTCTCAGTAAGCCATGTAGCCATGAGGTGACTTCAAATCACCAAGATCATCTATTTTATTTCTCTCTGGATGGTCTAAGGCAGGGACCACTAAGTCAAGTATTTAGAGGAGACTCAGCAGGTAACATTCATAAGCAAAGCGAGCCTTATAAGCCAGTGACAAACTTGAGAGTACTTTGGATGTGTAGTTCTATTTCCTTAGGTTTAAAAAAAAAAAGGTGGAATTCTGTATTACGATGTGAAATCTTCCAAATGTAAGATCTTTGCTCTATATTTTTATTAATTGCATAGATCATCAAAACAATATTATTAGGCTAGCATTGGCCTTTGGCTTCAATGTACCTTGTCTCTAAAATGCTTGATTCCTGTGCTTTATATGTCAATCCTAATCTCCCAATTCGTCCCACCCTCCCCTTCCCCCACTATGTCCATACGTCCCTTATCTATGTCTCCATCTCTATTCCTGGCCTGTAAATAGGTTTGTAGGTTCATCTGTACCATTTTTCTAGATTCCACATATATACATTAATAAACAATATTTGTTTTTCTCCTTCTGACTTACTTCACTCTGTATGACAGACTCTAGGTCCATCCACATCTCTACAAATGACCCAGTTTTGTTCCTTTTTATGGCTGAGTAATATTCCATTGTATATATGTACCACATCTTTTTTATCTATTTATCTGTTGTTGGGGACAGGAAGCTCAGCTCGGTGCTCTGTGATGAGCTAGATGGGTGAGATGGGGAGGAGGGAGGGAGGTCCAAGAGGGAGGGGATATATGTATACATATAGCTGATTCACTTCACTGTACAGCAGCAATTAACACAACATTGTAAAGCAATTTTACTTCAAAAAAAAGAAAACTAAAAGAAAAACTAAAAAAAAATAAATAAAATACTTGATTCTAGGTCTTTCTATATAGATAGAGTGAGGAAAATCAAGCAGCATGGGATGTGTGTGTTTATTATTCCTTCATTTATTTTACATTTATAGAGAACATACTATATCCTAAGCCCCAGTTCTACTCATTTTGTATACAGTTGTGAACTAAACAAAGTTCCTACCTTCATAAAATTTATATTCTTGTGAGTAGGAGTGGTAAGACTGCTAAAAAAAAAAAAAAAGTAAAGATTGGAAAGAAATGACATGAACAGCAAAGATCCATAGAATTTTTGAGTGGTGTCAGAGTTTCTTCCTTCTTATCTCACAGACAAGGAAATGACTCCCATAGAGGTAAATGAATTACTCAAGACGTAGCAAGTTACTGGGAGAATCCAGGTGAGAGCCCAGGGCTGTCTTTGTAAGCGTGCAAACTGTGCCATTACACAGGACCCCATGCTTGCTTTGATGCTCTGTTGTCACTATTCAGAAAGTCTTAATCATTTTATCTTTGAACTTGTGATTTGTAAGAGAAATGCATGGAGTGTGTGTTGTTCTTTGTTACTTCATTTGCATATAGCATATGGTATCCCTGATCACAGTCTTCTGTTAGACCCATGATGCATGGAGTTCAACAAGACTCAAAGCAAGTGCAAGGTACGCATGTTAGCTCTACGACTGAGTAACTGTGGGTGGTGGTGGTGGGGATCCTGACAGCCCTGAGAGACTACCCATTCCATTCCAATGAGAACTTGCTTTGAACACAGGAAGGCTCTGGCATTCTAAGAAAACACAAACAACCAAAGAACCCTATCATATCCTTTCTTAGTTATGTGAGTTCCTTGTATTAGTTAACCACTTATGCTGAACATGATCACACAGAAGGAAAGGTAAAGATAGTGCAACCCATAGTTCCTCTTCTTTTTGATCTTTCCTTACCTCTAAGGTAGAGAGTATTGGTAGGACATGGGTGTATCAAAAATTGAAATAAAAACAGTTGAGTTAAAAAAACAAAACGAAACAGTTGAGTTAGTTCTGTGCAGAGTTTCCACTGTCTGGTAAGAAGGAAATACATATGCATGTAAAAAGTATTAAATATGAATTGTGTGATTTCAGTGATTTTGCATGACTTATATGCCCTTATATTTGCATAAGGACAAATTAAAACTTCCCATGCCCAACATAATGGTAAACGGCAAAATTCATGCCAGTCATTTAAAATGTTAATTTTTCTTTACTTAGCACAATATTAAATAGAAATAGAAACACCATGATGCAGAAGAAAGGAAATAGCTTATATTTTATTACCTTCAATTACTCTTTTTTTCCTGCTTTTTGCCAAGGGTCCCTGCATTTTATTCTTGCACCGGGCCCTGAAAATTGTGTCACTGGCCCTGCTACACCTAGGTTAGAATCCTTTCTCCTAACTTCTAAGTCACTATACCTCACTATGCTCTGGTTTGGTGTTCCAGATTTTAATGGTGATGATTATAAGCTTAGAGCAAAGAAACAAGGAAGACTTGTTTACATAGTTTTCAGTTTACATAAGAGTGATCATAACCAAGATTTCATGGTTAAATATTAATGCATCCAAACTTGCCCATCTTTGGTCTGTTCTGGGCTTTTAATTCATTAGTGCCCTGCTCATGAGACAAAATAAGGCAGTGTAAAATGACAAGCAGCACATACAACAATTTATGTAAATTACCGCTTCTCTTAGTTAGATCATTGAAAATGTGATTATCTGACATGGAAATAAAAGAGCAGTTCTTTGTCTTAGTTGGAAATAAATGATGAGAATGTAAGGTGCCCTTTTCCAAAGAGAGGGTCTTTTCAAATAGCACATTGTCATTCATTTTTGTAGAATCATTCTGAAGAAATAATATTTGCTCTTTCTTCTTTTCATTTTCAAAGCTCTTAACATACAAACTTGAAAAGATTTCGAGAGGCATTTATATGTCTTAAGAGGTTGCATATGAACCTAGAGACAATTCAGTACCTTGAACAGTGTAAGGCATTAGCCCTGTGTCTTAGTTTGCTGCCGTGATAAAATACCACAAACGGAATGGCTTAAACAAGAGCAGTTTGTTGTCTCACAGTTCCAGAGGCTAGAAGTCTAAGATCAAGATGTCATCAGAGTTGGTTCCTTTTAAGGGCTATGAGGAAGAATCAGATCTATGCCTCTTCTCGAGCTTCTGGTGGCTTGCTGGCAATGCTTTGGCATTCCATCGCGTGTAGAAAGAAACATCATTCTGATATATGCCTTCATCTTCATTTAGTGTTCTACTTGTGCGTGTATCTGTCTCCAAACTTTCCTTTTTAATAAGGGCACCAGTCATATTGGGATAGGACCAACTCTCACAACCTAATTTTAATTCGATTACCTCTGTAAAGATCCTAACTCCCAGTAAGGTCACTTCTGAGATACTGTGGGTTAGGACCTCAATCTATGAATTTTGGTGGAGGGGACACAATTCAACCCATAAAAACCTGACATCTCTGCAAATATTAAACGTGGTCAGACAAGGAACGAAAGTCTTCTGTGTCCAGTCTCCATCTGGATCCTGATTAATATTCAATTCTTCAGTGGAGGCTGAGTCGTAGAAGACTCAGAGGTTGACATCAAGGTGAGGGAGACCAGCAGAAGGACGTGTCCCCTGCACCCCAAGACATCAGTTGTCTGAGCAGAAGGACATGTCCCTTCACCCCACCACATCAGTAGTTCCAGACATGTATGCCAGGGACAATCATTGATAATAAGAATGGGAAAAAATGAGGTCTTTGTGTAATCAGCAGTCACAGTTACACTTTTTTCCTTTGTCATAGAACAAGGTCTTAGCCACTGGTGACTTTGTGTGTGTGAGAGGGTATATTTTAAAGGAGTCAGAAAGATGTGAAAATGTTAGAGAGGCATGCTCTCCAGAAGACAGTAGAATTGATGGATAGCTAAATACCACCCCTACCATGTGCCATGGTTTAGATATCTGACAATGCCCGAAACATGGTGGATATTCAGGAATTTTTGAATTTTTGTTGACTAAACTAATAAAACTAATGAATGAGGGCTATGTTTCTTACATACTATTTTCAACTTCTTACTTCCTGATTTTTTTTCTCTGTAGTCTGGATCATAAAAATGAAGGAAAGGGATATTACATGATGGAGGAAGGGGATATTTTCATATGCTTAGTTCATGGCCCACTGTCATCCCTGACCACTTTTACCCACAGCTCACATGCTTTTAATAAAGAAGGTTGATTCCTGCAGTGCACAGCCAAGTTTACTAGATGTGGATTGTTTAACTTTCCCCTGCTGTCAGAAATTCATTTGACTTAGAGCCAATCATTATGCAGACGTGTGTTTGTGACCGGTTGTGACCGAGATTGATGACCTCTTTTCCATCCTACCGTTTGTTGCCTAAGCCTTTTTATAGACTTTGTATGGTAGGGCAGACTCTTCACCAAACCCACTTTTGGACATCTATTCTAAACTGAAGAAAGAAGTCATAATTCTATTTTTCAATTTAGTTTGACTTTGTGGATAGAGAATAGTCATGGCATTAAATGAGATTACCAGGAAGAGAGTGAAGAGAGAAAGGCTGAGAAAAGGGCCAAGAGAGAAACCATTACATATGGCCTAAAGAAGCAAAATTCTTCTTTCAGCTGATCCCTGATTTAGGAGTTGATGTCCCTTTCTGAAATATAAACAACTTTGATTCAGTTGAGGTAAAATCTTGGTCATATCATCTGTAAATTTATAAATCCATGAGAAACTTCTACTGCTTTCCATGATCGACATTCTCGTATTTCTCAATTTCTGCCCTGCAAACCAAGAACCCGTACTTTTAATCAATGCATCAGACTTCCTCCCGTGTCTGTATTCCTCTAGATGGTAAGTCTCATTCACTTTTCTAATCTCTTTTCTCAGACATTACGGAAACCAGAAAATGGTTTAAAAGATAAGTAAATCATTCAATAACTATTATCCAGGGGCCTGTATTTTCATTTTAAAAGGTCCAAGTAAGCATGGACCTTTGAGTAAACTAGCATTCAGGTTTTGAGAAAGAATAGGTTAAATAACCTATTAAGTTTGTAGATTAGGCTTTCACAAATGTGCTCATATTATCTTTTTTCTTCCCATATCAACAACAGCTATCCCAGACCTTTTTCTCATTAAAGTTCCCAACTTCATCCATGTCCCCATCACGTTTACTGTTCACCACAGATCCTCTTACATTGCAGGCTGCCAGTAGATAAACTTTTCCGCTTCCCTCATATTCATGTTAGGACTTATTTAGAGGGTTACCCATCCTTCTGACTTTCCTACATTTTTCTAAGGAAGAAATGTACTTACCCAATTCCAAGGCCAGACCTTATTAAAAATTGCATATAAGCCTATGATCCTTTCTTAAACTAAGATGATAAAACAATCATAAAGTGTCAGTTGAATGGAAGTTCAAAAGGAGATTCAGTGACTTTTTGAAGGTGTGATATTCATGTTCGTATCCTCAGTACAGGGTCTGGCATACAGTAAATATCCAATGTGTGCCTTCTCAAACAAATTGGAGTAGGATGGAGGATGGATTTCTAGCTCAGATTAAAAAGGAAAGGCTATGTAACACAGTCAGAATTATAGGAAGTACAAAGAATGCTGGAGACCACAGGGCTCTTAAGGGGGAGGAGAGAGAAAAAGGCACTGGACATCAGTGCTTCTCCCTTGAAGTTTGGTCTCTGACAGGTGTGGGGATCTATGGTGTCGCTCTCCACGGATGCCGACAACTAGCTTCTGCTCTTGTTCAGATTTATTTTAAGGTGTCCTTAGAGATTCTAAGATGCCATGATTCTTACAGTAAAAGAAAAGGTAGAAAGATAATTAATGCATCTTAATCATTTCAAGCATCTCATAAGAGCCCTTCAGTTTTCAAACTTGCATAAATATTTAGTACTCTTGCCATATATTTCAGCACTTAGCATATTTTGCATGTATTGGGAAAGTAGTGAGCAATGATCATTTGTTAAATGAACTCAAAAAAAAGTGTGTCTCTGAGAGACAAACTAAGACCAGAAACCATTATTCTATAGTACAACCAACCAGCTGAGTAATGCAATTTGATTGTCTCAGCACCTAGGGAGTAGATACAAGAAACAAACAGATGGCTCAATTGACCTGAGAGAGAGGATTGTCTAGGTTTGGTGGGTTGAGGCACATGAGGATTTGGATAAGAATGCAGAGGGAAATGTTTGTCCCTGCTGGATGGGGAGTTAGGCAAACCAGGAGAGCCATCATGGAAGGACTAGGGGACTGAAGTGTGACACTATCGAAGAGAAGATTTGATGAGAAAGGTGAGTGGATTGAGGAGTAGGATTAGAAAGTCATGGCCTCAGAATTAAATATTTTAAAGTAGAAGAGTTCAGAAAATGGATGAAGGGCCAATGTTGCTATGCATTGTTTGATGAAATGGAATGAGCAAAGTCAGTTGTAAGATTTATTTGAACTCTCCTTGTGATTCTCTGCTGTCCCTTAGCTGAGGGATTAAAGTGGCCAGTGGAGACACATTTCTCTGCCTCCAGTGCATCTCAAGTCATCCTAAGCAGGATGCTGAAGAGCAAGGTGTAAGAGAGTTTGTCTTAGGCTCAGTCCTCATATTCTCAAGGTACCTCTTATAGGAATATGCCCATTTGTGCTGGGCTCCAAACTGACTGCTCCCAGCTAGCGCATCCTTCCTGTCAGTCCTGGTCTATTCTCCCGAGACTATGCTGATCTTGGAATATGCCAACTGGCCTGTGCTCTTAGAATCTAGGACATCTTTAGTCCTTCTCCTAACTCTTAGGTGTTGAACCTAATCTCTGTTTAGAATCTACTTATCTACTTTCCCCACTTATATTTCGGCCTTAACTCTTCTCTCTGAACTATCGTATTTTTGTTCCCTTGCCTACAGTAGGTGACCTCACAGCTGTGATTCCCTCCCCTTACAGGATGTCAATGTCTGTCAAACTCTTTTGGTTTAGCTAGACATCAGGCTCTCTTTTCTTTGAGTCTATTCCATTTAGTTGCCTTTCAAGACCTTATTTAAGATCTCTCAGGGATTCATTTCCAAAAGTATCTGCTCTTTTCAGTCTTAGTTGGAAAGATCTAAGAAATGAGTCCACACTTAGAATATTATATCTCATCTTATTTTTACCTAATTTTTCTAAAATATGGCAACAAAGACACCATTTAAACAAGTGGGATAAATTTTTTAAGGCAGAAAGATCTTTCCTGTTGTCCTCAAATCATAATAGCTGGAACTCTAAGGGTAAGGAAGAAAGCCATTGCTGCCTCTCCCTCGGCTATTTCATAGCAAGACCAGACTAGCCTAGACAAAGAATAAGTCTGGCAGATAATATTCCTTACTCAACACAGTAGCTCAGAAGGTCTGATAAGGATGTTCATGGGCAATTTCTCTTCCTTGAAAACTGCTGTTTAATCTTGCTGACCTTTCTTGGAATGCTTGGAGGAAACATGTCCAGCAGTGGGAACTCTCCGCAGTTATGCAAGGAGACTATGCTATCGAGTGAGACTGACTTTGGGACGATGCCTGGGACCCCCCAGAAGGCACTCAGGATCCTAGAGTTAGCAGCTCTCATCCATGTCTTAAGAGGCAGCTGGGTTAGGGGAGTGAGAAGTATTTTGTTCTCTAAGCAAAAAGCTTCAGGCTTTGGAAATCTGTGAGTATATTTTGCATATTCAGAATTGCTTTTACTTTCACAAGAATTAATTTTTTATTCTATCATAGTGTGTTTGTTTTGAAGATTTTGTCTTTTTTTTAAGCCTCTTTTTTTTCAGTTACTGTTTTTAGGTACTGATTTTAAATTGTTTTTATTCCTAACCAAGTAAAAATATTTGTTTCTTCAACTTTTTCTATGCCACTGGGGAAAATAATGCTTCAGATTTATGGACATTTGGCCAAACACACCACTAATGCTTCTTCATATAAACACATCTACTGGTGACAAGTTTCCAAGGATGATACTCAACTCTGGCCCACGCACGAGAAAAAATGTCCTCTGGTGTGGAGCCCATGCAAAGTAGCCTTCCTATCGTGCGAGTGCAGGAAATGAGGTTGCTCTGCCCTCTCTCATATTTCCACCACCACAGTTCCTTCACAATGCAGAATCCTCAGTTTGACATGAGCCTTAGCACTTACATAGATATATTATTTCTTTGGACCACCTTTAATCAAAATGTCTTAGATAAAACGCTCACCCCTACACCCTACAGATACTCCGAAGTAAAGTACTCGCCACAAAGTTAACTTGGGAGACACAGTTGGGAAGTTAATTCCTGGCAAAAGAGTTTGATACTACAGGAAATAATGTCATTTTTTTTTGGAAATTCACAATATGTATTAATAAATTAAAACCTCTGAAAGGTCCTATAGCAATGAAATGTCTTTCATATTTTTAATCCAGTGTCCCTCAAACTGAGATATGATCCCTCTTTCTTTCCTTTTGCATAGCACCTGCTCACCTCAGGTCAAACCCAATCGTGACAACCTATAAGACCGCTGTAGAGTGTGCTGGGCTGAACAGCCCTTTGGCTTTCTTCCACCTGCCCACACTGAGTAGCATGCTGGGATGTTGTCTGGGAAGCTCCTTATTAAACTAGTTGAAAGGCTGCTGTTTATCTTCACGACTGTCCAGTTTTCTCTTCATGAAAACTCAGGCAGAATTTTTTCCCATCTCTCAGTATCAGAAAAATCATGATATCTTTGGGTAACAAGTACTCTTTTATTTTATGGACACTGTCTGTATTTTGTCTTCTTTGTGCTGATAGATAAAAAGGTCAAAATTTGAGCCTCTTGGACTGGACTCTCAACATGCAGTTTATTTACTAACCTATTTCCTTACTTAATTTAATTTTCCCCAAACACTTTTTTTTCTTAACATTCTTGCTTATTTGGTTATTATAATGTTGCCCTATTCTAGTGTATGCATTTTATAAATTAATGTGCATAGCCATTATAATAAGGAGGGATATAAAACATCATTGTTTAAAATTTCCATTAAGGGTTATGAATGAATGAGATACTTGGGCTGATCAACTTTAATATAACTATATTAGACAATATACTAGATGCTTTGAAGACTATCAAATTCAGGAAAATAGCTATCCTAGAAGCTTTACAGTTTTCACTTTTACATTTAAGACTGTGATCCATTTTAAATTAATTTTTGCATATAGTGTGAAATAGGGATGAGATGCGATCTTTTTCCATATAGATATCCAGTTGTTCCAGTACAATTTTGTTGAAAAGAACTTTGTTTCTCATTAAATTACACTGACATCTGTCATAGGCTGAATGGTGACCCCCCTCCCCCCGCAACAATATCAAGTTCTAATCCACAGAACCTGTGCACATTATCCTATGGTAAAGTTGTTTTTGCAGATGTGATTAAGTTAAGGCTCTTGAGATGAGGAGATTATCCTGCATTATCTGGGTGGACCCTGAGTGTCCTAAGTGTCCTGCTAAGAGAGAGGCAGAGGGGGACTTCCCTGGTGGTCCAGTGGTTAAGAATCCTCCTTCCAATGCAGGGGACTCGGGTTTGATCCCTGGTTGGGGAACTAGGATCCCACATGTCGCGGGGCAACTAAGCCTGCGTGCCATAACTACAGAGCACGTGAACAACAACTACTGAGCCCACGCGACACAACTAGAGAGAGAAGCCCATGGGCTGCAACAAAAGATCCCACATGCCACATTGAAGATCCCACATGCATCAACTAAGACCTGACACAGCCAAATAAATAAATAAATAAATAAATAAATATTTAAAAAAAGAAAGAGAGAGAGAGAGGCTGAGGAAGGTTGGACACGGTCAGAAGGCAAAAACAGAGAGAGGTTGAAGCTGGCTTGGCAAGTGGAGGAAGGGACTGAGACAAGGAATGTAGTTCCAGAATATGGAAGAGGTAAGGAACGTATTCCCACATACACAGTTGTGAGAGTGACCCTGTCAACACCTTAATTTCAGCCCAGTGATACTGATACTGGACTTCTTGTCTCTATACATGTGAGAGGATTTAAAGAAAGCAAAAATCTTTGGCAATGGTATAAGTCATAGAGCAGGAAAGAAATGAAGCCTAGCATGAAGGAAGTCTCCTCTCCCACTTCACAGGGCAGGAAGCAAAAGACACTCTGGATTTGGGGGAAGCATTTGAGGAGAGACTTAAGGAGACTAGACTAAAGGTGGAGATGCTACCTGAGGTCTCTTGGGACTAGCATCCTCCATTCCCTAGGCCTGCCCAGGATGGAGAGAGGTGAGGCAAAACAAACCTCAGACAACGTGAAGTGAGAATCCGAAAGCAAAGAAGGCTGTGCTCCACTTTCTTTTTTGGAATACGAGGGCTCTGGAAGCCAGCATAAAGTGGGCATGATCAGGTAGCCATAATCCAGGGAGATTTCCAGGCAACTGGGCTCAAGAGAAGATCCAGGGGAGTTTCACGGAAAGCAGCTGATAGTTTCTGAGCATCTAAGGAGGATGAGGGAAAGTACAGAGGTAAATGGCTGACTAAAGCTTGAGTTTGAGATAAAGAAGCTGAAGAAGGCAGGGGACTCTGATCCGGAGGCAGTGAATAATTTCATTGTCTTTTGTGATGGATTTTGGCACAGTGCCCAAAAGACCAACTTCAGCGGGTATTGGCTGAGGATGCCTGGTGGTATGGCGGGCTTATGGCCAGAGATTATGGGCATGAGATATTTCCAACCGACGCCCCAGGGGCATTGTTTAACTTTTTCTTGGTGCCAAGAAAGTGCAACATAGGAACCTCCTTGGGAACTCAGGTCAAATTTGGGCTTAATAATAAAGAAAAAGAAAGGGAAGAAACCTCCAAAAACTGAATATGTACCCCGAAGCGTCTAAGTATTAGAAAGTAACTGAGATGAGATTTCAATTTATTAATAAAAGATCAATGGATTGCTCTAGATTTATTAAAATTGGATAAAATAATAATTTTTCACTCTGTGGAGATTGGGAGCTTTAGAAAAAAGTTGAATTTTGATATAAGAAATAAATAATAAAGTTATATTTAAGCAATTCAAATATTAACGTGTAAATTTGGACACTGCCACATACACGTATACATTAATTTCTATTACAACAATAAATAGCTAGCATTTCCATTTTATAGTTAATAAAAGTTAGGCTCAATGAGTTAAGTAAATTGTCTACGTAAATATAGTTTAAAAAGATAGAATTCAAATCTTGGTCCATTTAACTTCCAAGTTGTGTCCTTTCCATTGCTGACACATGCCTCCAAGGGAGAAACCACTATCAAAAACCTATTAACACCACAGAGAGCTGACCTCACCCTCCTCAGCCTCAGTTTCTCCATCTTGAAAATGAAGATCCTCCTAGGCATAAAAATTTATAATTCTATACTATGGTGTGGCAGAAAGAACTCAGTAATAAATTTTCCTGCAAGATACTTTGAGAGTTACCATCTTGATTATGGTAAAGTTGAAATATGAAAAAGTTGAGAAATTGTATGCAGAGCTCAGGGGAAAGCTTAGCATATGACATTCTCATTTTCCCTACTTATTGGTACATTTGTTTTTGCTTTTAGGAATGGGAGCAGGGAGTCAGAAAAGCCTTGACTAGCTACCAGCATTAGCCAACTTTAAGGGAGATAAAGTAGTTGAATTCTTCTTTTCTTTCTTTCTTTTTTTTTTTTTTTTGCGGTACGCGGGCCTCTCACTGTTGTGGCCTCTCCCATTGTGGAACACAGGCTCCGGACGCGCAGGCTCAGTGGCCATGGCTCACGGGCCCAGCCGCTCCACGGCACGTGGGATCTTCCTGGACCGGGGCACGAACCCACGTCCCCTGCATCGGCAGGCGGACTCTCAAGCACTGTGCCACCAGGGAAGCCCGTGAATTCTTCTTTTAAAGAAAGGACTCTGCAATGCTTATCTGCTTCAAAGTGACTGGCGGGAACTAACCTTTATAAAAAGTTGTCAGACTTCTAATCAGTCTAAAATTTTCTTCTCAACTAATCTTTTATTATAGAGTTGGAGTTGCAAACACCTTCTTCAATTGTGGTAAGAATCAATATGGGAGAGAGAAAATAGAGTTTGTAGATAATTTCATTTATTCTTCCATAAGCATTGAGAACAAGCATATTCTTAAAATAATACAACTAAGCTGCAGAGATATATTCTTCATTGCTCCATTGGGACTCCCCTCCCACTTATTCACTTTTAAAAACCCTTAAATTATAGTTTAACCAGAACTTCTCTAATACCCACTACATGCAATTAGACAAATTCTAAGATTCTGGTAACTAACATATTAGGAAATAACAGATATTAAATCTGAAACTTAGAAAATCAAATACATGGGAAAAAATGACCATATTTTAAAGTAAGAGTATAAGAACAGGAGTTGCTAAGAAACTACTATCACTGAAGTTTTCCTTGGAAATACCCTATTTTAAACTTACAGTGAAGATGAACAAGGTGGGCAGAGTATGCACAGCTACAAAACAAATGCAGTGATGAGTTACAGAAAAAAGAGGAATGCAGTTTGTAACCACAGGATCAGATTTGTGGATCTAAGCAATTCTCAGTAAGTATCTGTATGTTCTTCCTATTTTGTTAACTTTAAATTGAATTATAGCAGTTTTACTTTGTAAAGTTAGTAGTTGACAAAAGCAAATTATATAGAAGAACTCTAAAATTAGTTTCCCTAACTGGGTAAGATTTACCTCATCCATCTGAACCAACCAACTTCGCCATCCTTAGAGCCAAAAGAATGTGGATATTGGCCTATTTTAATAGTTCTAGTTCGGACAGAAGTCTACTATGCCCCAGAACTTCTCCCAACGATAAGCTGAGGCATTTGCAAGGTTCACCTTGTGTATTTCTTCTCTCTCAGAAATTACATTCTACACTGACTGATACCTAATATATGAAAACCATTGTTTCATATATTTGGGGGTCTTCTGGGGGGGATTTTGGTTTTTTGTTTGTTTGGGTTTTTTTTTTTTTTTTTTGATTTTTCAGTTATGAAGGTAAATCTGGTTCCTGTTACTCCATCTTGGCTGGAAGAGAAGTCAATTTAATTTTATTTAATCTCATCTTTTCCCCTGTCTCATGAACCATTTCCTGGCTTTTGCCTTAGTGTAAAGAAGTTAGTATCAGTAACATTTAAATTAGTTTGGTCCCATCTCTGACTGCTGCTCTTAAGTCCCAGGTATACTTAATTCTGTCTTATAATTACTGGGCATTTCCACTGTAAGTCTCTGGCACTGCAGTGCTCGATATGACAGCCACTTCTCACATGGACTACTGAGTACCTACAGTGTGGCTAATCCAAATTGAGGTGGCCTATAAGAGTAAACTGCACACTGGACTTCAAAGATTTCCTACAAAAAAGTAAAATATCTCCTTAATAATCTCTTACATTTATTACACTTTGAAATAAATATATTTTACACATGATTTCATGTTTCTCCTTACTTTAAAAAAATTGTTTTAAATGAGTGCACTAGGAAATTAAAAATCACATATGTGGCTTACATTATGTTTCTATTAGCGCTTTCCAGAACACTTTCAAATTAATTTGTAAACATCTGCTCTTAATCCGAGAACCATCTCTATGTCATTGGCATTTAAAGATCAGAAAATGTGTGAAAATGAAAATGGAGAGAAACCTAAAGAGATGATTTGAGTTGTAATCTCAGTTCTCTAGGAAGACGATCACAGTGACTTTTGTAAAACTTTGCCACTTTTCCACAGGCTCTGATTGGCTTTTCTGCCACTCTCTGCAGGTAATCTTTTTGTCGTCCGAATTTTCCTGTCTGTTTCAACTTAAATATTCTTTCAGTTCTTTCTCAAACTGTGACCTTTGCTTCAGCAGTAATAAAATTACTTGGAAGTTTGCTAGAAATGCAAATTATAACTCGTTAGTGATTCAAAAACTCAGCAGGTGGAGCCCAACAATCAGGGTTTTAACAACATTCCCTGTTACTTCAATGCATGCTCCTGCTTGAGGACAACTGCTCCGTATGAGGAACCATAGTTAACATACAAAACATGTCGATTGTCTTCAAAGTCACCACCAGCTCCCCTTTTTGACTTCCTTATTTCTATTAACCTTTCTACTTGTCATCAAGGTGCAAAACGTCAGTGTCAATTCATCCTTCCCCCTCAAACCCTATGTTCAGAAAGTCATCAACTCCTGCCATTACTGATGAGCAAGTACCACAGCTTGGACTAAACATGCCCTCATTCAGTGGCTCCCTTTGCTCTCCTTCCTGCTATATTCTGGCCAAATTGAACTACTTTTTCTGTAATGCTCTACTTTGATCAAGTTGTTCCCACTGGTTAGAAACTGTTCCTTACTCTGGAGAACTTACCCATTTCTAACTTCCCAGCGGTCAAATGACCTGTTCTTAAAGTTAGAGTTCAAAAGCCACTTTGGGGAGGTTTCCAGTCTTCTCAAATCTACAGTTATTTCCCTCTTTCCTAATTGAACAAAATCTCTACCTCTTTCCACCGTTAATTTTATTTTTATCTCTTTCATTACTCTACCACGTGTTTTACCCTTCTAAAAAATTATAAATTTCTTGAGGGCAGGCGTCAAGTCTGGTTTATCTTGTTATCCTCTAAGAAATAAGAAAGGGGGAACTAATATTTCTCACATAAACGCCTGTACCAGGGCTTTTGCACTTTCTAACCCTTGTGCTTCAAATGTTCTTCCCCCAGTATCTTTATGGTTCTTCTGCTCACTTACTTTAAGTCTCTTCTTAAGTATCACCTCACAAAGGAAACTTCTCCCCCTTGTTGTCCTTTTGTCCTCTTGTCTTATTTTTCTTCATAAGACTTATCCCTAGGTAAGACATATAAAAATATAGGGGCTTCCCTGGTGGCGCAGTGGTTGAGAGTCTGCCTGCCGATGCAGGGTTCGTGCCCCGGTCCGGGAAGATCCCACATGCCGCGAAGCGGCTGGGCCCGTGAGCCATGACCACTGAGCCTGTGCGTCTGGAGCCTGTGCTCCGCAACGGGAAAGGCCACAACAGTGAGAGGCCACAAAAAATAAATAAATAAATATAAAATAAAATAAAATAAATAAATATATATATATAAAGATATATAAAGATAAAAAGATATATATTTTTCTTTTTGATGACTGCTCTGTTTCAAGTATCTTGAATTAGAATTATTTGTTGAATGAATGAATGAATGAATTTAATTCCTGAACCTCAATCCCTGCATCTTTAATGGTTAAACCATTATATGTACTTGTAAGAGATTGGGAGAATAAATGAGGTGACAGAAACACATCATGGAACCACATCTGACACATGCCCGCCCATAGTAACTGATTATTATTATTTTATTATTTCATTAGTATATACTGTTTTGGGTTCTTGCCCTTTTGCCCTTAGACTGTAAGTTCTCTGTGTGCAATTACTTTGGATAATTAGTTTTTGCATATCAGAAAGAGGTATTCAATAAATAATTCCTGAATGCATGACCTTAGCAGTGTCTGGATTGCAGTTTCTTCACTTGTAAAACAAGAGAATTAAAATCTCCCAAGTCTTTCCAGGCTGTGTCTTTTCACTAAACAACTTGTTAAAAAACCCATGTTCTGATAGTTTGGAGGCAGAAGTTAGAGTATAGAGACTGCTCTTTTTAGTGATATAGTCTTCAAATCTTTACAATATCCTCAGTGAGAAACAGACATATGCCTCTTGGATTTGATATTTGCCAAACCCCCTAAATATCCTCTTATTCTTTTCCATATAAAAACGCACACACACATATTTCTTCTCCATTTCCTCTTGATTGAACTTAGTTCTTCTTTCTGCCTTTCTGGATCCCACCCCTAATATATTCTTATGATCAACCAACCAACTTTTTAAAACCGCTGAAATCTTGGTGTCATTTGGTGTGGATTGTGTGTGTACAGTGTTTCTAAGAAGTTATGTGACAATTGAGGCTCATTACAGCATTTTAAATTAGGTACCCTGAGTGTGAGAACAAAAACAGTTGTTCACAGAGCTGGGCTGTAATTCTGTCTTTGCTGGGCTGAAATTTCTGCACATCTCTTTGAGCAAGCATGTACTCCTCTCTGCTATGATTTCAGTGAACTTTCTGCCGGTTCCTGCAGATCCTACATTCTGTCTGGCTGACTAATGATATATTCCCTTTTTTCTTGAGCCATCCTATGATTTCATCACATAAATAGTAGCTTGGTTTCTTTCCTTGAATACTTGGAATGCTACCTTTTATTTGGATTGCCTCAGACATCAGTAGAATGAGATCTGAGTCATGATTTATTTGACCTGTTTGAAGGCAGAAAAGCAGAGGCATATTTCTGATGAGAAAGAGGTTTGCTTCTAACAAAATAAGTTATTCTAAAACGAACCACAGATATTGTCATTGCTTCAGAATGACACAAAGGGTCAAGGCAGCAACCCCAAATCCCTATATGCACCTAAAGGGGCAGCCATGCCTGGCTTTGGACATTATTGTCATGCTGAACCATATGGACCCAATTTTGCCAACACTTCTGATTTTTCAAGAGAAAATATAAATCCAGATTTTAATGTGAATTTTTCTGATTTCACAGATTGGCAATGAATTAACTTGAAAACAACAACAATATTTAAGTGCTAAACAAAATACGTCTGTGACCAAAGGCTATTAGTTTATAATCTCTGGTCTATCCATCCCACAGGTTTGGCTTTTTTTTTTTTTTTTTTTTTTTTTTTTTGTGGTACGCGGGCCTCTCACTGTTGTGGCCTCTCCCGTTGCGGAGCACAGGCTCCAGACACACAGGCTCAGTGGTCATGGCTCACGGGCCCAGCCGCTCCGCGGCATGTGGGATCTTCCTGGACCGGGGCACGAACCCATGTCCCCTGCATCAGCAGGTGGACTCTCAACCACTGCACCACCAGGGAAGCCAGGTTTGGCATTTTTAAATGAAATAATCAAACAGGATATTATCACTGTCTCTTAAGTGTTTGTGGAGAAATACATCTTTCAGAACAATGTTATGACAGACTCTTCTCTAAATATCTTCCAGTTCCTTGAGAATCTAAAAGGCAGTAAAACTTGCATCAGTTGCCTGCTATATGCAAGACAATGTGGGAGATACAAAGCCGTCTAAGTCATCATCTTTCTCTTTCGCTTTCCTCAAGGAAGTAATTATTTAGTTTGGAGAAACAGACATTATACATTCTTCCTCCAAAACATGACAAATGTAATCACCAAAGGAGTATTTCTATAAGCTCTAACAATTTCTAAGAATTCAAAGGGGGCTGTAGAAGATAAATATGAGGATGTGTTGATCCAAATAGACCTTATGAAGTGGAAAGCACAGATCAGACATGAACAAGAGGGTAGGAAAAGTAGATTCCAGGTAAGGAGCAAAACTGCAAAGATGGGATTGCATCTAACATTATTTGTGAGTAATTGAGAAAACCAGTCCATTGGAAGCTAAGGGTTTATGTTGAGGAGTAAGGGGGTGAAAATGTGTTCTCCAAATTTGGCAAAAACAAACCAAAAAAACCCACACAAACATTTTGAAAACTTAATTATGAGGCCGAAATATTTGGGCTGTCCAGTCGTGGCTATGAAGGTGGACACATCAGCCTATCTTAGGCTTTTCCTATCTAATACTTTAATCTGAGTTAATTCTTTTTGTTTGGATTCTGTGCTCACCAAGCAATACTTCAATTCTCACTTGACATTCCTGTGAGCTTATGAGATTGACCCTAAGAGATGATACCTATTAGGTCTCAGACATTTTTGATCCAACTGTTTTGACCCTGCTGATTTTGCTCTTTGCTCTAAGGAAATATATATATTCACTGTTATATATTTTTATCTTAATTATATATGTTTATCATCAACTGCATGTACGTATACAGTTGATGATATATATATATATACACACACAGATATATACATACATACATAGTATAATGATATACATTTGTGTGTATATACACATATTTAATGATAATTTTTACCAAATATTATTTTTCAGATAAAAATTCATTAAGCTAACTTAGTTTATTGTTGATTTCCCTCTAAAGAGCTGTCAAACCATTTTGAATTCTCTTTTTCCATTTTTATCTTACTAAAATTATTTCCAGTGGGATCAATTAATTTTACTACACATGTGATTTGATCACTTTTGAAATCCACATTGTTTTATGCTGTATAAGTTCTTCCTTTTAGAATTTTCTCTTTTATGGTTATTATTTCTCCAAGTCTGATTTTCTGAGATCAAATTACTGCTATAACTTTTACTAAGATGTCTCATTTTTCTATAAATATTTGGACAATAACAAAATTTATAGGCCAGTCTAGCTATTTATATTTTATTATTTCTGTTAAATCTATTTTTGGATTCAATAGTATTCATTATGAGTTGGACAAGAGACTATTAGTTTATTTCTTAGTAAGTCTGTGAGATGATGGTGAGAGGTTTTTTCCAGACATTTCATGATTAAGTTTTTTTAGGCTTTTAAAATTCTGTTATTAATCACTTTATTCCATGAGCTTCTGATCACATTGTGTATTATGTACTCACCATCCTTGTCATTGGTGTGGACAAAAAACAAACAATGGGGTCAAATTAATGGCATTGAAAGGTACTCCTTGATGTACAGCCACCTTAGACTTCATGGTGACCTTCTAGTTTTATACGACTGTGTTTTGAGCTTGCATTCATTTATTCAACAAGTGTTTACTAAGGACCGACTATGTGTCAGACATACCACTATGCAAATATAGTGGTGAGCATGTTCCCAAGCACCTGTGCTCTTAGAGCTCACAGCGCAGTGGGGAAGACAATCCAGTCAGTAGTTCCCATAATGTATGATGAGTTTTATGATAAGGAAAATGCTGAGGACCATGGAATGCAAAACCTAATCCAAACTGAGAGCCAGGGAGGCCCTTCTAAAAAAGTGATGTTTTGGCTGAGGTCTGGAGGATGAGTAGCAGTCAGCCTGATGAAAAGGAAGAGGGATGTGGTGGAAGGAACAGCATTCTAGAGAGTTGTGTCACTAGAACATAAGAGTCAGAGGAGAGTGTGTCAGGACATGAGGTAGGAGAGAGGAGGAGATCAGATCGTACAGAGCCTTGTCAGCTATTTTAAAGTTCATCTAAAACATACTTGGAGCCCATTAAAACATTTTAAGAAGAGTGACATGATGGACTGAGAGAACAGTGTGGAGAACGGGCTAAAGGGTCCAAGGCTGGAAGCAGAGAAGCCAGTTAGGATGGATGGCTATTGTGAGGGGGAGAAATGATGTTGACTTGGTTAGCATACTGGTAGTGAGAATGGAGCGAGTTAGAGAGATTTGAGTATTTGGGAGGTAAAAGTGATTGGGTAATTGATGAGTGGCAGTGGGAATGGGTTGGGAGGGGGGAACAACTCAAGAGTCGAGTTCCAGGTGATCACCTTGCATGACTAAAAAGTGAGTGGAGTGATTTGCTCTAGAAATAGCTAGTTTGAGGAATAATATAACATGTTCAGATTTGCAGATGCTTGGTTTCAAGTGTCCATGAGATATCTAAGTGTCCATGTTCAGTAGATAGTCGGAAATAAGGTTGTGGAACTCTTGAGGGAGAAGTAGAAGGGAGATATTGAGAGTAATCTGCATATGACTGTTAATCAAAGCCATGGGCATGGATAAGGATGCCTTGGGACAGTGATTAGAGTAGGAAAGGCCTTGGGCCCCTGGTAGCACTCTGAGGATCACCAGTACCTGAAGGGGGGAAAGAAGTAGGTGACTCTACAAAGGACATTGAAGCATGGACACAGAAAGGAAGAGAACCAGGAGAGGGGGATGCCAGGGAAACCAAAGTGCTGAAAGGGCAAGCAAGGTAGGGGTCTGAAAATGTTCATTGGAGTTAGTGACATGCTGGTAGTGGATTTGGGTGGGGCAGGAAACTAGATTGAGCAGTAAATGGGGAATGATGGGGTAAAAACAATGAATTCAACAAGTTTGCTTGCAAAGAAGAAGAAAAGAAATAGAACCATAGCTGGAGAGAAATATAGGGCAGAGAAAAAGATGTTTGTTTTTGAAAGAGACACGAAGGTATTTAAATGATGATGTAAAGACATCTGTTAAGATAGAGAGGATGAAGTTATGGAAGAGAAAAGAGAATAAAGAGATAGGGAGATAGAGGCCTGCAGAGCAGGAAACATTTCAAATGAGAGCACAGTGGTGGGGTGGCCCTTAAATTTCAAAGAAACAAACATGAACAAGTAAGTCCATATCATTTTTCCTCATGGACCACTGAAATCCACCTTAGCATTTTTCTTGGTCTCTGTGCTCAGAAATTCCTAACCACGTCTCTCTTTTATTTTTGAGATGTTGCATTTTGACCTCTTCTCTTCCCTTTCATTCACCATTCTCTATGTTAAATTCTTCCTCCTTTCCCCCTGTGAATGCATAAAGATGTCACATCTCTATGCTTTTTAATTTAAAAGAAGAGATGCTGGAGTCAGATGGCTGTGGATTTAACAGTGACTCCGTCACTCATATTTGTAGTTTCACTTTGGACAATAACCTAAACTCTCTAAGACCTGCTTACTTATTCATAAAAATGGATATACCATTTTGAAAATTAAATGAGAGAACATTGTAGACGCTTAAGTGTATTCATTTTCCTTCTTTTCCCTTATAAAGAGTTATCCCCCTCAGCTGGCAATCATCTGCATGATTTACAAAAGCATTTCCAAGTTTTGGGACTTCCCTGGTGGTCCAGAATTTAGGACTCCACGCTTTCACTGCTGTGGCCCGGGGTTCAATCCCTGGTAGGGGAGCTAAGATCCCGCAAGCCATGAGAGCGGCCAAAAAAAAAAAAAGCAATAATAATAACGGGACTTCCCTGGTGGCACAGAGGTTAAGAATCCACCTGCCAAGGCAGGGGACATGGGTTTGAGCCCTGGTCTGGGAGGATCCCACATGCTGCAGAGCAACTAATCCTGTAAGCCACAACTACTGAACCTGTGCTCTAGAGCCCACGAGCCACAACTACTGAAGCCCACGCACCTAGAACCTGTGCTCTGCAACAGGAGAAGCCACCGCAATGAGAAGCCCGTGCACCACAATGAAGAGTAAACCCTGCTCGGCACAACAAGAGAAAGCTTGCGCGCAGCAACAAAGACCCAACGCGGCCAGTAAAAAATAAATTAATTGATTAATTTTTTAAAAAAGCTTTTGCAAGTTTTTCATTCAGTCTCATCTCATTTTTATTTTATCTGAATGCTGGTTTCCTCCTCATCCTAACAGTCATCCTAAAAGTCCCAAGCTCAGTGGGTCATCTGTTGCCATTCTTTAAATCAAAATTTTTCTGATAGGAGGAAAGAAATTTGGGGGGTGGGGAGGGAGGAGTTAGGGCAGAGTCATTTCTAAGCTTCAATCTATATGCTTATAATATATAGCAAAGAATCAGAAAAAAAATAGCATAGGTTAGACAGAAGCAGAAACTTCAATCCTGGTTTCAATACCAGAGGACATTATTGACTATCTTAAATGAAATTGTTCACTTCCTCCATTTAAAAAAAAATTTACAGGGCTTCCCTGGTGGCGCAGTGGTTGGGAGTCCGCTCGCCAATTCAGTGGACACGGGTTCATGCCCCGGTCCGGGAAGATCCCACATGCCGCGGAGCGTCTGGGCCCGTGAGCCATGGACGCTGAGCCTGCGCGTCCGGAGCCTGTGCGCTGCAATGGGAGAGGCCACAACAGTGAGAGACCCGCATACTGCAAAAAAAAAAAAAAAATTTTTTTACAAAGCAACGCTGCAGGTCTTTTGAAAGGACTGGGGAGACTAGTGAATTTTTTAAAAATCAAGCTCTTAAAATAATAACTGTAACCCCAAGGTAACTTTGTTTCTGTGCAAATATGTTGATTTCTGAGACAGAGAGTAAAACTTGGGAGCAGCCAAAGACCTCTTAGTGTAAACAAATAGCTCAGAGACAACCATTGGTTTTTCAAGTGGTCTAGACCAAATCTTGTTTTCAATGAGAGTTCTGTCTTGTCATAGGAATTTTGTACATGACAGATATGAGATGTTAAAAGCTGTATATAAATCCTGTTTTAAAAAATTATTTGATGGGAACAAAATTAATCACTTCTCCTCATTTTAAAAACGCAGGTTCATTTAGGGATGAACCAGATCATTATGTCAATACTCACCTCACAGTATGATTCTTTTTTTCATGTTTCTATGTAATTTTAAAAGGTGGTTTTCAACAGGAGCATATGTAATATTTCAACTCCTGGGCTGTGGGATGGGTACTTGGGGGTTCATTATAAAGTCTACTGAAATCAAAGCAAAGTACGAAGCCTAGACTATTCCTCTGACCACTTTGTTGGAGGCCCTTGAAGTGCCTGAAGTGCAAATACTTCTAAGGGGAGTAACTGCTCTGATTCAAGATAAATACAGAGTTGAAGACGGGGGGGGGGGGGGGGGGGGGGGGGGGGGGGGGGGCGGTGGAGAAATTAAATCCTGGGAAATCAGAAAAGGAAATGTAGGGAAAGGCGCTGTAGTACATTACACTACAGAGTTTTTCAAGCTGTTTTTATTTAAAATAAAATAACATGCAAAATGCAACTTATCTTTTAAAAATATGTAGGTGTTGGGAAGCATTTCCTTTTTGGGGTGGGGGCAGTTGGCTTCTCTTCACTCCCTCTAGAGCTGTGAACTCTCTCTAACTTGGAGACTAATCTCTCACTACATCTCATTTCCGAACTTCATGAAAAACGAGGTGTCAGACACCGAAGTGATTTCAATTTGGCTAACAGTTCAAGAAACTAAACTACTGATTGCTTTGTAAAAGTCTCTGTCCTGAACAGAGTAACTGAACACTGTACAACTATTTTAGAATAGAAAATTCAACTGATGGCTTTAAAAGTAATTGGAAAGTCCTTAAATTGGCCAAACTCAATGCTTGTTACCCTTTAGGCTGTCCTTCACATGCTGCCCTTCACATGCAGCCCTGTGAGATTATTTCAGAAGATCCAAACTCTATTTCCCATTTCAGTTCTGACTTGTACTTGCAAACATGCTCTCTTCTTCCTTGATTTTCTCCACACCTATTTACTCAAAGAGCTATTTTGGAGTAAAATAATGGAAAAGTGATCTTGGCAAGACAAAGAAGCTGCAAAAGGAATGAGAGAATTTGAAACGCTACTGAAAACAAGAATCTTTAAAAATACATGTTTTTAGGGGAAGAGGGTAGACCTGTAGTCCATACATCAACCTACGGTTTTCAGGACTCTTAAGATCTGGTTAAGTTTCCTTTGAATGACCTCCCAAGATTTCTATGAATTTTGGGGAGGGTATTTGTACCATCTCATGATGACCTCTGATTTGGACTTTTGCCTCTACTGATTTATTATTTTTGACTTTGCATCTACAATTTCATTTCTCTCTACCATAGATGGTTCCCAGAGATGCATGAGGTCACTATTCTTGATTCCTATGACAAATCTATTCACAAAGTCCTGCTCATGCACTGAAAACTTTGCTGAAAGTTAGAGACTTTTTTTTTTTTTAGGAGCAGAAAAAATTTACATAGACTAATTTTTTTTTACAATAAACAAAGATGTAAACATCTTTGTTATTAAAGATCCTACAGCTAATCTCCTGTGTTTCTTGATCATCTTTCCTCTCTTCTTACCACCCTACCATCTCCTTTTGACTCTTCTACTCTCTCTCTCTCTAAGGAGAAAACTTGATCCTCCCATTTCAGGTGTTTCCAGCCTACCTTGCTTTTGCATACCTAACCATTCAACTAAAATTTTGAAATTTCCTATTAGTTTTTAGATAAGATATCGTTCTTTTTCCAAGTACTTTTGTGAAAGACAGGATGGGAATTAGGTTTGGGAAAGTAGGGATCTATGCCTCTTCTTTTAGCCTTAGTGGCAGTACAGTCCCAGTGTTTGCCTCTTCATCGTGGTCTTTTGTCAGCCTTCCCCTTACTCTTTGAAGTCCAGCCACCCTGGCTTTCTTTATGTCTGTTAAGCTCACTGTAGTAGTGATCCCCAAAAGATGCCCACCTCTTAAATCACGGGAATCTGTAACTGTGTTAGGTTACAAGGCGAAAGGGAATGAAGGCTGCAGTTGGAATTAATGTTTCTAATCTTTTGACTTTAACATAGGGAGATTATCTTGGATTATCTAGGTGGGCTCAATGTAATCACAAGGATCTTTAAATGAGGAGGAGGGAGGCAGAAGAACATGTCCATGTGAGGCAGTGTGATACGGTTCGACCTGCCATTTCTGACTTTCAAGATGGAGAAAGGAAACCTTAAGCCAAAGAAAGCGGGTAGCCTCTAGAAATTGGAAAAGGCAAGGAAATCAATTCTTCCCTGGAGGCTCTGGGAAGGGAAACAGCATTGGTGATACCTTGATTTTAGCCCGTTGACACCCAGTGTAGACATTTGACCTCAAGAACTGTAAGATAATAAATCTGTGTGGCATCTTTTCTTTCATTCTGCCTCTTTTCTTGCCTTTTTTTCTTGGAATAATTATTGTATTTTGTGGAATTCCACCTTATTTTCTCTATTGGTTTTTAGTGTACTTCTTTGCACTACTTATGTATATATATATATAGGCTGTTGTAAAGACCATAATGTGCATCCCTAAAACATATACAGCTGATATTTCATATGAAATATAAGAACCTTGTAATAGTGTAGCTTATTTTACCCCCATTATTTGTGTAAGTTTTTCACATACATTATGTCCACATACATTATGTGCCTCACAATATGGCATTACAATTTTTGCTGTAAACAGTCATATAACTTTTAAAGAAAATAAGAAAAAAATTAGTCTTTTATATTTACCCACATATTTGCCATTTCCAAGGCTTTTCATTCTTTCATGTAGATGAAGTTTCCATCAGATGTCATTTCCCTTCCGCTTAAAGAACTTCCTTTTTTCATTTCTTGTAAGTAAGCTCTGATGGCAATGAATTCTCTTACTTCTGTATTATGTGCAACAGTCTTTAGTTTGCATTCATTTTTGAAGAATATTTTCTTTGAATGTAGAATTCTGGGTTAATAGTCTTTTTATTTTCTTTAGGCACTTTGAAGATGACATTTATTTGTCTTCTGTCCTCCATTATGGCTCTTGAGATGGAAACCAGGATTCATATCTTGGTTCCTTGTATGCAATGTGCCATTTTTTTTTCTGACTTCCTTCAAAGTTTTTTTTAGCTTTTATTTTCAGCAGTTTGACTATGATGGGCCAAGGTAGGGGTGTGTGTGTGTGTGTGTGTGTGTGTGTTTGTGTTTAAGTTATCTTGCTTGGTATTCACTGAGCTTGTTTGGTCTCTCAGTCAATTTTTTTGACCAAATTTAGAAAAGTTTTGGTAAATATTTCTTTAAAGTTTCCTCCATTGTCTCCTTTTTATTCTCTCCTTGTAGGACTCTAATTACTTGTAAATTAGAGTTTTTATATTGCCCCACACTCAAGAGGCTTTGTACACTTTTGTTGCTATTGTTCATGATCCTTTATTCTCTTTTCTTAAGAATAGTTTTTATTGTTAAGAATAATTTTTATTGTTTTATTGTTAAGAATAATTTTTATTGTTTTATTGTTAAGAATAATTTTTATTGTTCTATCTTCAAGTTGACTTACTCTTTCTTCTACCATCTCTACTCTGCTGTTAAGCCTATCTAGCCAAATATTCATTTAGGTATTATATTTTCTAGTTCCAGAACTTCCACTGTGTGTTTTATATCTTTAGCTTTATTGATAAATGCTCTGTAAGTTCATTTATTATGGCCCAATTTGTCTCGAATATATTTGTAATACACTAAGGTCTTTGAATATATTTTTGTCTTGAATATATTTGTAATACACTAAGGTCTTTGAATGTATTTGTAATACACTAAGGTCTTTGAATATATTTTTATCTCAAATATATTTGTAATACACTAAGGTCTTTGAATATATTTTTGTCTTGAATATATTTGTAATACACTAAGGTCTTTGAATGTATTTGTAATTGCTCCCTTAAGGTTCTCATCTGCTTTTGGCAAAATATCCGTTATCTCAGAGTTTGTTTTATTGGCTGCTTTTTCCTCTCTCCTAAGAGTCACATTTTCAGGTCTTTACATGTCTAGTAATTTTTATTGAATAATTTTTGTATTAGTTTTCTAGGACTGCCACAACAAAACACGACAAACTTGGTGGCTTAAACAAGAGAAATTCATTTTCTTACAGTGTCTTAATCTCTTCCTTTTATAGTGGCACCACTCATACTGGATTAGGGCCCACCATAATGAACACTTTTTAAGTTAATTGCCTCTTTAAAAGTCCTGTCTCCAGGGCTTCCCTGGTGGCGCAGTGGTTGAGAGTCTGCCTGCCCATGCAGGGGATGCGGGTTCGTGCCCCGGTCGGGGAAGATCCCACATGCCGTGGAGCGGCTGGGCCCGTGAGCCATGGCCACCGAGCCTGCACGTCCAGAGCCTGTGCTCTGCAACAGGAGAGGCCACAACAATGAGAGATCCGCATATGGCCAAAAAAAAAAAAAAAAAGTCCTGTCTTAATACAATCACATTCTGAGGTACATATGAATTTGGGGGAACACAATTCATCCCATAACAATGGATATCATGAAAAATACATCTTAGAACTGTTGATTCTGTTATATCTAATTCTAAAAAAAATGTCAATTTTTGTTTGTTTGTTTTAAAAAGCAATAATCTTGGCTAGAAACAAATCCATACTCTCTCTTGAAGGGAGCAACAGCTGAGATCTTCTCTCAGCTTGTTGTTGTTTTATCTTCCAGCTGTTGCTTTTTGCTGAAATCCTTGAAGTCTACCTTGCACCTGCATAAGTAAGTGTTCAGGCATGAAATTGAATGATATTTGTGCTCAGATTTTGCTGTTCTCTCTCCTGTAGTTTTTGTCTTTCTGGAATTATCTTCACATTTTTCAGCTGCTTTGGCATCCCTGAACCCTGCACTTTGACCTTTAAACCAGTAAAATCAAGGCTTTCTGCTCCACTTCCTGATATCCCTGTACTGTGTAGACTGAAAGGTCTCCTCAGGGGAAAAGCCATATAAGGACAAATCTCACCTAGTACAATTCCTTTCTTTCACAGTTCAACTTTCTCCCAGTTTCTGTCTGATTTGATTTGTTCTATGGCACCTTCAATCATGTTTTAAAAAATGTTTTATCCAGAGCATATAATTTTTTTTTCTGTGGGAATGTTGGTCTGATACAAGCTGCTAGTTTATTACCAGAATTTTAAAATAAATTTTGAATTTTTTGAGTTGTGTGTGTAAATACAGAGACAAGATACAAGATAAGCATATTTGATTTAAAATCCCATGTTAGAGGGAAGAGATATGGGAACATATGTATATGTATAACTGATTCACTTTGTTATAAAGCAGAAACTGACACACCATTGTAAAGCAATTATACTCCAGTAAAGATGGTAAAAAAATAAAGTCCCATGTTAGTCTGCCTGTCTTATTAGAAATATTGTATTGAAGTGATATGCACTTGTGTCTTCAAAAAGAAGCAAGAATACATGGCAATTATGATGGAAAAGCAAGGAGCAACAAAGAGAAAATGAGTTAAAATAAAAGATGAGATCAAGGCAAATGTGCAAGTAAAGGAGACTCAGATAAAGTAAGGAATGCAAGGAAGCTCCAAATGCAGTGGCAAAACCAAAGTTTATGCATTTGAAGAAGTAAAGATAAAAATTGGGAACATAGCCAAAGGAATCAATAATTGCTATGGTCTGAATGCGTCTCCTGAAAATTCATAGGTTGAATCCTAACCCACAAAGTCATGGTATTAGGAGATGAGGCCTTTGGGAGGTAATAAGTTTATTACGGCAGAACCCTCATGAATGGGATTAATGCCTATTAAAGAGAAATCCCTCACCCCTTCTGCCATGTGAGGATACAAGAACTCTGCAACCTGGAAAAGGGCCTTCACTCTCAACCATGCTGCACCCTGATCTCAGACTGTCAGCCTCCAGAACTGTAGGCAATAAATTTCTGCTGTTTATAAGCCACCCAGTCTGTAGTATTTTGTTATAGCAGCCTGAGCAGACTAAGATGGTAATGTAATTTAGAGGATCAGTTTGAAACATTTCCAGATGGTCAATGATGTTGAGAATTGTGAGAGGAGATTATAATCACAGAGGAAAGAGAATAGTGGTCCATAATTAGAATTCTGTTTGTTGTAAAGGAAGAAAGGTAGATGAGTGGAATAAAAGCAATAATTAAAAGTACAAGACAGAGTGCATAGAAAAAGAACTTGAGTCTACAAATCAAATAGAACTTTTCACTTACCACATGTGTGTCACTATTGCAGGCTCTGGGCGTACAGTAGTGAACCATACAGGGAGGGTCCCTGCAACGGCAGATTTTCTCTTCTCACAGAGGTAGAAGTGCAATAATCAATAACTAAGTTAATAACATATATAATTTTAGATATTTATAATTGTCATGAAGAAACATACGTTTGCAAAAGAAGGATTATTCTCCAGGGCAGTACTTTACAATTTTTACATAGAATAACACACTAGAAAGGGAACTATTTCTATGACATAGTGGGGTAAACTTGAGGGAATATGAGAGTGATTATATATATTTACATATATATACACACATACAGTTTTGTTAAGCAAAATAGAATGCCAAGATTATAAAATAAAATAAATGCTGATATGGTAAAATACTTTTTTTTTTTTTTTTGCGGTACGCGGGCCTCTCACTGCTGTGGCCTCTCCCGTTGCGGAGCACAGGCTCCGGATGCGCAGGCTCAGCGGCCATGGCCCATGGTCCCAGCCGCTCCGCGGCATGTGGGATCCTCCCGGACCGGGGCACGAACCCGCGCCCCCCCGCATCAGCAGGCGGACCCCCAACCACTGCGCCACCAGGGAAGCCCGTAAAATACTTTTAAAATTAAAATATTCCCCAAATATTTTTAATGAGCACTTGAACTTACTTCTATGAACGTTAGTTTTTATTCTCTGGTTAAATGTATCCACAATTCCTAGCCACAACTTTTTAAGGATAATTTCTTTAGATAATTTATCATTACCACTGACAATAAACTTTGTTTACCCAAATAGATGATAACAAATTTAAATTTTAAAAAATAGCCACCCCAAATTTTACAACAGTTAAAATGATATTTAAAAAAACCTAAGAGCTCTTCCTTTTATTTCCCTGACAAATGCACTCTTGAAATAAATTGTGATAAAGCAAACGGGTTTATATGTAATTAAAGTTTGTATATCAATATTTAAAAATAACAAAAGCTCTAATTTGCAGTTTGTGCTGCATCACTAGAACAACCATTTTGCTGCTGGCTTGAAAGGCACATTAAACACAAAAGCATGGGAATACCCAAAATATGTGGTAATAGAGACTTGGGGCTGCTGCCTGGGCATGTTCCTGCTCTTGTTCCCTAACATTCAGCCTCAATCTTAGCTGTACAACCTGCTCCTTGGGCATCACTACATGAACCCCCTAGCAGCTGCAAGGCCTTTTGTTTATGACAGGCAGCAGATCACTCTGCAGGTGGATGCTGAATCAAATTCCTAAGTGATAGAGCGTTTCTTTGACCAGGCTCTGTGTACTGTGGTACAGAGAAAAGATGTTGTTATTGCATTCGTTGTTGCCAGAGTCATGTTGTCAGACTCTGTTCAGGCTATTCCCTGAGCAGTCCCAGAAAAAGCTCCCAATGCAGGGGCCCTGGGTTCGATCCCTGGTCAGGGAACTAGAGCCCACATGCCGCAACTAAAGGATCCTACATATTGAAACGAAGATCCTGCATGCTGCAACTATGACCCAGCACAGCCAAATAAATAAATAATATTAAAAAAAATTGCTGCTCAAGGTTGGAGGTAACCTATCTGAAATTTCCAGCAGCCTCAAGCTCCATGAATGATTGAAGGCTTAGTAGGTCCTAGGACACAAGAGTGCTTATTAGTTGGGAAACTGTTTTAAAGTACAGAAGTCAATAGATGGTTATTTCCCCAATATACCAGTAGCTGAAACTTGTGTTTGGTTTTTGTTAATAATTCTTTGATTGTCTAAAATATTTGCTTTCTGTATGTTGATGCTATGTTTGGGACATGTAAATGTCTTTGATTGCTTTTGTTTTGTTATTGATTATAACTTTTACCAATTTACGAAAAGATTCCCTTCCTCATTGTAATTATAAGTTTACTTTGTCTGGATGGAAATACCATAACTCTGATCTCTTTTATGTTTAATATTTGCCTAATAAGTTTTATTCTTTTATATTGAACATTCCTTTGTCATTTTGATTTATATATTAGGAGCCTAGCAGCCTAGGTAGTTTTATGTTTCTTCTGTGTGTTTGTCCTTTAGAAAGGGATGTTTTCCCCTTTACTATTTTTATTGTCTAAACAAATTTACTTATTTTTTCCTCTGTTATTTTGCCTTATGCTTCCCCTTTTTGATCTTTCTTGGTATTTATTGCATTTTATTAAATCTTTTATTTCTGTTTTATTCCTGTTAGCCACATATCTTTTTCTAGAACATTTATAATTTTATTACTGTCTTTCCCTGGACCTTTATGTTGATCATAAATCGTCTTGACTCTCAATATTTTAAACTCATTCATGTTTTAGTTGAAACTGTGGGAGACACTTAAGTTGATAGTTCACAGATCAATTTATTTTGTGCGTTGTCAAGTCTATTCATTAATGCCTCCAATTCAGATATTAATTTTGGTTCTGCATTAGAAGACTTTTTTTATTTCAGAGTGCTTTCTTTTTTATCTGTCTTCATCTTAATGAATTTTCTTGGTAATTTCCTACTCCTTTTTCATAGTTGCCATGTAGTCTGACTCCTTTTAATGACATTAAGAAAATGCCATTTATAATTATTTTTTCTTTCTTACTTGAAGTTATTTTTCAAAGGCAAGCCTTTTCACTGAGTCTTTGGAACTATGTTTATATTCTCTTATAAATCAGTGTCATTTCTCTAAAGATTTGTTACATATTCTTGAACGTGAAGAGATTTAGTTAAATCTAGAATTTGCTCAGAGTCATGAAAGTCGATATGTTAATTCTCATTTAGTGCTCATCTAATGGTTGACCGTTTACCCATTTTATCTAACCTGGAAGTGTTCACTAAAAATATTTGAAAACACATAGAAAGGCGTTGGTCAGAGATGGTTTATCAAGAGAACTGTTTGAAGTGAAGGGAATGAATTAGGTAATCACTCAAGACTAAAATTCCTTAGAACTCCCTCCTTGCTATTATTTATTAATGGCCCTGCCCATCTCTCATAACACCAACCTGGGGAGTTCCAAGAAGATAGTACAGCATGTGCCTTTGACTAGCAGCTCTGTGGAAAGTTGTGGTTGCTTGCACTGGATGACATCATTTCCTGGAGAATTCAAGGAGTCAACGTTTTAAAAAAAAATCTCTAACACTTTCAAAATGAGCATGAATTTTTTGCATCACTCTTTGCTTTGGGATTAGCAATACTAAGACAGCTGCAATAGCAAGAGAAATTTAAAACCTAGCCAACCACAAAGTTAAATACCAGGTTTCTACTCTTCCAAAACTCAGGAGAGAGTTATGAACAAGTCAAAACTTGTCAAGTGCTTCAGAAATTGGAATGTGTGAGGTGAGTTTTAGGTAAGCAGTGAAACAAGGTTAAATTGTCAGCTTCCATCAACATACTGAAAGTTTAAAGAAAACTCAGTGGGATTGACAACATTTATCACAACGTAATTTGCTTTGGTTGGCCTTCATGCTGGCAAAGATCAGGAAGCTGGCAAAATAGGGTACATTTCAAAAGGTTTTACAATTTCCTTGGAAAAAAAGAATTCTTCCCCCAGTTAATTTGTTTTCTATTTGTTGTGTTAGGCTCTAAACTTGCATATTCAAACCCTGCAAGGGAGTAGGTGTTTCTGGGGAGGATGAGCTAAGACAAGCATGGATGGATGTGGTTTGGGAAAAGAATAGGATGTAAATTTCAGAACAGCAAAATGACTGTCTAAAACCACTTCAGAGAGAAGGAAGTGGCTTAGTGACACCATCTCAGGTGTGGGAAATGAGCTGAGATGCCTTTGATTCCATGGTGCGAAGAGAAGAATCTTTGCTTATCATTAAGCTGCTCAGACTCTTCCACCCCTTTTCTTCCTGCCTCCCTCTCATGTTCTGTGAGTTCAGTCCTTTGGAAAATAAATCTTGCTGTTCCAGCGTTTAACATCATGCCATTTGCTCAGCGATGATCAGGATCAGAAAAATATCTCATCAGCAATTTAGATATTAATCATAAGTTTTTGAACTTTTTTGTGGTACGCGGGCCTCTCACTGTTGTGGCCTCTCCCGTTGCGGAGCGCAGGCTCCGGACGCGCAGACTCAGCGGCCATGGCTCATGGGCCCAGCCGCCCTGCGGCATGTGGGGTCTTCCTGGACTGGGGCACGAGCCCGCATCCCCTGCATGGGCAGGCGGACTCTCAACCACTGCGCCACCAGGGAAGCCCAAGTTTTTGAACTTTAAACAGATACTTGAACTCAGTGGCAAATCTTAATTTAGAAAAATAAAATTGCACACGAGAGGTTTCCATTGTAGCTCAAATGCTCACAAGTTATTTGGTTTCTGCGTCTGTGGCACCTGTAAGGAGGAAGGAGTTCTTTGGTGCTGCTTTGCATTTTGGTACTTCTGGGTAAACACAGGCTGTGAAGAATATGTAAGGTGATACCTCATTATGCATCTTCTGTGAATTTCAGGAAAATGTGATGCTTGATGTTTGATCAGAGCTGTTCTCTCTTTTTCTCCACAGCTCTGTTTCACACCCATTGATGAGTCAGAGCAGACTCTCAGGAAAAAAAAAAAAAAAAAAAAAAATGAAATGGTACCCCAGAAGTCTTTAGTTACTGCTACATGTACTCTTATTAAAGAAGCCATAGAGGGATTTCTGAATCAAAGGGAGACTGAAATGTCATTGGTTAAAAATGGAGTAAAAGGTTTCTCCAGAATGCAGAAGACAAACTCTCAGCGTTTGCTCAATGATGCTCAGTTATGTAAGAAGCAAGATCATCATCAGAAAGTTTCTTTGGTGAATATGTGAATATAGAGAGCGATTTTAAAAGGAATTCAGGGACTTCCCTTGCGGCACAGTGGTTAAGAATCCGCCTGCCAATGCAGGGGACACGAGTTTGATCCCTGGTCCAGGAAGACCCCACATGCCGTGGAGCAACTAAACCCGTGAGACACAACTACTGAGCCCGCCTGCCTAGAGCCCGTGCTCCGCAACAAGAGAAGCCACTGCACTGAGAAGCCCACGCACTGCAACAAAGAGTAGCCCCCGCTCACTGCAACTAGAGAAAGCCCGTGTGCAGCAACCGAGACCCAACGCAGCCAAAAATAAAAAAATAGATAAAAAGTAAAAAGGAATTCAGATAATCTCATAAAGAGACCTTCAGCTGAGAGAGGGATAACCTTGCTCACGGGATAAGGCACTTATAGTCCCATGACCAACAGTATTCTCACTTGGTAATTCTGAACACACTCTTGATAAAATTCTGATGCAGCTCCTTTTTCTATGTTCCATGCAGGTTATCTGCTAGTCATAACTTTTCTTTTTAATTTATCTTTTATTGAAGTAGTGTTGGTTTATAACATTACATAAGTCTCATGTGTGCAACATTATATCTCTATTTTGGTATACAGTACAGCTTGCTCACCACCAAAAAGTGATAACTTTTGTTTTCTTTATAAACATGCATATTCGACAGATTTAATATATGAATGCCAAGGACTTTGGCTAAACTCTAGAGCAGGGTTTTTGACCTCTGCACTATGGACATCTGGGGCTGGATCATTCTCTGTGGTGGGGACTGTCCAGTGCATTGCAGGGTGTTTAGCAGCATCCTTGGCCTCTACCCACTAAATACGGGTAGCATCTCCTCTGTCCCGTCCTGCTCAGTCACGACAATAAAAATGTCTCCAGACATTGCCCAAACCGAAGCTGCTCTAGAGTTCCTTTGGTCATTTGTTTATAAGAAACCTTTAAGTTGGTCAGTCATTTACAAATTATTATATTGCATTTTATGAAGGCCAACTTCCCCTGCTGACTAACTAATAGTCCCTGAATGGCAGAATCTATTCTTTAAAAAGTCAGCATTTATTATCAAGATTCTGACTTCTTAATGGCAGATGGAGTCTGCTATATAATGTATTTGGTGCAAGGTTCTGAGAAATAGAAGCCTATAATACATGCAGTTTTTTCTTAAAATCTAGATCTTTTTTTTTTTACATCTTTATTGGAGTATAATTGCTTTATAATGGTGTGTTAGTTTCTGCTTTATAACAAAGTGAATCAGTTATACATATACATATGTTCCCATATCTTTTCCCTCTTGCATGTCCCTCCCTCCCACCCTCCCTATCCCATCCCTCTAGGTGGTCACAAAGCACCAAGCTGATCTCCCTGTGCTATGCGGCTGCTTCCCACTAGCTATCTATTTTAAGTTTGGTAGTGTATATATGTCCATGCCACCCTCTCACTTTGTCACAGCTGACCCTTCCCCCTCTCCATATCCTCAAGTCCATTCTCTAGTAGGTCTGTGCCTTTATTACTGTCTTACCCCTAGGTTCTTCATGACATTTTTTTTCTTAAATTCCATATATATGTGTTAGCATACGGTATTTGTCTTTCTCTTTCTGACTTACTTCACTCTGTATGACAGACTCTAGGTCCATCGACCTCATTACAAATAGCTCAATCTCATTTCTTTTTATGGCTGAGTAATATTCCATTGTATATATGTGCCACATCTTCTTTATCCATTCATCTGATGATGGACACATAGGTTGCTTCCATCTCCTGGCTATTGTAAATAGAGCTGCAATGAACATTGTGGTACATGACTCTTTTTGAATTATGGTTTTCTCAGGGTATATGCCCAGTAGTGGGATTGCTGGGTCGTATGGTAGTTCTATTTGTAGTTTTTTAAGGAACCTCCATACTGTTCTCCATAGTGGCTGTACCAATTCACATTCCCACCAGCAGTGCAAGAGTGTTCCCTTTTCTCCACACCCTCTCCAGCATTTATTGTTTCTAGATTTAAAATCTAGATCTTTTTATGCGTGACAGAATCCCTCCATTTGCTCTACAGTTCATTTTCTCTTATATTTTCATGTACTCAACTTCCATTATTCTCCTTTACCTGATGTCAGCCCTCCTCAGGTCTCCTGGATAAACAGTGGCAATTGCTTACATACCTTCTCATTTAAATATTTAAATATTTAAAATATCATTTAAATATTTGATATTTAAAATTATCCATCAATTGCTGCTGTCTACTCTAAAACAGGCATCACATAAAAATCTCAAAACCTTCCTTACCCTTCTTTGCATTATTCATTATCTAAAGAAAAATCTGGCTTCTTCCTGAGGGGGGTGGTGAAAAAAGAGTTCTTTCTTTGCTTCAAAGTTCCTTTTTCCAAAACACTGTAATGTCACTGGACACATTGTGTTACTAGTCATATGTCTGTCTTTCTCACTAGACAATGAGCCATTTGAGAACTTTACTGTCTATTTCATTCTGTGTTTGCACGTGCCTAGCACAGAGGCAAACTGTTAGGCAGTATTGTTAAATGAATTGTGTTAGGTGAACAGAGTTGTAAGAAGATGGTACTGTAATTCTAGAAGCTGCCCCAGAGGGTGACTGCTTAAGTCATTAGACATCTAATCACACTTCTCTTCTCCTGTCTCACCATTAAGCCCATCTCTCTCCCTTGTCCTACCTCACATACTCAGGGCAAATAGAATTCTGGAGCTTTTGTGTTTTGATTATGGGTACTATAAAATGTGATTCAAGGCTGAAGTGGGAAGGGGAATTTAGAAGAAAGAATTGATTAGGCAGAGGTATGTCACTATCAAGTTTAGATTAAGGAATGATGCACATTGAAATATTAAGCCCTTCTAACAAAAGGAATTAAGTGAATTAACTTTCAGGAAAGAAAGGGGCCATATAATCTGTTTGTAAATTTTACTTTTAGAACATATAGAGCCTAACGTCTTAAAACAGTAAAGTTTCTAGGTTAATACTGGAATACTAGGAGGGGGGATGGGGGCAGGGGAGGAAGGAGTTAAGCGTTTTCCCCCATGTCTCAAATTTGACCTTTTAAAAGACCTCCTCAAGGGTGCAGGTCATAAAAGATAGCTTAAGATCGAGTGATAGTTAAATAAGAAACTAAACCCACGTATTCCTAAAGAGACTCAGTCTCTAGAAATAAAATTTGTGATTGAAGAGTGATGACATCTAGATCATATCATTCTAGAGCCAGGAAGGACTCAAGTCTCCTCGTTTGTGACATGAGAAGTTAGAATAGATGATTGTTATATATTTTTTCTCGAGATCCTATAACATTTTGAATCAAGAGGATGATTTGATTTGAAAAGCAAAACTAAAATCAAAACCAAAAAGCACCTTTTCATAAAATTCTTCAGGAGCACATCTCCTGTATGCAGTGATAGATACGTGAATTCAAATTAGGTGTCTGCAGAAACAATATGATGTAGGAAGAGGCTGAGAATGATGCTAGGTAGCACAGAAAAATTTACAAGGAGTGATCACTTGGTAAAAATATATAAAAATTGAGAGCACCTCAGTGTTCATAGCAGTACTACTTACAATAGCCAAGATATGGAAACAACCTAAGTATCAATCAACAGAAGGGGATGTTCTGGCCTGGTCTTTTCAATAATAGAGATGGATTTAGTCTGGTGCATCATAATACCCTCTTGCTTGTTCTTCTTTGTGGCCTTGGAAATAGGATTTCTGAGCAGCTTGCACATAGTCTGGGGTCATGGAACTGTATTAGACTAACAAGGGCCAGGGTCTTGTTTTTGGCCTCCTAGGTGAGGGGATCTCTCCAGGTGAGGGAAAGGTCACATAAGGAAGGTTCAGTGAGCATGCACCCAGCTGTTAAGGCAGAGGTTCTCAGTGTCACCTGCATCCCTGCCCCTGGGGAGGGTGTTCAAAATGCAGATGTCTAGGCCCTTCTCCCAGAGATTCTGATTTTAAAAGTTATACGTTGGGGCCAGAACTTTGCATTTCTAACCAGCAGTCCAAGTGATTCTAAAACAGGTGGTCCTCTTTGAGAAATGTAGTTCTAGAAGTTCAGTTGATTTCTGCCTCTCCTCCTTGGCTCAGGTCCTTTGAATTAGGCCCATTAAAAGTTTCTTTTCTTCATCTGCTCCTATTTTGATGAAGCCAGTTTTAGAATCATAATTTACTTCTAGAATGCTCTTACTGTTATTCAAAATAGTATCATTTGGCAAAGTGGAAATGATTTTGAGAAGAGGGAACATAAAAAGCTTTTGAAAAGAAAACCAGATCATAAGATGGCCTATTAAGCAGCAAGAATAGATTCAACTTTGAAGCTATGGAGAATTTTAGCAAATGGTCTCCATGAGGAAATGACTAATGGAGATTCGGGAGCCAAGGGAGAGAGAGCATCATACTTCTGTCAGTAGTTAGACCAAGAATGTTTGTTCTGCTAGAAGACCTTGTGACACAGAGGGAGCCAGGTGACTGGGAGATTAGTGTTCCCGGCACAGACTTTTATTCACTTATGTGGAAACCATTCCAGCTGAATTTGCGTTTCCAAGACTGTGAAGAACATCTAGGGAAAATTTGCCTGGATTTATAGGAAGTCTAAAAACCTTGGCTTCAGCCTGAGTGTTTGGATCTTAGGTTAGAACAGCTGAGAGATCGATTTTGTGGTCCCCATTATTAGAAGAGGCCAGGGTGGTTAATTTTCCAGTATGGGTCATGGTGGGAAATGGACTTAGGCACACACACATGAAACATGGGGAAAAGTTTGGAAAGAACAACACACAGGTACAGAGGTGTTTGCCCTTCTGTCAGGAGGATCATTTTAGTAAAACAGAAAACAAACCAACAAAAATGCACATGAATTGACAGTTGGCCAGTGTATGTCAAGAAGTATAAGGATTAACAGCAAAGGCAGTGGAAAATGCTCTGAAATCTGTTCTCACTATAGTTGAATTCATACATTCACCATGGGGAGGACTAATAAATAATAATAACATTGAAAAAAAAAAGTACTGTAGCAGGCAGTCTGAGCCAGTCCTTTTCTCAACGGCCTCCAGCTTACCTTTTTGATAACTGGGGCCCAGGCCGCCTGTGTCTCTAGACCGCCCTCTGGCTGTCGCTGCTGGTACTACTCAGTCTCTTCTAGGCAGAAAGACTGCAGAAAGCCTTGGAAAACAGATGGCTTTGCATCCCATTGCCTTCTTGTCTCACTCCCTTCTACTAAATCTGAAAAGCCAATGATGTTTAAATACTTCTAAGAATGGAATCCTTTCTTCAAATACCATTTCATGCAGAAGGGCAGTACGTAAAACAGATAGAAGTAGAACTGCTTAGCTTGAAGGAGGCAGGACCTGCAGCCATAATCATTTGGCCTTCAACTGGAGTCAACCCAATAGGGCACAGTTAGGCAACTACTGTGACAAACTCATTGTGGCAATGGACTCCTGTTAGTCATCTAACAGGATATATTTGCATTTAAGCAGAAGCATCCTGAAAATAATACATTCATCAGAACTCTTTAGGTTGGAATGGACAGAAACCCAAGCAAATTAACTACATCAAAAATGAAAACTTTTGTTTATGAATCTTGCAAATGCAAAGCTGTGATCTGAAATAGGACTAGATGCAGATGCTCAGAGGATGTCGATAGAAATTGTCTCTTTCCACCTCTCAGGTCTTTGTTAAAAGGTGTTGATTTTTGGGCTTCCCTGGTGGCGCAGTGGTTGAGAGTCCGCCTGCCGATGCAGGGGACACGGGTTCGTGCCCCGGTCCGGGAAGATCCCACATGCCGCGGAGCGGCTGGGCCCGTGAACCATGGCCGCTGAGCCTGCGCGTCCGGAGCCTGTGCTCCGCAACGGGAGAGGCCACAGCAGTGAGAGGCCCGCGTACGGCAAAAAAAAAAAAAAAAAAAAAAAAAGTGTTGGTTTTACCCTTTGTAAGTTCTCTCCACAAAGTTGCAAAAGAAAATATCTAGGCTTACATGGTGGGCATAGCTGGACTGTCATAAAAAGAGACAACATCGTTTTTCCTCTGCCTGAGTCTTGGGCTCTGCCCCACCACCCACGCACTCTAACTGGCCATGGTCAGGACCAAGATCCATCACTGCATCAGGCACTGATGTTATATATCCATGACTCCCACATGGAATGAGGGTATCATTAAGGATCCCTATTACAGAATATTCAACTTTTTTTCTCTTTTCTTAATAAAGGGAACAGATCATCTAAAGTGAAAGCCAAGAGGGGGTTCAGGATCCAGAGGTCCACAGTGTCATTAAAGCTGTAGGTCCAGCTCTGCGCGCTTGGTTCTGCCCTCCTTTTCATGTCTGCTTTGTCCTCGGTCTTCACACATGCTAGTATGATGGCTGCCACATGCTCTCTCATTCATATATATTACCTAATGAAAGACCTGGGCTTCCTCTGACTAGATCAACTAGGCTAATGGGCACGGCCCTAAGTCAGTAACTGCTGGGAGGGATTGGGAAATCACTGTTTGGCTCAGAACAGTCAGGGATGACTCCTGTAGGTAGGGATGGCTCAGTGGATAAAAGGTTGTGGTTTGAGAATAAAGGGATAAAAGGAATAAATGCCCTTCTCTACAATATAGTGGGGGAATTTAACTCCCAATAAAGAACCGTGTCAATCTGTGTTTGATCAGAAAAGCAGAATCACTAGGAGATACAAACAGATGATATAGATATATTCTCTATCTAGTTATGGACTAGATGATGTCCCTCCCCCCCAAATTCATAAATTGAAGCTTTACCTCCAATGTGATTGTATTTGGAGATAGGGCCTTTAAGGAAGTAATTAAGGTTAAGTGAGACCACGATCTTGGACTTCTAGCCTCCAGAACTATGAAAAAATTAATTTCTGTTTTTCAAACCACCCAAACTGTGATATTTTGTTATGGAAACCTGAGCTGACTAATATAGATTTTGGTACCAAGAAGTGGCACGCTGCTATAACAAATGCCCGAAAATGTGGACATGGCGTTGGAACTGGGTAGTGGGTAGAGTCTGCTAGAGTTCTGAGGTGCATCCTAGAGAATGTCAGGATTGCCTTGAAGGGACTGTTAGTGAAAATATGAACATTAAAGGCAGCTCTGGGTGAGATCTCAGAGGAAAATGAAGAACTTGCTGTTGGAAACTAGGGGAAAAGTGATCCTATGAAGCAGAGAAGGCAAGGACAAAGTAGAACCTGCAAAGAAGTATTAGAGGTCCCAAGGATGCTTTGGAACTTGCTGGTCTCTCACCACCTCTAGGGCAGCAACCTTGATGATGGAGAGACCTGAAGGAGCAGCTGGGCTCCCTTGCCATGGAGCTAACCATGCAGTTGTCATGGGAAACATAGAAACTAAAGGAGGGGATATGGCAAAGCAAAGGGGCTGTGGGTCTGGCGGCTGCCTGATACTAAGCAGGTGGCTCAGTAGGTAAGTGGCGGCATGTCTGAAAGCAACAGTGCTTCATGGTCTGCATCAACCTTTCAAGCATGAAAAAAAAATTAAAAAATGAAAAAAGAATTGCTGTTGCTTCATTTCTGCCTGCCAGATCTCATGCAAAATGTCTCGTGTAGCTAATGTTAATTCAGAACTATGCAGTGATGGGAATTCTAAAAAACATAGTGCTAGATTTGCTAAATTGGCACAGTACAAATCTACCACAGGAATTAACACAAGGTAGAAAGAAAGGTAACAGACAGCATCTTAACCATTGATCAAACTGAGGATTTTAATCTACAGGAGTCCTCCATGGACACTGGAGAACTTTCTGTGCCTATCCTAGGGCACTCTGTCTCCTAGCTGGGATTGTAGCAGGGTCTGTTTACCAGGAAGATTCAGGCAAAAGCTAATTCTGAATGCTGAAGTTCTGTTGAGGTTATTAAAAACAGCAATCACCTTACCTTGGAGTCATTCTTTTTTTTTGAATTTAAGAATTGACTGTTTTCTGGAGAGTTCTAGGGAAATGTTTTGCTTCCAGATCTTTCTTATTTTCTAATGTTTAAATTTATTCACATAGGAACGAAGATGACAGAGAACACACAGGAGAAAGAGAGGGGAAAAAAAAGACAGAGAGATTGGGAAATGGAGAGGAGAGACAGAGAGAGAACAAATTTAGGATTTCCATCACTATCAGAAAATAGGTCGTACCATTGGGTAGTACTATTTTAAAAATGAGCTTTACTGTAGTGGTGAAGCTAAGTGTTGCCTTTTTAAAGTCAGCAGGGAGAACTGGCTATGAGTTACACCTAAGAAAGTGCACTATTTGTATATATTTGTGTATAAGATGAAATAAGGAGACTGGAGTAGGAATACATTTATAAATCCAAGGATCAGAATTAGAGCCAGAGAAACCTGTGGGTAGCTGTAATACATAGAGCTGAAAACAATAAACTGTGTTTTATTTGAAACTATTGGGTGCTCTGAGAGGCAGTAAAGTGAAGTGCATAAAAGCATGGACTTTTGAGTCAAACTATTTGAGTTTCTACCTGGTTTCCGCTGTATACTAACTAGCGGACCTTGGACGAGTTGCTTAAACTCTCCTTTGACTTCCTTTATTCATATTTAAATGGGGATGAGAGTAAGAATGGCTCCTTGTAGTAAAAGTGCTGAAGAGTACCTGGCATATAGAAAACACTATGAAAGTGTTAACTATTATTATAATTCTACATCTGTAGGAATTAAAATGATGGAATGTCATTATTAGGGTTTTTTAATCGGCATGTTAAGAAACACCAAAGATACTATTTTGTAAGGGGTTATCGTCTGTTGAGTACCCGTTATACGGCAGCTGCTGTTACTGAGTCCCAGCTCACTCTGCTCACTGCACGACAGGCCAATAAATCGGGAGACGAGTTGTTGAGGCAAGGAATACCGACTTTATTTGGAAAGCTGGCAGACCAAGAAGATGGCGGAGTAGTGTCCCCCAAAAACATCTTATCGGGGTCTGGAAGCCAGTTTCTTTTATAGAACAGAGAGGGGAAGGAGGTGAGGAAGTAAAGTAAAAAGGCCATTAGCTTTGCAAAATATCTCCTGGCTTGGACAGCATCTGGGAAGGGGATGTGTTAATTTCTTCTTTTCTGCAGCCATTCACAGGTGGGCAGGGTCAGAATGTCTGCCTGTGAGCTGAACAAAGGCACTTTAGTTTAACATTCAGCCAGAGGGTCAGGGTTCCCTGAGGCAGGCCATTATGTATGATTATAATAACAAAAGCAATGAAAAGCAAAAGTTAAAGTAAAATAAACAGATCAAACCTGGAGTCAGATTTTGCTCTTCCCTGTTACAGTGCTACACAAACTACCTTCCAGTTAATTATTTAATTCGTACAGCAATCCAAGAGTATAGATTTCCTTATCCCCATTTTGTGAATAAGGGAACCAAAGCTCAGAGCTGTTGAGTAATTTACCCAAGGTTGCCTAGCTAAAAAAGAAAACAACACGGATTTTAACCTGAGAGCTCCTGAGAGCTCTATTATGTGGTAAAGCCACACCCCATCCTTCCAGCAGTGAGCCTGCCCCAGGCATGCCCTTTTGTGCACGTTTTTAATCAATCTTTCTCTCAATGCTTTGACAAGAACCAAGTCTTGAGCTTTCTGTACGGGGGACAATTTTAGGCCTTTTTTTTTTGTATTTGTTGTCCTGACTTTTGAGGAGGGTCCATAAATCTAGAAAGCCTTGGGATCCTTAGCTAGTCTGGGGATGAAGGGGTTGGAGATAAAGCTATGAACATTGGGAACTGATTTTCACTGAGGTTTTGCCCTCAGATCAGAGCAAGGAGTTATCAAAGGGAAGAAGATGGAGAGAATTGATGGAACATGTTGGCAAGACCCCTGAATATCTGAGAGCCTTATCTGGCTTAGGCAAGATAGCCAGAGGGGCCTACAGCTAAGGCAACTGCCCCTAGGCAGTTTTTGAGGGACAGAGTGATGAATCCCCTGAAGAAGCTACAGCTCCCCAGTACATCTGTGGCTGCCTTAGGCTGCTCAGCTCTTGGTACTGGACTTGCCCTTTAGGTTGTTCTCCAGTCCCCTGGGGATTATCTCTGAATAATGACTTGTGACTCAAATTGCTGATTAGAGACTAAGCAGTTCTTTCTTTGTCAACACGTTATGTGTGCTGCAGCCAACTATAACAGATTTTTGTTGTTGTTGTTGTTTTTAAATAAAATATTTGCAACGGTAGCACCTACAATGAATTTCAGGGCCACTATAGTCACATTGTGAGAAAGACATATGTTTGTATATAGGAAAATATTGCTCTATTGACCTCCTCTCTGTCCCAAAAGATCCTTTTTTTGGTGTCCTGGGTGTGAAACTGCTCAGAAGACCCTGGAAGCTTCCTGACTACACATCTGGTGACTGACGGGAGTGTGTGTGTGTGGGTATAAAGGTGCCACTAACTCATGTATCTTATTCCACACCCCCTCTCCTTCATCAGCTCCAGGGAACTGATGCAGAATCAGTACAGCACATATTGCCTACATCAGAGACCTTTCTAAATGGTCCTCAAGTATTTGAGAGAACTCCCTTTGTCACTTGTATCAGCAACTTCATGGCCTCAGGGTAAACATTATTTTTGGTTCTATAAAGAGTCCCAGAAAAACCACCTGGAGAAAATTAACCAGAAAGAGACGCTGTTGCTTATTTTTTAAGAGTACTTTTTCCTCATCTACAAGTGATGTTGACCAAGGTAAGGTGATTCACAGACAGGAAGATAACTCTCTGTCTCTTCCACATCTTATCTGTTCCACCTGGAGACAAAAACTAATGATTGGTCATAAATGGTTAGCTGATGCTTCTGTATTGACTTGTGGTTTGCTGCAGCCTTACTTCCTTTGCTTTGTGACATCATGTTCCTGTTCATTTCCCACACTTGCATATGTGGGTTTGTGGGAGCCACACTAATCCAACAAATGGAAGAAATTATGTACCATGTCAGAGAGCTTTCAGGAATAGAATTTGGAACAAAGGGGTCAACACTTGAAGAGTTCATGAAGTAAAAACGATGATGAGATAACTGATGAGGAGTGCTTCTCAGCCAGCGATTAAAGAACCCTGCTCACCAAATGTTTTGAGTGGATCGTGGTGATTCTCTTTATCACAGATGCTCTTCGTGCTGGCAACACTCACTTCTGGGCTGGTGAGCATGTTGGGCAACTGGACAGATATTTACCCTACAAAGCCTGACGGGGTTGACCAAGACTGAGTAGTCACCTGTGGAAGTCATTTCCATCAGCAGGAGAGAAGAGGGCTTCTTTGAGGTAGTGTGGTTTGAGGGAACCATAAGAAGTCCAAGAACCTTAGGATACTGCTGCAGTTCTCATGCAGAGAGAAAAGAGGGATTGAGGGTGTTCCATTGGGCCAAAATGCCTTCAAGCTGGAAAATGCCTCCCGAGGTAGCTCTGGGTCACTGTAAATTCTGTAATCATTTTAACCCTGACAACCTCACTGTCCAATGACACTAAGAGCATCCTGGAATTTCAGGGGAGTGTCAGAAGTGCCCCTTGACTGATGTTAACATTTACTCTGAAGGACGATACCTTGCATGGTACTTTTGTTGATGTTTTCTGCTATGAGGAGCACCTCTGGTAGTTGCTGACTGAGATTCTCTGTCAAACTGTTGGGGTCTCAGCTTGATAGTCAAAAATAAGGTGCACTGCTGTTTGGTGTCTATTCGTTTCCTGTGTCCTCCGTGCACTAGATGCTACACTGGTAGGAGGGAGAGACACTTACATGTTGAGCTGACCCCTTCCATGAAACCCGTTATCCAAACAGTTTTCACTCAGAACTTACCTGACTGTAGAAGAGGTACCCTCTTTTCAGGAGTCTGACATAGTTCTCAAAATGGATCTGGAATAAGCAGGGCTAGCACATGGCATCCGCAGAGGTTCAAGGAAACATTAGAGTCACAGGGTGTGTGGCAGTGCTTGATCATGGGAAGATCACATGGCTATCAGCAAAGCCTGGGAGGACAGCAGGAGATATGAGAAAATTAAAAATTTAAGTCCCAAGAGACTGGGTTATCTAAGTATCTTCAGTAGAGTTTTTCAGTATTTATGATACTGGCATATAGGAAGTCTCAGTAAATGTCTTTGAGTGGATGCTAAAGGAGTGCTTAGGCTGGGCAGAGCCTGGGGAGGGCTCTTTACATGATACTGCAGCCTGACTGCAGATGCCTCCTGCAACTGTTGGAGCAAATGCTGCCATAGGACTTTCTCTTCAACAGAGTCGGTGGAGCTTGATATATGGAAGAAAACTCTGTGATTACGGTGACTTAGCCTTCAGAACTTCAGCTTACTCATCTATAAAATGGGATACGGAGACATACAGGACTGGAGCAAGTATTAAATTGTATTATAGGTTATTGTAGTGGGAAAAGCATCTGGTACATATACATATGCACTTAAACACACATATAGAATGTCATATGCTATCTCCTCTACTCTTCCCAATAACTCTGTAATAGTCTGTGGCTTATATAGACCAGTTGAGCCTTAAATACTTAAATAACATATCCAGCTAGTAAATAATGAAACCGTAATTTCGGTCCATTCTATCTGATTCTCCAGCCTATGCTCTGTTCTCCACAGGATGCTGCCTCCTGTGGGTAGTGTAAATTGGGTGAGAAGAGTTTAGAACTGTTGAGTTTTTTTACTTTTGGCATTTAGTTGATGTAACTTAATTCTCTGCTTGTTTTCAAGAACATCACATGTAAAAGAGATCTGGGCAAACCTTGTACCTAATTGTCTAGTAGTCTATGCAAATTAATTTTAAAACAATTCTTGTCTTTGAGAAGTCAAGTAACAACTAACATTTGTAATTGACTGATTTGATTTTCCTTCAGTTTTAGTAAATTTCTATTTTAGCATTTCTTTGAAGTATTGATGCAATTGAATTTCTTCTTTTTTCTCTTCTTGCATTTTTTTTCTTGTCAGTTTATAGGTTTGTCTTTTTCCAGAAGGAAAAGAAATTCCTTTTCATGTTTGAGAGATGAATGAACCACCATGGATAAAGATACTATAATACACGTATACACATTGGCGTGCACACCCCCCCGTATATGTATATATGCATATAGGATATGTGCATATGTAGATTACATATGATGTATATGTAGAGGATATATATATTCTACATATGTATATACACTCTTGATGTATTCCCAACAGGATCAGTGTGAAGCAAATTGTTATTCTTAAACCTCTGATTTGTCTCACATGCCTTCTACATCTCTCATCTAACATAGTAATTCTCTTTCCACCCTGTTGCAAAATGTACACCAGTATCACTCAGAACAAATATTCATGAGTCTTTCCTGAGAAATTGCTTTTAAGTGTCTACTGTCACCTCACAACTTGGACCATCTAGGCTTTGACCTCAGGAAAATTCCTATGTGCTATTGCCTTTAAAGACCTCGGAAAATACACTCCCCATCAGTCTAGATGTATACTTCTCTATCTTTTCAAAAGCATAGGTTCATCCACTTGTTATTACAACATCTGTCTCCAGGCAAGATGCCACCAGGCTGCTGAGCCAGCCTTCCAGGTCTTAGGCCTGCTGTGGTGACCCCTTCATCCTGAGCTAGTGACCTCTCCTTGCAGAGACACAGCTGGTTCTCTCAAACAAGCTGAGGAGGACAGTGACCAGCTCTGAGCTGTTTGGCTGGGTGCAACTCCTCAGGCTGAAATGAAGGACACATGTAGGTAAGATTGGCATAAAATGGCTGAGATGAGGTGCCTTCCGAGTGCCCGCCCTCCCACTGCCCCTCACACTTCTGGACTCTGTAGCAAGCAAATGTCCGCTGTCCAGAGTTCCAGTGTGCGGGAGGGGTAACAAAGGTGACATGTCAGCATTGTGGTCTTTCAGGTTCCACTGCTCAGGAGGTCTTCTATTTTCTGTCACGACAAGTGTCCCAAAGGCTGCCACAGAGCCTTCATCACCACCAGTAACACGCATCTACATTTCTTTCCCTCATTTACTATCATCCCTGGGAGAATTTGGATGATGGGTTTTCACCCTTAATTGGATGATTAAGCCTAAGCTTTGATAGTCCATTGGCCCCAGGTTTATATGAACACTATCCTTTTATATGTCACTGTATACTTTTCTAAATCTTTTTTTTTTTTCTTTTTTTTGCGGTACGCGGGCCTCTCACTGCTGTGGTCTCTCCCGTTGCGGAGCACAGGCTCCGGACGCGCAGGCTCAGCGGCCATGGCTCACGGGCCCAGCCGCTCCGCGGCATGTGGGATCCTCCCGGACCGGGGCACGAACCCGCGTCCCCTGCATCGGCAGGCGGACTCAACCACTGCGCCACCAGGGAAGCCCCCTAAATCTTTTATTTAATTGCTCATGAGTCAGAACAAATCAAAGTTGTCTATTGATGGTAGGAACTTTTTTCTTTCAGTTGCTTCTGTGGGAAAAGGAGTGAGTTGGGGTGGGAGTGGTGTTGAGGCAGATGGAGGAGTACAGAGGGGACTGTAGCTGATCCTCTGATCCTCTGACTCAGGTGCGTGAGTGAGTGAGGCTGGTGGAGCCACCATCACCAAGACAATTACCTGTTTGTCTTCACCATCATCATCACCAAGCACAATTTGTAAGCACTGTTTGCACATGGTTGGAATGAACAACCACAATGCTCAGATGATTGTTTCTGAGAGCTATCGGGGGGCATGGGAGTCAGCTGGGATCAAGCCCAAGGTCCAGCACAGTGGGGGTCAAGGCCATTAGTTAGCTAGCTTAGAGTACCAACTGAGGCTTCCCAGTTTTTCCCCAATCATGCAAAATTAGAAAATGATAATGTTTTATGGCATTTGGATAAGTGGATAAAGATGCTCTTGGCCCAAGCCCACTGGTCCAGGAACTTGGGTGACTCCAGGCCCCACATGACTGCCCTAAGGCCAAGGAAAGTGGTATCTCAGCAGCCGATGGCCTATCCCTGGCCCAGCATTGCACTACTACCTGCCAGTAGAGAAGTGCTGATCTGCGTTACCGATATTGATGGACCACACGTGTACCAACTGACAAAATTCTGTGCCTATATAATATTTGAACTTTCCCTTAAATTAATCAATGTATTTAAATAGTCAACAAAATGCTAAATTCCATCGATTGTTCCTCTGTGAATTCTAGCAGCTCAGTTGAGGGAGAGGAGGAGTCTGTCACAAAGTATGTCAAGGTTTCATTACTACCAGATGTCTCTAAACCATAGATCCACTGTTTTCAGAGTACCCAGGAATTTGGTAGGAATATTTCTACTTGGTTACCTTTAGAGAGATAAATCCCAGGCAAGTCCAAAAAATAAATCAAATGCTCCACTGGATATGGTAGCATGAGAGGGAGACCAGATGGTGTTCCCAGGGAGCATGGGAGGTAGCTAGGTGGTGTTGTCCAGGGGGTTTTCAGATTATAGCAGCACTTAATAGTTGCTTTAAATAGTCACAATGTAATAGACTCAGGCCACACCCTCTAAGAGAGTATTACGCGAGGATGCTCCTCAGGAGAAATTAAATGTACTTGTCGTTCAAGATACAAGTCTGGGGCTTCCCTGGTGGTGCAGTGGTTGAGAGTCTGCCTGCCGATGCAGGGGACACGGGTTCGTGCCCTGGTCCGGGAGGATCCCACATGCCGCGGAGCGGCTGGGCCCATGAGCCATGGCCGCTGAGCCTGCTCTTCCGGAGCCTGTGCTCTGCAACGGGAGAGACCACAACAGTGAGAGGCCTGCGTACCGCAAAAAAAAAAAAAAAAAAAAAAGATACAAGTCTGAAGCCACTTCCTCCTAAAAGTTTGTGGCTGTGTTTCCCCAGGAGCCCCCTTCTCAGAAAAGCATCTTGTTTCCTCTTCTATGACAGTCCTGCACGTACCATATGGTAATTGCTTCTTAAGAGTATGAACTCTTTAAGAGCTGGGACCATGTCTCATGCATTTCTGAATCTGCAGCTTCTTACAAGTACCCAATAAACTATCAAATGACAGAGGATGTGAAATATGAAATTTGGGGAATATTTCTCCCCTATTTTATGAATTTTATTCACCACAGATGATAAACTGGTGTGTTATAGACAGTTTGCCCCCAGTATATAAACATTGGGCTTTCCCAAAGTCCATTTTATTAGGTAAGTTGTAGGAAATTCAGAAGGGGTTTCTTGGAAAAACATTTAAAACATTTTTTATTTTATATCAGAGTATAGTTGATTTACAGTGTTGTGTTAGTTTCAGGTGTACAGCAGAGTGATTTAGTTATACATATACATATATTTATTCTTTTTCAGATTCTTTTCCCATATAAGTCACCACAGAGAATTGAGTAGAGTTCCCTGTGCTATACAGTAGGTCCTTGTTGATTATCTATTTCATATATAGTAGTGTGTATATGTTAATACCAAAGGCCCAATTTTGATGTATGGTGGGTAGGTTCCCGCCTAAACTATAAAATTCAGTATAACAGGGAGTGTCGTGGAATCACCAGACTCAAGTAACAAGAAGGAAATCTGGACTGGGAGACAGGGGTCTCATAGTGCAGAAATCAAGGGGAAGGGTCTGTCTTCTCCTATCTGTTCGGGGTTGGCCCTTCAAGGAATATTTATAGTTAAGATTCTTCCATTTATCGTAGAGCACTATTTTGCTTCATCCTAGATCTGCCCTATTTCCTAAAATGCTGCACTTTTAAAAATATCCCCTTTAACTCCAATCACAACACAGATTTTCTCACTGGTTGAGATCTCGCGCTTGCATTCGGCACAAAACAATCTCATCCAAATGAATCCCACGAAAGTGAATGACTTATCTGTGAGGCGCTTGCTCTGTGGAGTGGGGATTGAGGTTAGTCCTCTAAACTGTTCTTGATTTTCCCAGATGCTGCCTGGCTTTGAGGATCCACAGTTCTCTCAATGCTCTGTTATTTCATCCCGAATTTCTTGGAAACAGAAATGCCAGTGCTTCCTTTAGCCTGGGCAGGAATGACCCTCTGTGTCACTCCTGGATCATTTATTTATAAACCAGGAATGTGCAAGTCTGGTACTGTCTGTGCTTGGGAAGGCTGACTAAGGTTCCCCACCCCAAGGCGCTGGGATGCCCACTTCTCTAAACCTTCAGAAGGCGGCTTCTGCCGCTCCCGTGAACAGCCTGGGGAACTTGGGAGCCACCCTGGGGTTTGGAGGCTTGAGTTAATGAGATGCCTGGCCGTGGTTACTGGCTGCTTTGCCAAGGTTGTTCAGCTGGTTGCCTGTGTGTTGGAAGATTCTGATGCCCCCTGCTGTATCCTGGATTGCCAGGGAGAGCAGTTCCAGTGGGTTTAAGGCGAGCACAATTTATCTTTTCTCAAAAGCATCCTTGTTCCTTGGCTCCTGGCAGGTCGGGCTCGGCTCAGGTTGTGGTTACGTAAGTGTTATACGCTGAGCCATCTGCCTTCCCCAGAGACCAGGCTGATTTACAAGCGAGGCATGGATTTTACTTCAGACTTGAACCTCCGGAATATTTTGTGCTGTGTTCACTTCCTCGCATGGATAAGGCAAGCCTTCCATGTTTGTTTTTTTTTTTTCCCTTTTCTTTTTGTCTGGATTGTTTGTTTACCATAGTGTCGTATAATACCACAACCATTGCTTCAACTCTCTTAATCTCCTCAGATGAAGATTGTTTTTGCCTTCTATTCAGTGGCTCTCTCTACAGCTGCTGGATGTGTTTCAAATTTATGCTTTTATTAAATATTTAAACATGTATTTTCAGGGATGGAACATATTCTCTGCTCAGAGCTGGGCCAGCAGTTTTATCTCCTCTACTGGTGGGGAGATGAATTTATGAAAGGCTATGAAGTTTCCCCAAGTAGCTAGCTGCAAATGGAAATATCAGAGGTTTTATGTTTTTTGAAGCTTCAGACTGGCCCTTATTCCTAGAAGACCCTTGGTATGCAGCAGCATTACAGGGCTGTGAGATTCCAGGGTCAGCAGCACAGGATTAAACTGAAATGCATAATGCATGCTGATTTAAAGTAAAATGTGTACCCCCTGAAAGAAAATGGTAACATTTAAATTCTTGCAACCAAGGCAAAAATCTTTTATTCAGTGAACAGGGCTCCTGCAAGTAAACTTTGCAAATGAGATCATCTTTTAACATTTGTGTGGACCCCTCCAAGTGTTTTCTGAGCCCCTGCCATGTGCTCAGCCTGCTGGTGGAGAGGGGCTGCTTTCAGAAACAGCATTTTAAAAAAGCCTCTGCAACTTTGCCAGAACATTAAGAGCTGAACCCAGTCCTGTGAGGGCATCAAAGGTTTTTTTCTGAACGCTGGCCTTCCCCATGGACTGCCTCCAGGGTGAGTGATGCTATCTTCTAAAAGGGAGAATAGAGCACAGAAGGGAAGACAGGTGCTTTGGCATTGACTAAGTAAGAACCCCTGGGAAATACCAAGCCAAGGTGACACACAGTAAGAAAAATGTAGTGTTAAAACAAACATAAAATAATTTATTTAGTCTACCTTAAATGCAACAAGCATTATGATACCTAAAGGCAGATCAAAAAAAGTGGTCATACTAATTGTCTTTGCATCCTTTCAGCTCCTCCTGTTCTGAGCATTATAAGGGCTCTTATCCAGTGATTGGCCAGCAGTCCTCCAGTTACTGCACCAATCCCCACTTCATGTTTCAAAAAACAGCAAGCAGACACTTGCCTTGATCATTATATGCAAAGTTCCCTGGAACTAGCCTCCTGCTTGCTCCTTCCAGATCCTTGAGATACTATCTTGCCTCTTCACTCCAGTCCCATAAGTAGGTACCTGGTACTTGCCGCCAAACCTTCCTCAAGCTGCCTCCCAGCCTACCTGTCTGCCGCCTCTCACCTGTCATTACGTTCTCTCGCCTGTCACTACATTCTCTAGTACCCTCTCTGCCTCCCTGCTTTCATCTCCTCTTGTTTCCCACTGCTGGGTTTCACCCTCAGACCCCTCACCCCAACACACACATACAGTTCAAACTGGACTTGTTATATACTGTCTCTTTGTAAGATATGTAATCTTTTAATTTTGACCTAATTTCATCGCTGCCACTGGCTGTTTTATCATCTTTAAAATATATATACCTTCTGTTCTAAATAATTAAAGTCCCAGTGAAAATTACAAATTAATATTGTTTAGAGTTCAAATACCTTCCATCCTTCTGTTTTGCTTATTTCTTGGGTTTCAAAACAGTCAATTGCCTCTTCCTGAAAGAACCTAAAAGAAACCCAAAAAACCTTCCTCCTACATCCAGCTGCCATCTACAGTGAAGACTTCTCTTCCTGGAGCAGCCTCTCTTGCTCTAACCTTCTTGCTCTTGTGTGTGACCACCCTCCCCCCTCTGAAATTCTGAGATCGTGTTTAGGTACCTTATGCCTGTGCCGACCAGCTTCCGATGACTTCAGTCTTCCAAATCTTCAGGTTTGACACTAGGCAAATGATTTAATCACTTAGCATCTTTTGAAAAGACCAGAGTTATTTTCATGCACAACATATGTTAAAACGAATTTAATCTCACACGTAGATATATATAAACAAATAACTTCCCTCACAGTCCCTGATTACAGTCTACTTGAGGAGACAAGGCTAGCACACATACATTAATTCTGGAACAATATAAGGGTGCTAAGCGAGGTGCTAATTCACGTGGACTGTCAATAAGAAACCAAAGTGTATAGGGAAGTATGGGAAGGATAAAGGCAGCAGGTGAGTGAGCTCTGAAGGGGTAGCCTTTGAAGACCAAAGGGGTTGAATTAGGAGAAGGAGAAAAGGGAGGGCATGTAGGCAAGAAGGACGATCGAACAGAGGCGAAAACAGGGATATGGCTTTAAGGGAATGAGAGGAGGGTGTTTAAAAGATTAGCTGACAAATGCATGGCTGGAAGTGATGAAAAATAAGTTTGAATAAGCAGGGTGAATCCCAATTATGGAAGGCCTTAACCAGACACTGGCACCTGGGTTTAGATGCGCAGGTATTAGGTGCTGAAAATGTTTTTGAACACTGAGTCTAGAGAATCTGAATTCAGGAATTTGGCAACAGTTGGGAGGTTGTTTTCGTTATAGATTTACAAGACAATGAGGTTCTTGTCCAGTGATATTTTTTCTTTAATAAAAGATTAAGGAAAAAATTTCCTTTCTATAATTCCTCTTTATTGATATTAAACAGAGTATAGGTATGATTGGAATCAGTTGAAAAAAAAAAGAGGGTAATAAGTGAGCGGTCAGTTTCCATCGGTACAAGTGAATCTTGCTTCACTTCATCCTCCGTCATTTTTCAAGTATCCCAGAGGCAGAAGGAGGGGAAAGGCAGGTTAAAGTTACCATTTAGCTTATTATCAATAATGGATTTGGTCTTGTGTGCGTTAAATTAGCAGCAATGTCAGGAAACCCAAGCAGGAGTCAGAAGTGCTCAGGAGGTGCCCTCATGCCCATCAAATGACACGTTCTTGATGTGTGACATGCTGTTCCTGCATGTGGAAGGGTTTCTGTTTCCCTGCTACGTTGCTCTTATGGAATAAGCTGTAAACACTCTATTTACTTGAGAAATTTTTTATAATGAAATATACCCGAATTAAAGTAACTGGCTAAACTTAGTAGATCTACCTTGTCTATTTGTCAATAGTAAATATAAATAAAGTCAGCTTTTTCAGTGCTATCTCTGTGAGCCGGCACTAGTTTTCTGCTATGCAATCTACTAATCTTGATTCAGTGGGTATTGAACCAGTACCAAAGAAGGGACTTCATGGCCTGAAAACCTTTGTGTGTCCTGTAAGCAATATCAAGGAGAGGGCCAGTAGGCAATGACAGGCTACCAGAGTGCCCCTAAGGGTCCTCAGTTAGATTTCACCATCATTAATGGAAGAAACCAAAGACCTGAGATAGGCCATTGCAAAGAATATTGGAACATTCAGAATTTTGCCAGAGTGGGATGCAGAAGTGTTGAAGAAATCAAGGATAAGAAGTTTGGGGATCCGTATTTTCAAAAGTGAGGGAAATGAGTAGCAAGAAGGGTTTAATGTAATTGTACAAGTCCCCTTGCAATTTGTGTAAGGAGGACGAATGCCAGAAGTCTGAAGACTGAAGAAGATCAGGTTGAAGAGGAGCTGTTAGATTAAATATCAATATGGGGAGATGGGGGTTTAGATATGTTTAAAATAAGAAATGCTGAATTTATGTTTGGTATTATGCTTAGGTGCGTTTAGGACTTGTAATTGGGAGGTGACTCCTGTCCATTTCAGAAATAATTTAGAGACAGAATTTAGCCAATCTAGTCTAGAAAAATAGACAAAATTTTTGTTATTATTATTTTAATTTTAATTAAATTATTAACATAAATATTTTCAATTACAGGAATCAAAACATATGTCTCAGTAGCTACAGTGTAGAGTAGGGAACCCAATGATTAAGATCTTACTGTTTGGGCTTCCCTGGTGGCGCAGTGGTAGAGAGTCCGCCTGCCGATGCAGGGGACACGGGTTCGTGCCCCGGTCCGGGAAGATCCCACATGCCGCAGAGCAGCTGGGCCCGTGAGCCATGGCCGCTGAGCCTGCGCGTCCAGAGCCTGTGCTCCACAGCGAGAGAGGCCACAACAGTGAGAGGCCCGCGTACAACAACAACAACAAAAAAGATCTTAATGTTTGAATGAAAAGAAGCCAATTCCTAGCAGAATACCGGACAGCAACACTGTATCATAGAAACCTACCTTCTAATCTCCTCTCTCTAAAACTAATTTGTTCCAAATAGCATAGCTATTAAGAGTGGGACCTAAACCCAGATGATCTGATTCTGAAACATCAATATCAATTTTGGGTCCCTTGCTTCCACTTTGCCTTCATCTGTAGATCACGCTGAAGCAATCTGCAGCTGAACTGGTCTGTCTTTGCTCAATCCTCTTTCAAAGCAGAAACTTAAGGGATTTAATCTTCCCTTCATATATCTGTTTATGTCACTCAGAGCAGCTATACGTGCTCGAATTTGTAATTTCAAATTCAACGTATGCACCTTTAAAAAATTAATAATTGATCTTTTAATCTCCTAAGAAGGAATGCTAATGCAGACAGACAAATAAATAAGCTTTATTTCTGGTGGGTAGGGCTAACAGAAAATGTGAAAAGAGAATTAAAGGGAATGTAGCAGCTAGCCTGGGGGTCCTCAGGTAGGTTACAGGAAATACCATACAGTAGGCCTCACCTTTTTTTTACCTTGCACACGTCTGGGTTCCTATCAGGCTCTGTATCTTTAAGTGACTAATGAACTTAGGTTTTGGTGAGCAGTATATCCTTCATTCTATATTCTGGGAAATTATAGGTACAGGAACAGCCCTTTGATTATGGTAACATATCAATATTTGTCTTAGTCAGAAACAGAGGTCATTCAAAGAAACTAATAAAAGTGAGTTTTATCAAGGGATTGGTGGGATTAAGGAAAAACAAAATGTGAACAAGCACCCTGGCATGGTAATACCACCCATAGGTCTAAGGAACAAAGAGAGGGACACGTTGACAGAACCTAAAGATAGTGTGGTACTTAGTGGTAGAAGTAGTTGTAAATGAGATTGGGCAGACAGGAGCTGCAGCCTTCAAACAAAAAACGGGAAAGAAAAGAAAAAACTCAAGCAACCCTAGCGATGACCCAGCTGTAATGGGGCCAGGGAAACACACCCACCCTGATTGTCCCCTCCTTCCTCACTCTGATCTCCTCCCAGTGGCTCCCATGGCAGAAGCCAACCAGAAGCCTGGTGGCAAGAGAGGCTTTGCTGCAGAGGTGGAGCTCAGTCTCCCAGGGCTCCGAGAGCAGATGAGGGGAGTGGATCTGAGAGGCAAACAGAAAGTGACCAGAGCAGACAATGACTGTGAGTAAGATTAAAGCAAAGTAATCTCTTTGTAGACCAATGCTGATCATATATGATTGACAAATACTTGATCATTATTCTCTAAACTAAAGGCTCTTGGGAACAGAGATTCCCTGTTAATAACACCCTCAGAACCTGGAAGTGAACATCACTGTCTGAATCTGGAGTTCGAACTGGGAACACTTGAATTCTGGCCAAAGCTGACAGGGCTCTCAGAAGGAAAGACAACGGAAGGATTGTGGCTTTCACTTCCTAGAGAAACAACCAGGAGGGTGAAGTAGATGAAACCAGTGAAGAAGGAAGGGTTATTTCATGGTCAAGCTTCTTCTAGATATTGGAAACGAGGGCCAGCTTAAACGTCTTTTTGCAAATGAGTTGGCCACATTTCTTTAAAGCCAGTTACACTTACCTCAGATTGAGAATGATTATGACCAGTGCTGTTCTCATTTTAAATCAAAGGTTTGAGGTTCGTTTGTGAGAAATCAGTGTAACCACATTTATCCTTGGCCTAGTATTGAAACAAAATAGTTACAGTAGAAATGATTCTAGTCTTTTGAAGCTGTGGGTAATATGAGTGATACTGACTGACTGGAAATTTCAGGTTAAGTGTATGAAATAGCAATTCAATAATGATGTGGAATTTGGGTACAGAGCATGGCGGTAGATTTAATCTGAAGACACAAAGGTAATTTATGTGCAAAAAAATATCATTGTGTTCCAGTAAATGATGTGACACTGAAATGTTCATGGGGTGGGCACCATTACACTGCCACCGCCGAGCACATTTTCAGCACTGGTTAAATATACGCTGGGGATGCAGTAGAACAAGGCCTGTGCTGATGACAGCGAGCCTTGCAAAAGCCGTGCAAAAACCAGCCCCGGCAGAGTAGTCCCCTTCTGTTTTCCTACTTTCAAGAAAGGGCTTCAAGCGTTCATTTGAAATTTGTCTCTTAATCTGTTTTCCATTGATGGCAGCAACCGAGAAAAGTTTTCAGCCGGAAAAAGTTAAGTTAAATCAAACCAGCCTTGCACACAGCAAGCATACAAATTGGCTATTTTTTAAAAATCAGAAGTTAACCATATGCTTTGAATTCAGAAGTGAGATTACATACTCAAAGGCTGCATTATCGCTAAATCATCCCGTCTGTGTGCGTGGGTGTGCCGGCACAGTGGTGTGTGTGTGTGTGTGTGTGCGTGCGCACACGCATGTGTTGGACTGTTCTCTCATCACCCTACCTCGCTGTGACCCTCAAACAGGGACAGTGCGATAGGGGACGGCTGCCACAGAGTCCTGTACAATGCCCCGCAGGCAGAGATCTTCTCTTAAGGACACTGGAGAGACAGGCTCACTCTACGTACGCTCTGAGAGCGTACGTGCAGAGCCCCAGAAAGCACAGAGAAGATTTCTACAAAGTATCTTTAATAAATAACACTTGAAGAAATATGTTCTTTTAAAATAAAAATGGGGGGGGTAGATAGTATTCCTTGAAGTTTAAATAATTCCCCACCAGCTACCGTGTATGAGAAGAATGCTCTGCAGACTAGATCTGAGTACAGGGAAAGGAATAAAGGGAGACCCTCCCACTCCCACCTTCACACACACGCCTCTGCAGCAATTATGGAGCTGGCTGAATTGAAAATGTAAAATGGATGGCTAGTGGGAAGCTGCTGCATAGCATAAGGAGATCAACTCCATGCTTCTGTGACCACCTAGAGGGGTGGGATGGGGGGGTGGGAGGGCAACTCAAGGGAGGGGATATGGGGATGTATGTATGCATATAGCCGATTCACTTTGCTATACAGCAGAAACTAACACAACGTTGTAAAGCAACTATACTCCAATAAAGACGTGAAGAAAAAAAACAACAACAAAAAAGTAGCTCTAGAAGAGAGACTGCTTCAATGCCTCAGATTTACATACCAGGACTCCTGAAGCTTCAGTTTGGGGTTTGTTTGTTTCTTTTCTGAGCAGTGTGTATATGCACGTGGCACTAGCGCTCCTGTTCTCACAGCGGGTGGAGCCCAGACGTGGAGATATCCCATGGCGGTGCTGAAGGAACCAACCAGGGATGCAACCTCATGTTGTAACCAAGACTGGGTGAGAAGAAGTGGCGTGTTGTAAGACCCCTGCCCCCATTCGACCTTGTTTTAGGGCAGTCGCTTACCTCAGTGCTCGCCTTTCCTGGGAACCCTGGTATATTATCCTTAAAATGCAGGTGCGTCCTTTGCTCACTTTCCTACACATGTTATAGGTAAGTGAATTACTGTATAACCTTTCCCAGACCTGTTATTGAACCTTGAGGCAGAAACATGTGCTCCAAGGTCTTTGTGTCTCAGTAATGTTTCCAATTATCCACTAATATTTCACAGATGTTGCATCAGTGTTAGGAGACTGTTGGGGGCAGGGCCTTATTTGGGTACTGCTCCATTCTCACCCACACTAAGTAATCAGTGATGCCTGGTACAGGGTAAGAGTGGCAGCAACCAGCGACCACCTGGGGTCTTGCTCCTCTTTGAGTAAGGAAGACCGCCAGCTGGGAATCTCAGGTCAGGCTTGAGGTGGGAAAGAACGAAACTGGAGTGTGCATCTCCTTCCTCTGTCTCATGCTCGCTCCAAAATGTGTGGGTACCTAGGTTCTCTGGACTTTTGGAGGATGCATGTGACCAGACACATTGGAGAAGAGAGTGGAAACATAGCTACAGACAGAAGGATCACTGCCTTTACCTAACTGCTGGACAACACGCAGTGTTCATTGGGCCACCGTGGGTAGAAAGAGAGGAGCATGGCTGCCGACAATGTTACAGATGTCTAAGCAGAAAGTTTCGGCACAGCAGGTCTTCCCCCACCTCCAAGTCTTGGTACACTTCCTCTCTAGTCATAGATAAATCTAATTAAATTTCTGGAATACTATTTTGTTATAATCCCTGTCATAGTCTATCATTAATATTTTTAATATAAAAAAGTAAGCAAACGTTTTGACAATAATTCCCAAAGTACTATGGCTGTGAGGTAACTCCTAAGAAGCAATGTATAGTTGCACTATAGCTGGATTCAGACAGAAATTTTGCTTTATTTATTTTGTTTTTTTTGTTTGTTTGTTTTGTTTTTGCGGTACGCGGGCCTCTCACTGTTGTGGCCTCTCCCGTTGCGGAGCACAGGCTCCGGAGGCTCAGGCCCAGCGGCCATGGCTCACGGGTCCAGCCACTCTGCTCTCAACCACTGCACCACCAGGGAAGCCCGCTTTATTTATTTTTAATGAGATCAGCAATCACAGATGGGTTGACCTTCCTGTGGCTCCCATAGCACCTTACATTCCGCTGTCACTTGTCACATTGTACGTAGTGATTTCTGAAGTTTTCAGCCCACAGCATGCATTTAAAATTAAAATACTTGCACCCATAATTGGGCTAACCGGATAGAGCTGTCCACAGCTAGAGGAAAAATTGGTCTGGGGCTCCGGTCATCCAGGGCCCCACTGGTCTCCCTGGGTGTTGAGCTGAAATCTTTGTAGGCTTTTAGAATGTCTCTGCTGCCTGCAGAGCAATGGACATGCTGGCTAGTCTTGTCTTTTGAGAGACTCGGTCTCTTCTGTGTATGAATGGTGTGAAATTCTGACAACTGAAGAATGCCCTGCAAACAGATTAGTGTGTGAAGTGACCCGAGCTGACTTGATGACACATTGATCCCAATCTGGGTGAGGTTCATTTACACTGTGAATGCTTATCCACCACATCTGATTTACCCTGTCTCTGGCTGTTGTGTGCATGCTGCCTTAGGAAGTGAACTGTCACTGTGTTTCCTCTAGCATCATGGGGTCTCCCTATATCTTGACATGTCAAGAAACAATGAAAACATGTAACACAGGATTCTAAAGGCCTAGTGTGACTCCCTGGTATTCTGCCTTAACTGTGAGAACATGATATACAGAAGTGTTAATAAAGTTAAATGCAATCTAACCCTCTCATAATATTGAACTTGAGTATGAAGATCCCAGACTTTGATTCTGTCAGTCAGGATAGGCTATGACACCAACAATCATTTGTCATTAACCTACATTCCATCACGATCTGGCAAGAGGGTTATCCTCACCATAGACACCCAGGAACCTGGGATGATGAAGGCCTCATCTCACCACACGGTCCCATAATGCAGAAGCAGGGAAGAGAGAGGGTGCAAACCACACGCTGGTACTTAAAGTTTCCAACCAAATATAACACATATTTCTTCTGCTCAGATGTCATTGGCTAAACAAGTGCTATGACTGAATTCCCTTATAGGCAGGGACACGGAATATTTGTTAACTGTAATACAGTATACCACTGACTGAATGGCCTCATTATCCAAAAGAAGGCATTCATTAATTCAATGAACACTTTTGAGCACCTATTATATGTCAGGACTATTTGAGGTTTTTGTGATACATTAAAAAACAAAATGTACAAAGATCCCTGCCCTCATGGAGTTTATATTTTAGTGGGGAGAGAAAGACAAAACAGAATAAGCATCATGTATAAGAAAATTATATGGTTTGTTAGGAGGTGATAGGTGCTGTGGAAAAAGAAATTGTAGAACAAGGTTGGAGGAGATAGCATGTGATTGCAAATGCTAGGTCAAGAAGAACGGCAATTTTATTTCATTTTATTTATTTATTTTTAATTGAAGTGTAGTTTATTTACAATATTGTATTAGTTTCATGTGAACAGCAAAGTGATTTGGATATATATATGTATAAAATATTATATATATATATATAAATGGAATATCTTTATTACAAGATATTGAATATAGTTCCCTGTGCTATACAGTAAATCCTTGTTGCTTATCTATTTTATATATGGTAGTGTGTATCTGCTAATTCCATACTCCGAATTTACCCCTCCCCCCCTCCCCTTTGGTTTTCTATGTCTGTGAGTCTGTTTCTGTTTTGTAAATAAGTCTTTACTTTGAGTCAGTTAGGAAATCATTGATGGGTTTTGACCAGAGGAGTGACATGACTAATGTGACTTCTGTTTTAAAAGGAGCTGCTCTGTTGAGTGTAGATGCAGGATAAACACAAGGAGACATATTAGAAAGCTGTTTCAGGAATCCAAGTGAGAAGTGATGGCAGCTCAGATCAGGGTAACAGCAGTGGAAATGACGGGAAGTAGTCGAAGGAAGGAAGAGAGAAGTGAAGGAGGGAGGGAGAGAGGGGGAAAAGGAGAGGAGAGAAAAGAGGGAGAAAGAAAGAAAGATGCATGACATCCATTAGTGGCTTCCTACTGGCCTTGGGAGAGACTCACGCCTCTCATTACTTGCTTGCTGCCTCTCCAACTCTCTCCTCCCTCCCCTTCACCCACCACGGCTAACTCTTTCATCTGTTCTTATTCCTAAGGATCCTTTTCAGGTCTCAGCATAAATGTCAAGTCTCTGAACCCACCCCTCTACTCCCACCAGACTGGGCCAAGTGCCCCTAACATCTGCTTCCACAATCCCCTTATTTCTCTTATCATTACAAGCATGATATGTTGCTATATTTGGATTCAGACAGGTTGTGTTGCTCATCCACATACACCCAGAGCCTAGCATTTTGTGAAGCATTCAACCAAAATGTATTAAGAATGTTAGTAATAAATGACAAAAAGGACACTACAGCTTTATTCCATCTATAGTGTTTGCTTTGTAACAGGGATGAAAGCTTTGATTTAAGAGCTGAAGCTGTCATTGGTGCTGGGGAAGAAAACTGCAAATGCGATTGGAGAGAAAACTCTGAACTGCTCAAAATGTTGGGAGCAGATAAGGAAGTGGCAATTCCCTGGGTCCTGCTTCCTTTAAAATGTGAGCTGAAGATGGAGGGTGTGATGTGTCCGACGGGGGTGTAAGTCCTGCACGTTCCTTGGCCACTCCCCTCTCCTCCTTCTCCTCCTTTCTGCCTTAGCATTTCACAAAGAAGGAAGCTTTCTTGCTTACTTGAATTCATGTAAATTTATTTGGAACTACCTCATTCTGAAAGCTGTTTCTATCTGCCTGTTTTTAATTTACTGGAAATTTCAGAGAAGCAGATGATTTATGGATGTGTCAAATAATTCATGTCTGAGGTAACTTAAATAGCAGCATTATTTGTCCTGCTGAATATTTCAAATATGAAACAAAATATCTGTCTTCAGTCTTCGGAGTCTGTAGTAGGAACTATCTGGGAATATGCGGCATCTTCCACAGCATTTTCATTGCTCCATGTACTCATGAAACGACCACCCAATATTGCAACCTTTCTCTTTCCTTCTTCCCTTCCTCTTTTCATCCATTTCTTTATATACAGATTCATGGACAAGCAAATTGCTTAGCCAGTTAATCAGGAAAGATTGGAAAAACAGGATTAAGGAAGGCTGGGTAGAGAGCCGTTTCTGGATTTATGGGAGTGGAAAGGTAGATCCTTGCATTCCATGTTAATGGTCACCAGAGAGCATCCACTACAAAAGAATATCTACCACTAAGCCACCAAGTACACAGGACAGAATAACTTGGCCAGATCGGCCAGCCTCTGTCATCAGATGCCAGTGCACAAACAATGGTGCATGAACGGAGTAGCCCTGGTGGCAGCGATGAAGGGGTCCAATATAATATGCCTTATAACTTGAGACCAATCAGCCACCTGGTGGAAAGTCCTGCTGTGCCACCACCACGGAGCTTGGAATCTCATTGCTAAGTGAAGCTTGTAGCACAATAGTTTTTCCTGCAAAGATCCTCTGCTATTGGCTGAACACCGCTTGTTCCCGACCCCCTCTAGTGGATGCGTCTCTGTGCTGTTTTTCAGCTCTTTTGCCCTCTTTCCTCACGCTGAGTTTTCATGGAAGGAACAGCTAGGAGAAGGAAAGTAGAGAAAAGGGAATATATGGAAGGAAATGCCTCAGGAATTGATGGCTGCATGATTATAACTTTGTATTTCATTGTCTAATTTGTAGGTTAGTCTATAACATTTATAGACACACTGTTTAATTCAACAGATATTTATTAAGCACCTACTATGGCTTAGCTACTCTTTACTAAGCATGTGCTAGGGTTGGGCAATGGTTATATAGAGATAGATAAGATAACGTCCTTGTTTTCACAAGAACTTACCTTCTTAAAATATGTGACCTATAAGCAGGTAAGTTAAGGGTTATAGGTGCTAAGAAAAAACTCTGCTTAGGTAGAGTAACTAAATAACTTAAGGGGAGCACTAACTTGGGATAAGCTGACTTACATGGAATATCGGGACAACAGCATAAAACAGAATGGTCCAAGAAAAACCAGGACATAGTTTCACATTATGAATAAAATAAGGCACACAAAGGACAGAGCAGCCAGTTTCACAGGCTGATACGAGCAATGACTTCATTAAAGATATTTTTGAGCTGAATCATAAAAGATGGGCGGGTATTGCGGTGGACACTGAGAAAACTCATTTCAAACCATGAAAAGCACCAAGGTGTGGAAGAGAAAAGAACAAATAGCAAGTGATTCAGTCTGGCTGGAGTGGAGGTTCTGAAGAGAAGAGGTAGAGACTGAGACTGGAGAGTTAGGAGAGTGTAGGCCATGGAGACAGGAGCTTGTATGTTATACTGGGGAGTCTGGAGTTCTCCAGTGGGGATAGGGAGCCACTGCACAGTTTTAAGCAGGAGAAGAACATGATTGCATTCGAATTTTAAAAAATTAACTCTGGCAGTAATGCGTGAGATGGATTGAAGGGGCTGGAACATAAGGCTATAAGCATATTTCAAGCTTAAGGATCAAGTTTGGGAGGATTTTGGGATCAGTGATCATACAAAGGTGGTTTGCTGGATATCCACTATGTTCCAGACTTTTACTGGGTATTGGGCCATTTAATTCTACCGCCACTGTTGGAGGCGAGAATTACTCTGATGGGTTGAATTGTGTCCCCTCAAGATTCATATGCTGAAGCCTAATTCTCAGTGCCTCAGAATATGTCCTTTTTGGCAACGTGGTCACGGCAAACATAATTAGTTAAGATGAGGCCATACAGGAGTAGGCCGGGATCCAATGTGACTGATGTCCTTATAAAAAGGGGAAATTTGGACACATACAGAAACAGAGAGAACACCATGTGAAGATGATGGCAGAGATCAGAGGGATGCCGCTGCAGCCAAGGAACACAAATGACTGGCAGGAAACCACCAGAAGTTAGCAAGGAGGCACGGAATAGACTCTCCCTCACAGCCCTCAGAAGGAACCGATTCTGCCAACACCTTGATCTTGTACTTGTAGCTTCCAGAGCTGTGAGTCTATAAATTTCTGTTGTCTGAGCACCAAGCCTGTGGTAGTTCGTTATGGCAGCCCTAGCAAACTAATACAATTACTTTTTCCATCTTACAGATGAGGAAATTGAAGTTCAGAGAGTCCAAGTAACATGCTCATCAGACAGTAAGCAGAGCCAGGATATGAACTAGCATCTGTCCTATCCATAGTCAGTGTTCTTCCCACCAACCGCACATCATTAATTCTTCAATGTTGCACCATTGTTTAACATACATACACCACAGTGAAGTCATTGCTTCATGCAATGCTGTCTGTAGAGCTCAAATGGGAACTCTGGACTCTGGATTCTGTTTCCCTACAGAGCAGCTGCAGTTTTACTAGAATGTCATCATTTCTCCTTAGTATAGAAAACGATTCTGGATTTCTTGGTGGAGTAGGGCGGTGCGGGTGGGGGACTTTTGGAACACGAGAGATTTTATTCTAGACAAAGAAGTAAAGAAAATCTCTTATTTTGGTTGATGTGTCAGCAACAGAATATATATGAGCTGTAAAGACAAGCAGATGTGGCTACAAAAGCCAGGTTGGCATCAGAATATTTCGTCTAATGTTCCAAGACAACAGCCTTTCTGTTTAGAAATCTGAAAATGGTCAGAAATTCTGCAACCCTTTTATCCAGACAAAAGGTTGCAAATTGAAAGCCAGAGACTTTGCAGATGAGTCTTTCTTGGTCTTCAATATAGTGTAAATATAATACATTACACTGTTGCTTGGACTTGGTCTTGCTTTCTAACATATTTTTTACTTATTTGACGACTGTGAAAAATCATGCCCTTAAGATAAGAATTGAGTTCTACACTTTGCCATAGTCCTCACCATTCCACAATATTTACACTGGCCCTGCAGCACTCATTTAAGATCTGTAAACATTTCAGTTTTTGACCCCTTGTCTAGGTATTTAATAGTTTTTTTTATGATGTTCTGAGTTTCATGATTTGATAGCTCTAGTGTTTAATATCCAAATGACCCAAATGCAAAACCCTTTTCATTTTCTTTCTTTTTGTTTCTTTTTAAAACAAAAGAAGGAAGACAGTCAAAGCTTCAGTCTATATTATGTTTATACTCAAAGGAGCTAATGATATCCTAACCTAAGGACATATCTGGGAGAAAAGATTAGTTTTGTTATTTAAGTAGAGTGCAAATTTTTCCTAGCAAAAGCTTTTTAAAAATGTATCCTCAGAGAACACTTACTTCTCTGCTTGAGTAGTGCTATATGCCATTCAGACTGAAGGACATAGATGTGAGGGTAATATTTAATTCATTCCTCTCATTTCCATGTCTTTGGGGCTTTTGTGCTAACACTTAGCTGTAATGTCAACAAACACTAACTTTGAAATTTCCAAACGTTTTCTTTTTTTCCCCTCTTTCCTCAAAAACATCCCTCTTCCTTTTGCACATTTACAAAATAAATCTGAAGCTAGAACTTCAAACTTCCTTTAGCAAGAGCCCCATTTCTTCACTAATAACAGGGTTTGCTTCAACTAAGCCCCAGAGCTTGCCAGCTCTCCACCCTCATTGGATTCCAGGGAGGAGAGAGGGAGATGAAGCAAACTGGTGATTGATGAGATCTTGTGGGGATGGCAGAAAATAGTTCCAATTTTAATTTATTAGGCTTATATTGACAAAGAAACCATAGCTCTTTTTAAAAAATTAATTAATTTATTTATTTTTGGCTGCATTGGGTCTTTGTTGCTGCACGCGGGCTTTCTCTAGTTGTGGCGAGAGGGTTTACTCTTTGTTGTGGTGCGCAGGCTTCTCGTTGCGGTGGCTTCTCTTGTTGCAGAGCATGGGCTCTAGGCACGCGGGCTTCAGTAGTTGTGGCACACTGGCTCTAGAGCGCAGGCTCAGTAGTTGTGGTGCATGGACTTAGTTGCCCCATGGCATGTGGGATCTTCCTGGACCAGGGCTCAAACCTGTGTCCCTTGAACTGGCAGGCGGATTCTTAACCACTGCGCCACCAGGGAAGCCCGAAACCTTAAGCTCTTAAAAGCTTACTTCATTCACATATTTTTTGGCCAGCGAAAAGTTTCACCATTGCCAAGTAAAAGTGCTTCCTTTATTTCTCTCACTTCTGCTGACATATAGATTTTTTTGGAAAGACTTAATTAGAATCAGAAAGCAGCGGATCCAGCCAGAACTGGTGATGGAGACAAGGTGTTTGGTAGCTGGATCTTGCTAGTTTTTTGCTATTTTCCTGGTTTTGCTATAGACGGGAGCTGAGGAGGTACAGTCCTTTGACACAAGAGAGCGCCTCTCGCCCTGGAGTCTATTCACTACTGGGGAAAAGGAAAATGAGGGCTGTGTGTACTATTCCTACCAATGTGGATGCTGCTGACCTTGGAGGTTGCAAAAGAATAAATGCTGTTTTACGATTCTTGGAATAGCTGCCGCAGTGAAAAAAAGACTTGAATTCTTGATGAATTCTTTAGAAAAATGATATTTTCAGTCTGCTCAGCTCTGTACTTAAAACCGGAAATGAAAGAGTTAAAGAAGCTGAGAAAATAAAGACCTTCTCTAATCACGAGTTTGGGGGAAGAAGTGGGTGGATCCATTTGAAGCTTGCCAAATCTTGCCTTTCTGTTTACTTCCCTCTTGTGCAATCATTCTTCACGATGCTCTTGTTGATGTTAACATTTAATGAGGGCCAAAAATATGCTAAGCCCTCAGTGGTACATAGAACGAGCAAAGCCCTTTCTCTGAAGTTCACATCAAGACACAAAGCGGGTAGAGAAAGAAAAGTTGAAGACAGGAGCCATAACTGTAGAATTATAAAATGAATTCCACCAGCTGTTCTCAAAACAACACAAAATACTGCCCCCTCCCAATAAGCAACAAAACGCAACCCACAATGAGACACATCAATTGATAGTCAGACTATATATACTAGAATATGTGAAAAAATATATTTTCAGGGAATATATGTTCATGAATTTATTCCTTTACTCCCCTCATTCGAAAGATCTTTATTGCGTTATTACAAAGCCCTGGTTTTGCATGGGATAAAAATGTGTTTCCATAATATTCCTGACCTAAAGGAATTTCTGATCTGGTAAGAAAGATAAAGACAAAATATGCACGTGGTATCTGTTGATTAGATAACACCACACTCTTATTAATAGGAAGTCAATGACTCTTCCCACCCGAGTACCATCTATTTCTCTCCATCCCCAAACCTTAGTCTGGATCCCAACATGTCCTTCCTGGTCTCCTAATTTCAGTCTTGCTCTTCTCTTGTCCATTCTTTATTCAGTAGTTGGAGGGCTTTTCTTATCTGGAGAAGGCCTGGAGCGTATGTAAGATTTGCACTCCAGAAGGGAACTGGGAATGTTCTCAGAAGAAGAAATTCCCGTGTGAGGGAAGCAAGTGAAAGAATAATAGTTCCTTTAAGTAAATGAAACATGTTCCTGTGCCTGGGTGTTGGGTTATGCAAAGAAGGAGGTGGTGAGAGATGAGGAGGGACGTGCAAGGCAGGGTCTTGCAGGTTACGTGAAGGAGCTTGTGCTTTCTATCATAGGAGAGTAATTGAAGGCGTGGAAGTGTTTGCAGAAATGCAGAGCATCCCTTCACATTTCCTGCTTTCCACACCTCTCCACCTTTTTGTGCCCATTGGATGTTTTACTCATCCTTGAGAGCATTCTGTTATGATTCCTTTCCATATCTGCAAATGACTATCAGATTTCAGCATCCAGTATTATGGCAGATTGAGTTAACACAGATAGATATCTTTCCTTTTAGATATACTTGTCTGCAGTGGATAAAATACTTAAAACACAATAAAATACTATAAAATTTACCCATAGGGAAAGGAAACTCTCAAGGGCTAGGAGGTAAAATGGGATTTTCAAGTCAAAGCAGTGAGTGTCTAAGCCAATGCTAGGGGGTATCTAACCCAAATAAAAGCTCTTAAATGCTAAACACTGAAATTTTGATATCCTCACAGGGAATCCCAAGCCAGGACCATATTATTATAGTTTGCTAGACTCTCATAACAGCACCACAACTGTACAGGTTAAAGCAACAGAAATTTATTCTGTCACAGTTCTGGAGGCCAGAAGTCTGAGATCAAGGAGTTGACAGCCTTCTAGAGGCTCTGAGGGAAAGTCTGCTCCATGCCTTTCACCTGGCTTCTGGTGGCGGCTGGCAATCCTTGGTTTTCCTTGGCTTGTATATCACTCCAATCCCTGTCTCCATTGTTAGATGGCCTTCTTCCCTGTGTTTCTGTATCAAAATTTCCCTCTCCTTTCTCTTATAAAGATTCAAGTCATTGGATACTATATATTGGATCCAATACAACCTCATCTTAATTGGAGTACATCTGCAAAGTTCCTATTTCCAATTGAAGTCACATTCACAGGTATTAGGAGCTATGACTTGAACATATCGTTTTGGGGAACACAATTCAATTCACTACAAGGACATTAATATAAAATTTGGTCCCAGGGTAGTGAAATACTGATAGTGCCACATCAATGCAAACATCTCCTCCAATCAAGTCACGTAGGACTCCAACACACACACACACACATACACATCTGAAGATTAGCTCACAGCAAAAAAAAATTATAGCGCATACAAGGACATGATCTACCAATGTTCTACAATAAAGAAGTATCAGGTAAAACACTAAGGGACAAAAATTTGAAATAATAAAAATATCCAAAGGATTTGCAATTATGAGAAGAATCCACTATAAAATAGTTACTGAAGTGTTTAAGACATAAAAGAAAAAACAGAAAATAAAATGAAAGATGAGAGGAAGAATAATGTGGACTTGGAAAAGAGAACATAGATCCTCTAGAAATAAAAAATATAGTTATTAAAGTTACAAACTTAATAAATTGGCTAAGCAATAGATTAGACATAGCCAAAGGAAAAAATCAGCACATTGGAAGATGAATCTGGAGCAAGTGTTCAGAAAGAAGCACAAACTGATGAAGACATTAAATGTATATACATACATATATATGTAAAAGACTGAGTAAGGGGCAAGGAAGACTGGAACAGAAAATCCAATATGTATTCAAAATAACTCCAGAGGAAAAAAAGAAAATTAATGTGAATGAGGCAACATTTTAAAAGACAATGGCTGATAATTTTCCAAAATTAAGAAAAGTCATGATACTCAGATTGACCCCTGAACACTCCAGATGCTCAATAGACTGCAGAATACCAAAGACAAAGAAGAAATATTTAAAAACAAACAAACAAACAAAAAACCTATAAAGGAACAGCAATTAGATTGGCAACAAAATTTCTCATAAGTAAAAGTAAAGGCCAGAAGAAAATAAAACAATACCTTTAAAATACTAGGAACAATAACAGTCCACTAGACTTATACACCAGGGGACCTATCATTCAAGAAGGAGTCTAAGAGAAACCTAAACTGAAAAAAGGGTAAGAGAATGAGTCACTAGTAATACAAAAGCCATGATTTAGGAAGTAAAATGAAACCCAGAGGAAAAAGAGTAGAAATACAAAGCAATAGAAATTATAAAAAATAAAACCACTAGCAATCCCATCTAATGAACACAGTATAAAAACCATGAATGAAACATTAGCACAGCAAATCTAACAGTGTACCTTAAAAATACAGACAAGGTGCGGGGAAAGAGATGAATTGGAGGAGAACAGAGGCTTTTTAGGTCAGTGAAACTATTCTCTATCATACTGTAGCAATGGATACAGGTCATACATTTGTCCAAACCCATAAAATGTACAACACCAAGAGTGAACCATAATGTAACCTATGGATTTGAAGCAATAATGATGTGGCATTGAAGGTTCATCAATTGTAAAAAATGTACCACTCTGGTTGGGGATGTTGATAATGGGGGAGGTTATGCACATGTGGGGGAAATAGGTACATGCCTCTCAATTTTGCTGTAAATCTAAAACTGCTCTAAAAATTAAAGTCTAAAAAAATACATGTGACAAGGAAGGGTTTATCTCAGAAATATAAGGATGTATTAATATTAGAAAATGTGATAAAATCACAAATGTGTAGGAAACACATTTTAAAATGGAAAAGGGGGTAAAACAAAGTGCATAATATCTCAGTTGATCTAAAAAAAGTATTAGATGAAATCCAACATCCAGATGTTACTCAAGATACACACACACACATACACATACACACACTTAGCTAACTATGAATAAGAAGGGAACGCTTTAAACAGGTAAAGAATATCTACCTAACACTTACAGCAAATAACATAATCTATTTATTAAACGTTAAAGACATTTCTGCAAAGTCCCAAATAACACAAGGATGCCAATTTACAAACATGATTTTTTAACTTTTTACTTTGAACTAATTTTAAACTTACAGAAAAGTTGAAAAAAAACTAGAGAAAGTCTTTTTATATCGGTCACCCAGCATCCCCTCATATTAATATTTTATATTATCATAGTACAGTTATCAAACCAGGAAATTAACATTGGTACAATATAATCAACTAAAGACCTTATTCAAATTTTGCTCGTTTGCCACTGATGTCATTTTCCTGGTCTAGTTTTCTATAAAAGATTCTAGTGATGTTTGCCACTGATGTCCTTTTCCTGGTCTAGTTTCCTATAAAAGATTCTACATTATGTTTCCTTGTTTAGACCTAACTGTCTCCAGTGATTTGTAATAGTTCACCAGTGTTTCCTTGCCTTTCGTGACCTTGACACATTTGCAAGTGTTGGTCAGTTATTTTGTTGAGGGTCTCTTGGTTTGTATTTGTTTGATGTTTTCTTATGACTGGGCTGGGGTTATGAAATTTGGTAAGTCTAACACTGAAATAAGGTTGTATTCTTCTCAGTGCATCATACCATGGGGCTCCAGTACCTCCATATGTACAAGGTGTAACAAGTTGTCAGAACAGCAAGACACTACAAGCCAGAAACTTACTGGTTTAAGAATTGGAATGAATAAAGCAAATTATCTTTTTTTTTCACAGATAATGCTTGTCTACATAGAAAAGCCAAGACAATATACAGACCAACTATTAAAACCAATTACTAGCAAGTTTGCTGGATAAAAGATCAAAATATAAACTACCTTAATATTTTTATTCACATGCATTAATCAATCTGAAAATGTAATAATAATAGAATAAAGCATAACATAAAAATATCCAAGGTACCTAGAAGGAAATATAACAAAGATATACAAGATTTATGGAGAAATTTATTAAACATTTATAAAACATGAAAGAATAACAAAACGCACATGCGATACACTTCATTCATGGACTGGAAAAATAAATAGTTAAAATAAAACAATTCTTCCTAAACTGATGTATAAATTCAATGTAATTTGAACCAAATTCTCAGCATAGCTTTTCTTGGAATTAAACAACTGATTCTAAAAAATTATAAGAAAATAAGCCATCAAGAAGAACCAATACAATTTGATGTAAGATTTTTATATAAAGCTTTAGTAAATAATACTGTGCTTTTGATGCAAGGATAAATAAATAGATCAACTGAAAAAAATGGAGCAGAAACAAACTTACATATTTTGGGTACCTGGTATATGAAAGAGATGGCATTAAAAACCAACAAGGAGGGGCTTCCCTGGTGGCGCAGTGGTTGAGGGTCCGCCTGCCGATGCAGGGGACACAGGTTTGTGCCCCAGTCCCGGAAGATCCCACGTGCCGCGGAGTGGCTGGGCCCGTGAGCCATGGCCGCTGAGCCTGCGCGTCCAGAGCCTGTGCTCCGCAACTAGAGAGGCCGCTGCAGTGAGAGGCCCACGTGCTGCAAAAACAAACAAACAAACAAAAAACAATGAGGAAAGGATGGATTACTCAAAATGTTTTTTTTGATAACTGGTTATTCTTATTAACTGCCATGTCACACCATATGGATTAAAGGTCTAAATCAAAATATCAACGCCCTTAAAAGTCTAAAGGTCTAAAGTTAAAAAATCAAAATTGCAGAAGTTCAGAAAACAACAGAGGAGACTATCTTAGTGGCATAAATTAGGACAACTTAAAGCCTAAATAAATAAATAAGCCATACAGTAAAAATTGCATACAATTGACTACTCTAAAATTCAAAACTTCCACACAGTAAAATACACATAAAGTAAGTGAAAGGACAGGTAAACAGAACATCACATTCGTATAATTCGTATAAATAATTCGTATAATTCGTATAAATAATTCGTATAATTCGTATAAAATTCGTATAATGGACAAAGAATTAGTATCCAGGACATTGCATAACCTAGATTATAAAATGCACATTTTTCACACTTTGATATCTCTAAATTTGGATATATCTTACTATTGAGAAAGCAATTGGCAATATCTGATCACGTTAAGAATGCTCATACCCTCTGACCCAGCAATTCTGCTCCCAGATATATACCTTAAACCAGTGTTTTTCAAACCTTAGATCCTAACTCATTGTTGAATCACAGAAATAATTTAGTATGTCATTCTCAGAATTTAAAAAGGAATAGAATAGAATAAAGTAGAAATACAGCAGAACGTACGTCAATTTTGTTTCAGTTAAATGCATGTATATATGTTTATGCGTGTTTGCACCTGGGCCTGTGGATGACGATACATAATGTAGTCAGACTGTGGGTCCTTGTCAAAATGAGGATGAAAAACACTGCCCCTAGTGAAATTCTGACAGACATGAACAAGGAGGCATATACAAGAATGTTCACTGGAGAACTATACTTAATAGAAAAAACTTTGAAATGTGTAAATATTCATCAATAGTAGAAAAAATAGATTATTATAAACTCATAACAAAATAACATTCAACTGCAGAATATATTGAACTAAGTCTACAAGGATCAACTTGGATAAATGTCAAAATCATAATTTGAATGGAAGATGTAACGTCCAAGAGGGCTTATAGAATCTGATACTATTTTGAAATATTTTTAAAAATCAAAATCATACATTTTATAAATACAGGACCACCAGGTAACGAGACTAGTAGTTACCTTTGGGAAAGGATGGAGAGAGAGAGAGAGGGAAGGAGAGAGGGAGAAGGAAAATTAAACTGTTGGTTGACAGCTCTTTAATTCTGTTGGTAACATTTTCTTTTTTACCAATACAAGATCTCCAGAAAACTTGGCAAAATGTTGACGTTTATTTCTACTTAGTGTTCTATTAATTGCTGTACTTTTTGACTATTTGCTTTGTTTTATAGTAAAAAAATAATAATTTCTTGAGAGCAAGACAAAGTAGCACATGTGTCATGTCCCATATTCTCAGCATCCAGGGCATGTTTGGGACACAGTGCGCTTAATTCATTGGTTAGTCAACCAATGGACTTTGGAATATTTAATTCCATGAGAGAACATTCTAGTACCATATCTCATGTATGAAAGAAGCTGGTAGAGTCCTCAGGCTTGCAGGGAGAGGGTGGGCAGCATTGGCAGGTGATGACAGCCTTGTGGTCAGTGGCTCCATTCATTCCAAAGTACTCCACAGGGAAGCAATAGGAGACTTCAGACATCCCAGACAATGTATTTGTGATGAAGCTGACAGTATGGAGAAAAATATCATTATCCTTCCTTCTTTAAGAACTCGAGGTCAGAACCAGGAAAGGATGTTTGGTTGCCGGATGCCTTTCATCAGTGTCAAGAATTCCCAGGAGATCGTTCTCCCAAGAGACTGGGGGAAGGAGGAAAATCTTAGGGCAGCAGGGGACCACCCAGTGTGTCTTAGACTGCCATGGAGTTGGAGATTCAGAGAAAGGGTGGGGGGTGGGAAGAGAGAGGCAAAGAGGGTCTCTGGCTCTGGGGAGTGGCTGAATTCCTGCTCTGACCCCGTGTGGTTCTATAAATTCCACTGCAGCTCTCCTGGTGGGGAGTAGAGGCAGCTGTTTGTACTCAGGACACTTCCCCTTCCAGGCTGCAGCTGTGATGGATTCTGTTGCTCTCAGGGAGAGGACAGAAATAGGTTGGTGAAGGCGTACAATTCCCTGGTTTAGAGAGAGAGAGAGAGTTGACAGCGAGAGGAAAGATGGTCCACACCCATTCTTGCCTGTCTGAGATGCTGCTTTGGAGAATATGCAGTTCCAAGCCCTTTGAGGTTGATTAGAAGTGAAAGTCCACTTAGTAGCTGATCACCCTGCTAAGGAATCGATTTGCCCCAAATTAATTTTTAATGCTTGTTACAGACTGACCGTTGCTACAATTAGGGGAGGTAGGGGGCAGAGGGAAATTTCTTAGGTATAATTTTAAAATCTCCCTGACTTGTCCTCTTTTAAGAGAGAAATCTGATTTATTTGGACAAAGAAGAGGGATTTTCTGTTCTTCTTTCCGTAGCAGTGGACTTGTCGGGGCGCAGGGAGAGAGAGGGTCTGTTCTCATTCGGAGAGTGAACGCACTGGCAGACCAGAACAAAACGCAGGCTGGACAGAGCAAGTCCAGGACTGAAAAAGGATGCACCAGAGGAGAAAGGAGTTAAGGAGAAGGAATAGAGAACTAGAGAATGAAATAATACCGAAAAGTTATTTGGAGTTTACTATAGATCAATCACTGTTCGTAGCATCTCACGTACATCGTTTTATTTAACCCTCTAACAACCCTCAGATATAAGTATAGTAGAATTATTACAAATGAATAAAGTGAAGTACAGAAAGTTAAGTAACTTACCTGTGGGAGTCAATTAAGTCAGCTCACCACTATAGCTGTCCCTCAGTATCCGCGGCAGATGGGTTCCAGGACCCCCATGGGTACCAACATCCACGGATGCTCGAGTCCCTTATACAAAATGGCGTAGTGTTTGCATATAACCTATGCACATCCTCTTGTACACTTTAAATCATTTCTAGATTACTTATAATATCTAGTACAAGGTAAATGCTATGTAAATAGTTGCCTGTGCATGGCAAACTCAGGTTTTGCTTTTTGGAACTCTCTAAAAATTTTTCCCCAATACTTTCAATCCTCATTTGGTTGAATCCATGGATGTAAAACCTAGGGGTATGGAAGGCCTGTACAACAGTTCCCCTGCTTCTGAGCACCGGATAGTATCTCACATTCCTGCTTCCTGAAGGCAGATATTACCATTGACTCGCTTTGTCCTATAAAATATGAGTGGAGGTGACACGTGCCACTCTGGACAGAGATTTAGGAAATGGTGCTTTTTTCCCCCTGTCCTTGTTCCCTTCCCCTTACCATGACAAATCAGAGACACTCCAGATGGAGGCATTGCCATCAGCCTGGGTCACAGAGTGAAGAGACATGACCGAGTTGTGCATTGATCAGAAAACCCAGCCTAGAAGCTTCAGCTATTTAAACAACTGTGTAAGCAGCTAATTCAATGAATTCAATTCTTTCTTACTTAAAATACCTGCAGGGGTTTCTGTTTCCTTCCCTGACTGATACACTTAAAAAAGGACTCCTGCAGAACCTGATACAGTGAACCACTCCCTTCTTGACCCTCTCCCCTTCGTTTCCATGGCACTGTTCTTTTTTGAGTTTTCTTACTCCTTCCCAGTGCCCTTTATAGGTTTAGCACCTTCTGTCCATCCATAAATGTTGGCGTATTTCAGATTTGATTCTTGGCAATCTTCTCTTATTGCACAGTTTGCCTGTAAATTTATATCCACATGTTTATTTATCATCTGTATCTATGCCTGCCAGTACATGGATGGCTATCTTCAGATCAGACCTCTCTTCTGAGCTCCAGATCTGTATTTCCAGCTGACTCCCAGAAATCTCTGTCTCAGCATTAAAATTCAAAACAAAATCCATCCTCCTCAATAACACCAAACCTGCTCCTCCTCTGGTGTTTCACATCACAACAAATGGCATCACAAATCAGTTCATGACTTCTAAGAGAAACCAGTCTTCTTCAACTATTCCTTTCACCAACCCTCATATGTCACCTCCCATCCATCAACAGTGTTTCTCTTTCTGTTACCTTTTCATTTGTTTAGAAAATATTTATGAAACACCTAAATGTGTTAGGAATATCATGTTAGACAATGGTGAACAAGATGTGGTCCCTGCCCTCAAAGAGCTTAGCTTAGTTCACACTGTCACCATGTCTCCCCAGCCTATTACAATAGCCTCCTAACTGGTGCATCTCTCCAATCTACCATGTTGTGGCCCAGTGACATTTCATTATTGAAAAATGGGCTTAGAATATGTCTCCTGTGCTCAGAGAGGTCTGGTTCTGAATACCTGCCCTTAAACTGGTTAGTTGTGTACCCTGTGCAAATTAACTAAAAAAATTTTTGTGTGACTGTCCTTTTATGTGACCTAGACATCAGGTAGCTCAATAGATATTAGTTAATATTAGTAAAATGAAAATTTGACCAGATGACTAGCAAGCTTATATTTCCTTTGTGAATCTTTACTGTGGATAAGATAAAGTCCAACCTCTTTGGCACAGGGTACTAGAACCTTAATGACCCAAGAGAGGATGAATTTGCTTTTATTTTCCTCCTTCCTCACACTCCCACCATGTGTTCCCACCATACCGAATGATTTGTACTGAATGTACCTGTTACAGTCTTTCTGGCCTCTGTGCCCTTGCACATTTTGTTCTTTCTGCCTAGAATGCTCTTTTCTTGGTCATCGTGGACTCCTGATCACCTTTGAATTCATCCAGCAACATTTACTGGCCATTTATAATTTTCCAGACACTGCATTAGGCATTCAGGACTCAATATTTTATAAGGTATTGTAGCTGTTCAGGAGATCCTTACAGTTTAATGAGAGAAGCAGCCAGTAAGCAGGTCATTACAATATCAAGTGATGGGAGCCCTGATGGGCAGAAGAGGACAGAGGAAAGTTGTTTACCTTGGATTCGGAGGGTCCTAGAAGATTTCTGGGTTAAGGAGATGCCTGAGCTAAGTTTTAAAAGAGGAGATGGAGGAGAGGGAGAGAGAGTATAGTCCGTGCTTTTGAGGAATTTTGCTGTATAGGGGGACAGAGAAATAGGATACAAACTCTTGGAGGAAATTGGGTTGAGAGGTTATTTTTTTTAAGATAGGAAATACAAAAACATGTTTGTATACTGATGTAAATGACCCAGCTGACCCAATATAGAGAAGCAGTAATTGATGGCAAAATGAGAAGGGAATAATTGAATCACTTTGCTGTACACCTGAAACTAACACAACATTGTAAGTCAACTATATTTCAATTCTTTAAAAACGAGAGTGCAGAGTTGCTAAAGTGCTAGCTTCGAGAAGACAAAAGAAGACAGGATCCAATGTGCAAGTAGAGTGCTTGGCCAGAGATTGGAGCATGGGGGAGGGGCGGGCTCATCTGCAGTAACCTCATGTCTGCCTTCTCCTCTGGTGTACTCCTTTTCATCTTTCTAGAAGTCCTTATTACCATTTTCCCAGCAGGGATAGGATTTTAACCATACCTCTGTATGCAGAAGGCTCTCAAAAATTTATCCGTGGAATGAATAATGAATGACAAATGACCTAGATACTGTACCAGCATGTGCAAACCTAAAACACAAAACTTGCTGTCCAAAGGAAAGAATAATTGAATTACAAATTATCCTTTGGAACACACTTATTCCTAAGTTGAAAAGTGCCTTTAAATTTCGTTATTGCCAACAATTTGACTTTTAAGTGGACTTAAATAATTTTGTAACTTTTTTGCGAATTCTGTTTACACAATTGTCCACTTCAAAAAATAATTTCGTGTTATGCAGAGAAGCCCTCAAGTTTTGATATTTTGAATATTTGCCATGAACTAAAGAAAATATTTCTTAAAGTAGAAAGATTTAATTATGTAATCGTTCATCACAGAAATGTTAATAATAATAAAAGAATTGGAAAAAAGTAATCTGTAAGAGGAAATTACATTAAAATATTTATTAAATTCGATACATCCACAAAATTAATGAGAAAAAGAATAGGCATATTTAATGACACAAAACCTATTTATGACATATATTTAAGCGAAATAAACAGTTTACAAAGCATATGTTCAATATTTCTTTTAGAAAAATATACAAATTTAGACATTGAAAAAATTCCTGGAAGGATATATACCAAAGTATCACATAATTTCCCCTACATGTTTGAATCAGGGGTGGGATTTTTTCTTTTTTCTTTTCTTGCTTTTCTAAAAATTTTCTAGGTTTTTGGTGATGAAAATATAGTATTTCTGATTTTTAAATGTTATTTTTAATCAAGAAAAATGCATATTCATTCTGCATAGTCCATCAACTCCTTCAGTCAACATTATACCTACATGGCCCATAGTTCTCCATCACTAACATCCTTAATAGACCACATTTTCCTGTTCCTTTTCCTTTCACAGGCAAAAAGCAGTTAACTCCCGTGTTAAGTCTCTTCTGAAGCAAAAGGCTGTCCACACAGTGTTAGCATTCATCTGGGAGGAGTGTAATGGTGTGGCAAACATTTTCTATTTTCCATTCCAGACCAGGAAATTTACAGGTGGTCTGGGTATGTCAGGAGTAAATATTCATAATCAGTGGGTATCTTGACTATCCTGAAAAATGCTCTGTGGAAGTGTGACTGTTTCTTCAGGTGATAAATTATTATTCATTTATCATCTCAGAATATTTCATTTTCTCCAATGCAAGTGTGATGTTTAAAAAATAGCCTTTGGTTTTTTTTCAGTTGAGGGAAGGGAAGCTTCATTGAAACTGGTGAATGCACTGTGCCTTTAATAGAGAATCTATAGCATCTTCAAAAAGGCATTGAAGAAATATTACAAAACAGGTGTTAGTGTTTCCGAGCTTGGCTGGTTATAGGTAAAAGTAACATTTTCAATTTTATGTACTTAATGCCCTCCATCTTAGCCATCCTTAATTTCCACTGTAATCTTCTCCAAAATTAACTTCCAATAGAACACAAGCTTCCTCTCCAAATATAGCCTCCACCAGCACTAAAATAGCAAGCTTTTTTTTTTCTTTCTTTCTATTTCTTCCTGGTCACAATCAGAGAAGAGAGAATTCAGTAAAATTCTTCCCTTTGAGGAGCATGGTAGCATAATTTGAATCCTTTTGGGAAAATAACAACCCACTCTAGATATGTAGAAGACAGGCGTTTGAACTGTTAATATTTTATGTGGCCAGTGTGTTCCTTCAGCCCTAGAATGGATTTTGATGATGCAGCTGTGTGGACTTCTCCATAAGTCAGGTGATGGGAAGCAGGCAGGCTGTCAGTTCATCTCACGCTGTACATTTTCATTGGTACTGGGGCCGAGAAGAATGCTGATATGTGTGGAATAAAGAAATTTCAAAATAGAACATGAGAATGGAAAGGATCTTCACATTCATGGTGGGGGGGGGAGTGCAGAATTATAAATATTTGGGAAATAAGTGTCAGAGAGAAAAAATGGAATAGAACAAGATTACTAGATTAATTAGATGTAGGATGCCCAGCTAACTGAGAAAATAATCAGTCCTAGTCAAAGGAAAAGAGGTATAAACTAGAGATTTACAGAGCTTTTTCCACATAAAAAATTAAGAGCAGAGCACAGGAGAGGCATGAGACTAGATGCATAATAAACGTTCTGATATGACACCTCTTTTCACCCTTCAAAGGGAGAATTTTGAAGTGAGCAGGGAACACATGCAAAGGGAAATGTAGTTTATTGGAGAGAACAAGGCTTCGGAGAGGAAAAGATTTGAGAGTTGCTTTCCAGCTGTGTCTCATGTGGCAAGAACCCTTACCCCTCCACCTTGTCTTTGCTTTCTCGTGTTTAGAATGAGCAAGTTAACCTCTACCTCCTTGGAGTTTTATTATCCCTGAAAGTGGATGGTATAATGCCTGATATGTGATTGATGCTAAACAAATAGTACCTATAATTATTTCAGAGAAGGTTCAAACCTTTAAATATAGCTTCCCAAGAAATGTTTGGTTACTCTGGCTTTGGGGTATGAATAACATAGTGATGCCCCAACACGTTTGTCCAGTGTAGCTGATGTTCTTCACTCTTTACGAGTAAACCAATGTAATGCGCCAGTTAATTGATAAATAATATGTTTTTTCACCAAGAATCATGATTCAGTGTTAAAAGTTGTAAATATATTGTAGATATGTTTTGCTTTTGTTATATAAATTTAGGAACTAGGGCTTCCCTGGTGGCGCAGTGGTTGAGAGTCCGCCTGCCGATGCAGGGGACACGGGTTCATGCCCCGGTCCAGGAGGATCCCACATGCCGCGGAGCGGCTGGGCCCGTGAGCCATGGTCGCTGAGCCTGCGCGTCCGGAGCCTGTGCTCTGCAACGGGAGAGGCCACAACAGTGAGAGGCCCGTGTACCACAAAAAAAAAAAAAAAAAAAAAAGATTTCATAACTAAAATTTACTTCAGACCACTTGAAGTCTCCCTTGTTTAGACTACTTGTTTTTAAATTTTAGTGATGAAAAGAATCAGCTTATTACAGATTCTCTACGCCTATTTCCAGATATTCTGATTCAGTGAGTCTTGGAGTTAATATACATCACAGGAGTCAGTATACATGACAAGCAACGCCAAGCCATTCTGATGTAAGCAGTCCATAGACTGCCTGAGAAACCTGCTATAGATTTACTAAGCTTGAAATAATGGCCTCCTTTAATCAAAGATCTAGTAAGTATTTTCTTCCTTCAGTTTCTAGAACACATCCTGTTCCCATTTTCACTTTTTCTTAAAAATGGCACTCATTTCTGGGCCAAATCTAGGCCAGGCTGTGAAAGAGAAAAATATTCCTTGTGCACAACTCTTTCTAAATGCTCGACGCTAGTGGTCTTCTAAGTGGTGTGTGTACCCTAAAAGCTACACGAAGTGACTTACTGGGGTGTGGGGAAAAATTAGAATCTCTATTTCTATTTGCTTTATCTTAAAAGAAAAATTAAACATCACCAATTTGAATGAATTGGGACAATAGTGTATATGCAGGGTTTCTAAGTAAGTGAACTTACACATAGAGGCACACACACTCAAACACTTTTCACTGATAGAAATGAGTAGGGAAGAGACTGAGTACCAGCTGCTGTAATCAATAAAGTTCCCATTTCCCTAAATCTTTCAGCATTTATTATTGCCTTGTATCATTGCTTACATTTAATGTATTTATGTCTTCTTTTCCCCATTAGAATGTAAACTGGAAGACAGGAACGGGTTATTCAACCCTTTCCCCACACCCAGCACTCAACCCCAAGTTTCCAATTAGTGGGCATTTAATAGCTGTTTGGAGATGAACAAACTTGTCTTATGTCTTTGTCTATTAGTTCTTCAATTTCAAGGTGATTGGCAGTACCACTGACTGTCCTTTCTCACCTCTTTGTTTTCACACGTTCTGTCATCCAGACCTGCTCTTTACTCACATTCCCTTCCGATGAACATATATGTCTTCTCTGTGGCTCAGCTCCAATATTATCTCTTCTCTGCTGGCTTTTCTACTTCCCCAGCTTCAGTTAGCCCCACTTCCTTCCTGGCTTTCCAGAGTAACTGATACATGGCTCTTTCATAGTAACTGCTATGCTGTGTGCAAGCCTGAACTCTCTCTGGATTCCAAGTTTACACTCAATGCCTGTTCTTGAATGATTGGGTGAATAATGAATGAAGGAACCAAAAAACTGCCTTTATCCTTTGTCTGGGGATTTTTTAAACAATCTTAGAAATATGTTAAAAATCTACAAGAGTAGATAGCATCATCTAATCACCCTAAAGGGATTTTTCACAACAGCTTTTCATTTCAATGTGTGAATAGAGAATTGTTGTGCTAGAGCATTTTAGGCAATGCTTTAGCTCAGTTTCCTTTCAAAGGTAGCAATTTATAAACAATTACGAATGAGAAATGCTCTGAAGAATGCACAAGCACCCGAGTGCTGATGGGTTAATATGGTAATTTCAGGAAGTAAATAGATGAAGGCAACTATAAATAAAGGAATAAGAAATAACCTTAATTAAAGTGCACCTTATTGGAATAGACATTTTAAATGAACCTCTCTCCACGTTTTGTTTATCTAAATGAATATTTGAACCTAGTGTTTGGAAATTTTCTATAAATTGTTCCAATTATTTTTAAACCTCATATTTCCTAGCAGCTGAGAGTGACTCCACCACATTAAGTGCACATTTCCAGAATGATTTCAACTGAGATGTTTTGTAATATGCTCTGGTTGCTATTCTGTATTCTATACCTAAAACTCTAAAGAGATTACCAGAACTCTGGGGCCCAGGACGTGATTAAAAGGCCTTCTTTTATTCTGAAAAAGAGGGACAAAATGTTCTGATCTCTAAAGTTAGTGAATATTTACACCTATCAATGGGAAAATACTGTATTCGTTTATTTATTTATTTACTTATTTATGGCAAATCCAGTGATTGAGGTAAGTAATGGGGTTGTAAAAAGTAACTGCTATTCATCACTATTTGTCTATTCATCCATTTGTCTGTAATTTGTCACTATTCATCCATTTGTCTGTAATGGAATTGGCACTGAGTAAGAAAATGACTGTCTCATTTCCATGGCCAAATGTCCATTTACTATTGCATAGGATAATGAAAAGTAGGTCTAGGCCACTTATCTGACTCAGGAACATTTAGAAGGGCAAAAATTGCATGTAAATACAAATTTGGTAACATCGACAACTTTGATGTCTTGTCTGGTGCTTTAAACATCAGGCATCTAACCCTAAATCTCGCTTCGGTAACATATTACCCACCCTCCTTCCATGTTTGAAATTAAAATGACAACAAAGTGTACGGGAAGAAGAAATAGGAAGTCACAACTGTTTTTTCGATGCTGGAAATTCAGAAGTTAATAAAACAGAAGTATCCCTTCCCCCAAAGAACTTCTTGTCTGGGGAGACAGGAAATGAAGAAGTAAACACATAAATAAACAAAATCATTTCAAACAATGAGAAATGTCATGACAGAAATTGGATGATATGAGAGAAGAGATCTTCTGGGCATGGAGTGGAGGAAGGTGGGTCCTACTTTGATATTATGGTCAGTTTATACCAATTTGAGAGGACATTCAAGCAGAGACTTGGAAGTTTCCTCCCTATGAGGAACCAAGCAGGGAGAATTCAATTATCAAATCTCTGTGGTAGGAAGGAGCTAGCGTATCTGAAACAGAATGAGCAAGGGATTGGGTACAGTAGGAAAAATAAGCCAGCTAATGTGGCGTCATTATATATATATGTCACATCACTATACGTAATGCCATATTTCTGCCAATAATACATAACCTGAATTTAATCATGAAGAAAGAAAAGGTAAACCCAAATTCTGCAAAAACAACTGATGTGTAATCTTTAAAAATGTCAGTAGTGAAAAATCAGTGAAAGATGAAGGAACTGTTCCAGATTAAAAGAGTCAAAAAGAAAAACAAAAAAGAAAGAAAAACACAATCAACTGCAATGTTCAATCCTGAGACTGGATACTGGATTGAAGGACATGTGGTTGCTATAAAGAGCATGACTGAGAAATTGGAAAATTTTAAATAAGAAATATTAAATAATATTATAGTATCGAAGTGCACATTTGATCATTGCACATGATCTTAGAGAATATCCTATTTCTTAGGAAACTCACGTTAAAAGTACTTAGAGATACATAAGCATGAGAGAAAGAAAATGTGGCAAAATATTAATGATTAATACATTTGGGTAAAGTTAAGTGGGAGTTTATTGAACTATTATAGTTCTTCTCTATGCCTGGAATTAGCTGAAAATGAAAGGTTAAGAAATATCACTCTGGCTGCTGTGTGAATTCTTTTTAAGGAGACAACAGAAGCAGTGAGGCCAGTTAGGAGGTCTCTGAAGCCCTCCAAGTGAAAGATAGTAGTGGCTTCAGGTAGGAAAATGATAACACATTTATCTTTATCAGATTTTAGGGAGAAATTTCACAATTAAGTATGATGTTAGCTTGAGGTTTTTAGTAGTCATTGTTTATTAGATTCAGGAAATTCCCTTCTATTTCTAGTTTATTGAATCTCAGGAATAGATACTGGACTTTGTCAAACGCTTTTTCCTTCATCTTTTGAGATAACATATGTTGTTTGTTTTTTTTAGTTTATTAAAGTGGTGATTTTCATTGACTGATTTTTAAATGTGAAGCCATCCTTGCGTTCCTCAGATAAACCACACTTGATGGCCACTCTCACCGCTAGAACAAGAAGTGGGTTTTGCAAGATAATAGAATATGAGCTCAATTTACAAAATCAGTTGTATTTTTACATATATGCAATGAACAATCAGAAATTGAAATTAAAAAACACTATTTACAATAGCATTAAATTATGATCTACTTAGTGAATAAATCTAACAAAAGATGTGTAAGACCTCTACACTAAAAATTACAAAATGCTCCTGAGATATATTAAAAGATATTTAGATAAATGTAGAGCTATACCTTGTTCATGTCTTAGAAGACTCAATATTGTTAAGATGCTAATTCTCTCAAAATTGATCTATAGGGGCTTCCCTGGTGGCTCAGTGGTTGAGAGTCTGCCTGCTGATGCAGGGGACACGGGTTCGTGCCCTGGTCCGGGAAGATCCCACATGCCATGGAGCAGTTAGGCCTGTGAGCCACAACTATTGAGCCTGTGCGTCTGGAGCCTGTGCTCCACAACGGGAGAGGCCACAACAGTGAGAGGCCCGTGTACCGCAAAAATAAAAAAAAAAAATTGATCTACAGATTCCAAACAATCCCAATTAAAATTCCAGGATGCTATTCTGTAAAGATTGAAAATCTGATTGTAAAAATCATATGCAAGTGCATAGAACCAAGAATAGATAAAACAAATTTGAAAAAGAAGAACAAATTTGTATGACTTGCACTGCTATTTCAAGGTTTATCATAAAGTGACAGTAATCAACACAGTGTGGTATCAAAACAAAAATAGGTAAACAGATAAAGGGAGCAGAATAGAGAATCCAGAAATAGATCACACATTTATGGACAACTGACATCTGACAAAAGAACAAAGGTAATTCCGTGGAGAAAGAACAGTCTTTTCAACAAATGGTGCTGGAAGAAGTGGAGATCCATATACACCTCTCCTCCAAAATGAACTTTGAGCTGTATCACACCGTATATAAAAATTAGGTCAAAGTGAACTGTAGAACGAAATGTGAGACCTAAAATGATAAAATTTACTGAAGAAAACATGGGTAAAAATTAGTGTGACCTTGAGTTGGGCAAAGAAGAAGTCCTAAACCTAAAAGAAAAAAATGGTAAGTGGACTTCATCAAAATTAAAACCTTTAGCTCTTCAAAAGAGGCTGTTAATAGACTGAAAAGATAGACTAGAGAAAATATTTAGAAGATATATATGATAAATAACTTGTGTCCAGCATATATAAAATCCTCAAAACCCAATAATAAAAAAAAAAAAATCTTGGGCTTCCCTGGTGGTGCAGTGGTTGAGAATCTGCCTGCAAATGCCAGGGACACGGGTTCGAGTCCTGGTCTGGGAGGATCCCACATGTCGTGGAACAACTAGGCCCGTGAGCCACAACTACTGAGCCTGCGTGTCTGGAGCCTGTGCTCCACAATAAGAGAGGCTGCGATAGTGAGAGTGGCCCCCGCTTGCCACAACTAGAGAAAGCCCTTGCACAGAAATGAAGACCCAACACAGCAAAAATAAATAAATTAACTAATAAACTCCTACCCCCAACATCTTCTTTAAAACAAAAACTTAATTCTTAAAAAATGATCAAAATATTTGACTAGACATTTCATCAAAGAAGGCATAGAGGTGGCAAACAAACATATGAAAAAATGCTCATCCTCTTTAGTCATTAGGGAAATGCAAACTAAAATCATAATTGCAAACTTATTAGAATGGCTGAAATTAAAAAGACTGACCATACCAAGCACTGGCAAGGATATGGAAGAATGGGCACTCTCATTCACTTCTGGTGGGAATATAAAATGGTATGCCTTTTTGGAAAATTTTATCAGTTTCCAAAAAAGATAAAGATGCACCTTTTATGATCCAGCCATTCCCCTCATATTATTTATGTGAAAAGAGAGCGTTTGCTCATACAAAGGGTTATACACAAATGTCAGAGCACTTATGATCTCCCCAAACTAGAAATAATTCAAATTTCTATCTACAATGAATGGATAAACAAATTATGGTTTATCCATAAAATAGAAAACTACTTGGTAATAAAAAGGAATGAACTATTGACACATGCAGTGATATTGATGAATCACAAAATAATTATGCTGAGTGAAAGAAGAATACATACTGTCATTTATATAAAATTCTAGAAAATGCAAACTAACCTCTAGTGACAGAAAGTAAGTCAGTGGGTGCTTGGGCATGGGGTCATGGATGGGATGGGACAGACTACAAAGGATGAGAGGAAACTTTGGAGGTGATGATTTCACAGTTGTATACATGTGTCGAAACTTTAAAATTGTACCTATTTTTGTACAAAATTGTACAAAAATTTTAAATTGTACATTTTAAATACATGCAGTTGATTGCACATCAATTATATCAAATTACGAGGCATGTGTTAAAGACTCTAATAAAGTATTTTAGAATTTATAAACCAAAAATGACCATTGAAAAGCTTTCTTATAATTGTATTTATTTCATGTTTCTTAAGAACGAATAAGTGAAATAAAAAGAACTGTTTTCTCAAAAGAAAATTCCAGGAAGATTTGGTTATTCCACCAGTTCCTGGGTAGATGTTTTTACCTTTTAAGGTAGCTGGATCCAGGCATATACCTCCACAGTTTATTCACTATAAATTTTACTTAGGCTAATTTATCATATACTCCCACATATTGCTAAACGTTTTATTGCTTCTTCATCTCTGATAATTGCTAAAATTTTATTGCTTCCTACAACTATAATCAGAGTCAAGTATAGCCAAGTGACATGAAGTCGTGCTATGTGCCAGTCACTGTTTCAGTAAAAATTCCTTACTTCACTACTAATCATCTGAAGACACTCTGTCAAATTTAACTATAACTTCTTTATGGTTGGATCATCTTTAATCATTTATAATGTAGAAATAAGAAAAAACCTCTGATATCTTTAGCCTCAGTATGCTATCAAAATGAAAAATGGCATATAAAATGTACTTAGAAAATTGCCAAGCATCACTCAGCCAGTGGTTTTTAACACTGTTATCCCTTTCTCATTGTATCTCAATGAATGTCCATCCATATGTCTGTCTATAAGCATCACTCTCCTAGGTGTCTGTTTCTAGAAAGAGCGAACTATCAAACATCCCAAGGTAAAAAAACAAACAAACAAAAAAAAAACAAGAAAAAAAAAGCAGCTAGTAAATGATGGAGCTGGACTTCAAACCCTCTCTACCTGACCCTGAAATCTGTGCTCGTCACCGTTCTAGTGCTCTGTTCCCGATAAGTGCCAACCAATGCCCCTGAAATATAGTATAATAGATTCTCATAGTAGGTGCTCAATAAATATTTCTGGAATTGAATAGAATTGAAGCTTGTATTAGGAAGAGGAGATGATTACCTTCCAATACTTTTTTGCATGATAACATGACCTTTGTGTGGCTTCCTTAACAAAGAGCAATGCAGCTTAATTTCTCTGCAGTTCCCTGAATAATTTCCCACTGCATTTGCTATGTATCCTCCTGTTGCCAAAAAGCCAGATGCTCTTTCTTTGATCTATATTTTTTCAGTAGTTCTATTGTGCATGCTATTAATTGGTCAGTAGGGATTCATAGTATTTATTCCTTCACGATCCAAACAGTACTAATTCTTTGTGGGCAGAGAGCAGTTGTTGATGATGTATTTGGGCCTGGAGATCTTATTCTGTGAAACATCAGCCTCTGCTTATACTTGCCTTTCAAAAACATTAGAAGTCAAGAATCTTTGTTTCTTCCTCTCAATTTTGTTATAAACCTAAAATCTCTCTAAAAAATAATCTTTTTTAAAAAAATCCCTGTTTCTTCTTCTCCTTTAAATTGCATTCCAAACCTCACCACCAATCCAGAGAAACCATGAAAGAAATTCAGAGTGTATCTAAGCTTTCTTATATTTTACGTAATGGATATATGTGTCTGTGTGTGTGTGAGAGAGAGATTTGTGCTTGTTATAAATGGAGTTTTTAGCTGATATTGGTATATTCATATTTAAAAGATCTAATTTTCCAAAAATATTTTGGGGGAAAGACCCAACATGTCATGAGTGCCCACTGTATATATTAGGATTTTGCATAGTATAAGCAATGCTATGAGAAATGATTTTTTAAAAAATGGAGGTTCTGAGAAATTAAGGAAATTGTCACATTGTAGTGACAGTAGTGATAGTATGTGGCACTATCTGGATTTTTCAATTCCAGTTTTCCCTATTTTAATGTCCCACACTAGATTTGCTGGGGTTAAAAGAGGATTCTTACCTTGGGAAGTCTGCTGCTTTCCAATGGTCCTAACACCCTTCTATCTTGAGTCCATCTGTTCTCCTCAAAGTTAGGAGGGGTTAAAGCTAATTTTAAAGAATCAAACTTTAGTTCAGCTGTAACGTTGACCCTAACAAGAGCCAGTCTCCTCATCTCCTTGCTTCCTGTTACCCGCAGTGAAGCTCTGATAAACTGGTGAACTTTGGAGCAGACCAGTGTGCAGGAACTTGTCAGGCATTTCACAAGCTCCCTGGGGGCCCCGTCCATCTCATGGTGGCCACTGTGAAGTCCCTGTGGTTCTGCTCTGGAAAGGCAGAGTAGAAAACCTAGGAAGGCAGTTAGTGGAGAGGAGACATTAAAAACAGAACTGGGCATAGTGACTAAAAAAAAAAAAGGAAGAAGAAGAAGAGGAAGAAGCAGCAAGCAGAGAGCATAAGGGTCAGAGGTCAATGATATGTTTCATTAGCTGCTCTGGACCTCTAATGGAATATGGATTAGTTTGCCCGGTGAAGGATAGCTACAGCATAAAGTCGGTGGTAATGTTCTTGCAGAATACATTATTAAACTTGTTCTTCTGCCATAGCTGATATATCATGGTTTTATAGTAAGGCAAGCAGAAGTGTCATAGTGAATTTTTTCAAGGAAGAAGCTTATAGAATAAAATTGATAAAACAACATGAGAGAAGATATTAGACAAGTTTATAAATCTTCTCTTTTATAAAATGTACTTTCAACACATCATATATCACCTAATTTTAATAATACTTTTGAGTTGTAGGACTCAAGGGTACCATTCCCAGCTTCTGGTTGGGAAAATTTAGGCAATACAGGCAGTTCCAAATTTACAATGGTTTGACTTACGATTTTTCAAATTTACAGTGGTACAAAAGTGATATGCATTCCATAGAAACTGTACTTCAAATTTTGGCTTTTGGTCCTTTCCCAGGGTAGTGGTATGTAGTGTGATACTCTCTTGTGATGCTGAGCGGCTTTACGGAACTTGCAGCTCCTGGTCAGCCACGTGACCCCCAGGGTAAATAACCAGTACACTTACAGTTATTCTGGACATGTACAACCATTCTTTCACTTTCAGTACAGTATTCAATAAATTACATAAGATACTCAACACTTCATTATTAAACAGGCTTTATGTTAGATGACTTTGCCCAACTGTGGGCTGATGTAAGTGTTCTGAGCATGTTTAAGGTAGGCTGGGCTAAGCTACGATGTTCGGAAGCGTAGGTGTTTTAAATGCATTTTCCACTTACGATATTTTCAACTTACAATGGATTTATTAGGATGTAACCCCATCATAAGTCAAGGAAGATATGTATAAGCAAGTTATTTAGCCAAAGTTTACATGGTTTGCGGCAGAAACACAGGTCTCACAACCCCATGTGCTGTCAGTTACTGGTTAAACTTCGTATGTTTCCCTCCTGCCAGGAAAGACTATGCACTCTGCTGTGGTTTCTAGAGCTTGGCTAACCTGAAGTAAAATGTCATCATTGTTTTGAACTATCGCCATCATGAAAAAATAGGCAGATCCTAAAAGTAATGATGATATACCAAAAAGAACAAAAATTTTAAATTGTCTTTAAGAAGATAAACATCCATGAATTAGGCTCAAGCAGCACCACTTCTGACCTTGACATTGATTTTTCTTGTCAACTACAGGGTTCTTTGAATATTTACGAATTAAATGACTATGAAGGAGGAACTAGGGGTCCACCAATGGCTTCCTTCCTAGGAAATAGTTTTTACACTTCGAGTTCCATGTCTATCTTATCAGGCTCTCATTGGAAGGAGGAAAAATATGTTTTTTTCCTGTTCAGTCATTTAGATCAGAAATAGTCTTTTGGATTAACTTGTTTGACCACAATGCCTAATATAAGCCCTCAAAAAAAAAAAAAAGCTCTGATGAGAATTGCTTTGGATTTTGAATTGACAGAAATTGATGTGTGCAGACTGCCCTGTGTCCTGGTCAATGTCTCGTTGCCCAGTGGAAATACTGAAAGAGGACTTAACACCTAAACAAGAGAAGATTTTTTTTTTAATTCCTCATTTCTTGAATTTTGAAACTACAAAGGAATGTTAATTATTCCAGTCTTTCCCTCCCTCTCTAAGAAAAGAGAAAATATTTTAATCATTATAGAATATGATTCATCACCTCTCTCAGATTCAGGTACCTTTTACTTATTTGCCTTTTGAAATTTAAATGAAATGTTCCTGTAGTGACTGATTTGCAGCCTGACCCAGTTTCCTGGGCTGAAGTGGAACACAGTTTGTTGATTCCCCAGAGATATGGGATTTGAAGTGATTTGAATTCAGGCGTTGGAGTTGGACAGACTTGGATTCAGTCCTCATCTCTACCACGCGCTGGCTTTTGCACACCGGACTGTTACGTAACCATAAGTGTCTGAGGACAGTTTTCCTAACCCGTGAAATTTGTATTACAGTAGGAAACAGCCCATAGTTATTTTTCCTAAGTATTATCTGATACAATGCCTGAAAGTAGCTAGCCAAAAAAAAACAACAAGAAAAACCCCCACTCACTGTAAATGTTAGCTATTATTATTAGCGTTACTCGTGCTGGAAGAATTGATAAGGTTTCTAAGCCCGATCACTAAAGATGGAAGGGATCATACAACTGTAAAAGGCTCATAACATGTCTTGACTGATGTAGCTGGAGCTGGGATGGATGAGGTGCAAGTAAGGTCAAGATAACCACTGGAAAGGATTTCGGAGTAAACTGGTCAAACCAGGAGTTAGAACTGGGAACTAGTCATGTTATTGGAAGCAAGAGCCAGAACAGGACTCTGGTTAATGTAGCTCATGGAACTGATGGAGATACAGGCTCGGGAGCAAGCAGGGACGTAGATAGCCTAAGCAGAAGGTTCCAAAATCACTGCCCGGAACCCGCCTGGAGACGCCATCAGACACAGCCCGGCACCCCCGCCTTTGCCGACCCTTCAAAGAGCCTGGTGTTGCCACTGCACCAAGAAGGCATAAATTCTCACTTTGCCTCCTTCTTTTCATCACAGTCTCCAAATTCAGAGCTCTGGAGAGGTGGGTCTGATCAGCAAAAGGGCCGAAGAGAGCAAGCCTAACTTTCTACTTTCTAAATGGGGGTCAGTTCCACCCACCACGACTCAGAGGGCAGGCGGAAGATCCCCAAGTAAAGAAGGACAAGGAGATGCTGGCCAGCCAAAAACTTTGTCCCCTGTTATGAGGACAGGATCAGTGTCAGGTGTATTATCAGAACCAAGGGTGTGAGACAGTCTGCAGTGGGATTCATGCTTAGGATGTAGTAGGGAAGGTCAGTAGTTAGAGCCACTGAGTTATCTGGTGCCTGGGACCCATCACTGGTCATTTTTTTCTGGGAGGCATCTGGCCTACTCCCATGGCGGTCCCTCAGCTATCCCTGTTTGCTCTCAAAATGCTTATGGAAAAAGCTGTAGATTAGCCTGTTTGGGAATTAAAGCAGTTTCCCTCATCTTGGTGGATTCAACAGTTCTTTCCAGGTCTGAATGGGAGAAGACAGTATAGGGCTTTGATTTGGAAAAGGGGGACACCCATAATACAGGGTGGGTATCCATGCCCTGTCCTCCCAAGTCCAGCCCTAGCCCAGACTCCTGAGTTCTCATGTTTGGGGTCAGGGAAAGGGGAAGTCTTTGAATCTCTTCCTTAAAAGGGCATTAGTTGACTCAAATTTAGTCTAAATAGAGAACATAAAAATAATTCTACCAATTACTGATGCTTTAAAAAATAAGCACATGGTTTTATATAAAAGTAATATAATTTTATTATTTTTTTAACATCTTTATTGGAGTATAATTTCTTTACAATGGTGTGTTAGTTTCTGCTTTATAACAAAGTGAATCAGCTATACGTATACATATATCCCCATATCCCTTCCCTCTTGCGTCTCCCTCCCACCCTCCCTAGCCCACCCCTCTAGGTGGTCACAAAGCACCGAGCTGATCTCCCTGTGCTATGCGGCTACTTCCCACTAGCTATCTGTTTTACGTTTGGTAGTGTATATATGTCCATGCCAATCTCTCACTTCATCCCAGCTTACCCTTCCCCCTCCCCAGTACTATAATTTTATAAAAGGGAATATTTAAAAACTAAAGAAAGGAGAAAAGTTCATTATCCCACCATTCTACAAAACCACTTTGGGCCTTTGGGACTGTTTTCTGTCACAGATACTCTGCTGTTAAAAGCCATCTAATTGATCCCCAAAGTCGTTCTTATAAAATAGAAGTTGAGGATCAGCTCCAGGTGTACTTATGCATCTTTGGAGGTTAGGGGGAGGGGAGAGGGAACCAACCCTGGGTGTTGGCAACAGGAACGTGAATCCCATCTCTGCCATTTACAGCTAGTGACAATGCCAACCACACATAGTTGATATGAGAATTAATGGAGAGGAAGAAAGCAGCAGGTGGAACAGTGGATAAAACACACACACACACACACACACACACACAGAGAAAAGAAATCGTAAAAGTCGCCACTTATTTCCTTTTTTCTCCGTGGACTAGGCAACTTATGAGGAACTTCCAAACTCTAATTATGTTTATTAGTGGCTGTTATCTAACCAGCATTTAAATACAGCACTTCTGTATGTCAGGCCCTGTTATAAGGGTTTTATAAATTAACTCAGTTACCCTGTTAACAACCTATAGGATGGTATTATTCCAGAGATAAGATGACAGTGTCATCACTTACAGACCTCAGGTGGCACAGCTGGTAAATTGCAGGGCTGGGATCCAAGTACAGTGGCCTGGACCCAAATCCGTACTCTTCACCATCACAGTACACTGCCATTGGCTGATCTTTGGAATACTGAAAATGGAAAACAATCATCCTGTTCCAGCCCAGTGGTCTCTTTGGAGTGGCCAGAGCGTTTCTTTTTAGGAGCTAGTTGGCTATTGTTCTCCTGAAATCACCTGAAAAAAACAATTCTAAAAGTGGCATCTTTCCTATGGATTTTATCAAAGGCTGGCACCTTGGGGCTGCAGGCCAGAAGGAAGACACATCTGTACAGAAGTGTGGACCTGTCTTGGGATTATTCACTCACTGGAGCCATATCTTAGACTTTGCTTAAAAATAGACAGGCGCTAAAATAATCTAAATATTTCCCAATTAGGAAGATAAGATAAAAGAGTAAAATTTCACCAGCCAAAACAAAACCCAAGAGCACAAAACCACCACAAGTTCCTCTGAATAACATTTTTAAAATATCTCAAAACAAAGAGATAAGTGTTGAGTGGATGCAGGCTCAATGCAAGGAGTGCTTCTTATCAGAAGGCTGGGGGTGAGGGATTCCAGAGGGTAGAATTCTCAGTTGGAAATTCCCTGTGGGAGAAACCTCACCCTGAGAAATAAGCCCCTTCAGGTGAATTGCGCAGTTTCCACTGGGGATGGAGAGAGGAGGGAGGTGCTGGCCTTTTGGCCCATAGGGACAATATATACGTTTCCTCAAGTAGACACCCGGAAACTGCTCCCTCCCAAACCTCATCCCTCAACAACAGATGACCTCATTTTTGAAAATAAGAAAATTGACTGCCCAAGGGGCTATGTCTAAATTTCCACTGGTAACAGACCTGAGGTCTCCAAAATATCCTAATAAGCTATTCCCTAAGTACATGTACTTACTGCCCTTTCTCTTCCCCCCTTTCTTCCTTCCTTTCTCTCTCTCTCTTTCCCTTTCTTTCTTTCTCTTCTCAACTCTGCCTTATTCCTTAAATACTTGCTCTCTCTTTGTCTTTTTCGCTGTCTCTCTCTCTCTAACATTTCCTCTCAACTCTTTTTGCCAGTTGGATTAGAGAATGTTGAAAAAGCTCTTTTCTTAAGAATTGTCAAAGAGTTATAAGTGCATTCTCATGTTACATGAGTAATAACAATAGATACCGTCCTGTTAAGCACCTAGTGTGTGCAAGATACTTTCTACACACTGTTTTTGATCCCATTAAAAATATTCTAACAAGTACTTGTTGTTAATCCCATTTTACAGGCAAAGAGAATGAGGCTCTCAGAAGTAAGCGACTTGTTCAGGTTCACACAGTGACCTTGTATTAGAGCTGGGATGGGAAGTGAGTTGCACATGGGGCAAAATCCACGTTCCTTCCTCAGGCAGCCTGTCCTGGAAACTCAGAAGACTGTCATGCTTGGGGTAGATTTGGTGTTTAACATGGAGTGCTTGTAGATAGGACTATTTAGTTTGAGATCAAATGGTTATATCCCAGAAGCATTTGGCGTAACTGAATCGAAGGAGGTATTGCACGCTGCTTCTTTGTCAATCTGTGAGCCATGATGGGACTTAATTTTTATGACGTGTGTGGTCCTGAAGCAATGGCTCCAAATTGCCAATGAATGAATGAGTGAAGTGTGGCTTGAAGGAAAGTGGAAATAGGAAGCAGTGTGGTCTCTCAGAAATGATGTCATGTCCCTCCCCCACCGCCCCCCGCAGTCTATGAAACATCTTCAGAACAGGAGTCCTATAGAATGGCAAGACTCAGAGAATCAGCGCTTAATAAGTCCAGGCATTTCTCACTCCTACATCATGAAGCTCCATTCAGACCAGAGTACTCTGAGTTATTCCCCCTACCAAGCAAACTGTGTGACATTCCTTCTCCCACACTCGCTCCCACCCTCACACGTGGATTTGTTAGGGGAACATGCGGCACCATGATGTGTTTAGTGCTGCCAGGTGTGGAGTGTACGTCTCTCTACAGGAGTAGGAGACAGGCGTGGAGGGAGAAACCTCTTTATGTGCCTTTGAGTAACTCCTGGAAGAGGGAAGTCAAATAGCTAGTGCATAAAAGGCTTTTAGCTTGTCATTGGTGCAATTTAATAAACAAATTGTCCCTAGTAAAGGAAATTGTGAACTTTGTGGTCCTTGATACTCTTCCAGAGTTTTAAAACTGAACAAACATCCACTAAATAAGTATCTGAATCATTCAGGAAGTTTGCACAAATTCATCTGTCCAGCACTGTGTCAGCATCAGTTCTTCACACATACTTCATTGTTTTATGCTCCAACTGGCAGTGCAATCATTGTCGTTGCATGTTGATCTTACGCTGCTTATGCCTTCGGAGCTGAGGTTCTCTCTTTAGGGTGGTGTGAGGATGAGAGGAATGAAACCTGAGTTTAGCCACCAGACTAGATCTTCAATTACCCCTGAGTTGTCAAGCCTGGAGAGTTGAACAGCTGCCCTTCCAGCAGGCAGATCATACTAGGGCTGCAGGTAACAGTTTGTGAGCATTAGCTGACACCATGCCACCTTGGGAATTTCCCCATCCAGGTACATTCAGTGGCTCCCAGACAGCCAGGAAGGTATCAGGGCTCCTCTCGCTGCCTCTCTCTTTCTCTCTCTCTCTCTCTCCCCCCTCTTCCCTTTCTTTTCTGGAACTGAGGAAAACATGAAGAAATTCAAGGATTCTATAATACATGTCGTAAGTGCTCATTATAAAAATTCAGAAAAATGGAAAGCTTCAAAGAAGAAAATAAATGGCTTGAGGAAATACACAGTTTACAGACAAACACTGTTAATATATTTTTATATAGCTTTCCAGCTCATTTCTACTATGCTTGGAAGGGGGAAGAAGGTATGAAAGTATTAAGCCCTTCTAAGAACGTATTATGCTTCATCTTGCAAAAGTAAATATAATTTACCATAAAATACTGTTGAAGTGTGAGGACCGAATTATATTTCCCATGGGCCACCCTGAAACCTATATTCTTCATATTTTAGCATAATATTTCATAACCATTTTAGATTTATAAACAAGTTGAAAAACTACTATAAAGTATTTCTGTACATCCTTTAACCCAGATTCCCAAACATCAACATCTTCCCACATTTGCTTTATCATTCAATCTGTCTTACTTTCTCTTCTATAAATAATAGACCATAAATAGGTAATTTTTTTCTAAACCATTTGAGAGTAAGTTGTAAGTTGCAGACATTGTACCCATTCATTGATGAATACTTCAATGGATATTACCTAAGAATAAGAGCATTCTTTTCACACCCACAATTTGACTATCAAAACTAAGAAATTAACATTGATACAGAAACATTTGTTTCTGTACCTAAATCTACAGACCTTTGGCAGAGACCTTTGTTTGGTTCATGGGTCAAAATTTTCCAATGTCTGTGTAATGGAATAAAGCACACTTTATTCTTGATACTTTAGACAGAGCGGTCAGAGAAGACCTCTCTGAGGAGAAATGTTTTAACTGAGGCTTTAGGAAAAGCCAGTGTGTTCTGGGAAAAGAAGCAGGAAACATGAGAGCTCTAGGGCATGGCAAAGGCTTGGGCTGTTCCGGGAACTGTCTGGAGGCAAGTGTGGCTGGAGTGTGGCTGGACTGTGGTTGGCAAGTGGCAAATAAAGGTTGGATGGTGGACACGGAAGGCCGTGCAGGGCTTGAGAGTCAGCGTGGGAAATTTAGCTGTTCTCTCAAGTGCAAGGGAGGGTCACCGAAGGGCTTTAAAAATGGAGTGATGTGACCTGACAATTAAAGGTCATGCAGCCTGTGGAGAAGGATTAGAAGGTGACAGGAGTGAGGAAGCCAGCCTGGAAGCATTTGCAAGAATCCTGTGAGAGACCCACTGAAACATTTACTCCGTATTTATTACTTACTGCTATTATCTGTCCTATGAGGTCTCATCATTCCTAGGAAGTAGTTACTGCTATTATCCAAAATTACAATTTAGGAACCAAAGTAACGAAGTAGGGATGGAAACCCAGGGAGATGAATTCTCAGGTCTGCGGCAGTCAGCCTCCCCTAGTCCTTTGCCCTTAAGTCGCCCTTCCCACCACTGCTTGTGGCTTTGTGTTTGAGTGGTTTCCAGAATCCTCTGGCTCCATTCACCATGATTCAGCAGTAAGCCGTACCACCTTTGGATCTGGGCACTTACCACAGCCAAAAGCCTGTGTATTTGATGCCTAAATGCAGGGAAGCCAGTGTTCTCCATGGGCAAAATTTTCACCTCTGAGATTCTGTGCCAGAAGATGTTCACAGCTGAGGCCTGGCCGAGTGTGTGTCAAGCATGAAGATAGTGTCGTTATTCAAAAGAAATTGTGTTGCAGGTATTGAGAATGCTTTAAATATCACTTTCTCTTTGTTCGTAACTGATTGCACCGGTTTGTCATAATCTTCAGGATTTAGGGTTGGTTTTTTTTTAACCAAGCAGCAAGCACGTTTTGAGATTATTACTCTCACACTTGATTCTATGCATTTGGGGAATGATGGATATTTAGAGCTGGAAGGTCTTTGCAAGATCACTCAGGGTGGTAGTTTTCAAACTGTGCTCTGGGGAAGCTGAAGATTCCAGAGGAGGAAGACAGAAGCTCAAGGGGAACAAATCTCTTTCAATTCAAGCATTTTGCTTTATTTCACTTACTGAACTCTTGGTTAAGATAAAAAAACTAAAAAAAAAAATACTCCATTGGTAAAAATGTTTGAACCTACTTACCTCATCCAATGCCTTAATTTTTATAGAAAAGTAAATTAAGGCCCACTTTGAATGATTTGCTTAAGAACCCATGAAGAGTCCGTGGCAGGACAAGGACTTCAGCCCTGAATTTGTCACTTGAAGGATGACTGTGGTGAAATGCTAGAGAAAATGTTGGGTCAACTGACTTGCATCTACTACTGGCTGTGTGTTTAGGCAAATCATTTTACCTTCCTTAAGTCTCCTTGTTTATAAAAGAGTTATAGTTGTCTTTTGTTTTTCTTCTTTTCACTATAACACTCTGTCTCAGAAATATGACTTTCAAGGAGTTGAGAAAGGGTGAAGAAGGAGAAGAAATTTTAAAAAGACGAGCTGGAGCATTGTGCATCTTGCTTGTGCATCTTACTCCACTAGAATGTTCTTCTTCAGAGCAGAGTTCGTGTCTATTTGTTTACCAGTGTAAACGGAGTCTGAAGAAGAACCTTGCACACAGTAAGAGATCCATAAGCACTTGTTTAGTCTATAGATCTCCGAAGAATGGAACAACCTACCTTGTTCTAATGGGTTGCTCAACCATTACTAATGATGTAATGCCACCTGCTGGCAATGTGCATAATTACAGCTACATCCCTGGGAATGGAATCTTGAGGGACACTTTCCTTTTTCTGCTTTTATATTGCTTTAACAGTGTTTTGAGAAAATATTGTGTGAACACTTTTTGTCTTTTATAATAAAATAAAAAGTTAAGACCGATTTAGACCAGAAAACCTCTTCATTTTCCCTGCAAAATGATAAACTATGTACCCTCACCTATACTGAGAAATCTAAGCAAGTCTGGGAAAAGAAAGGCTGGATATAAACAGATGCGCCTGAGAGAGAAGGAATCAAACAATGGTGAGGGGCGCCGCCCTGGACATTCAGAGCCTTACCTAGAATGAAGGGATGAAAGTTCTACCGGTAAGACCCTCTCTTAGAGAATTTAATAATGCTGAGATTCCTGAATCCCTAGAAAAATCCAAAGTCTCATTGATTATTGGGCCTGGTTCTTTACAAATAAAATCTCCCTGAGCATGTACAAGTTCTTCCCACCATGTCTTTGTTGTTGTTTGGTTTTTGTTTGTTTGTTTCTTTTGTCTTCCCACCATGTTTTAACACAAACCCTTGTGAGCACAATTTGTTTATTAGAAGCCGGGATGAGTTGCTGCCATGTGGGATTTCTCTGGGCCTTGTTTGTCCTATGAAGTATGGATTGCTCTAGAGAAACTCTAAGGTAATTATAGCTCTGAAAACCATTGAATCGGATACGCAATTCAGCTTTTCTGTTCTCCCCATCCCTTCCCTCTCTAGGATGTAGTACCTGTGAATATGAGAATTTACATGGCAAATGGGACTTTACAGATAAATTAAAAATCTTCAGATGGGGGGGATTAACCTGAATTATCCGGGTCATCCCAACGTAATCACAAGGATCCTCATAAGAGGGGGAAGGAGAGCCAAAGGCAGAGAAGGCAATGTGACAACGGAAACGGAGACTGGAGTGATACAGCCCCAGCCAATGTGGGCATCCTCTAGAAGCTGGAAGAGGCAAAGAACGGATTCTCTCTGGAGCCTCCAGGAGGATCCAGCCGTGCCGACACCTTGATTTTAGTCCCGGAAGACTCAGTTCAGACTTCTGACCTCCAGAACTTTAAGAAAACAAATTTGTTTTTTAAGAGAACAAATATGTTGTTTCAAGTCACCAAATTTGTGGTAGTCTGTTACTGCAGCAAGCGGGAACTGATACTGTACTTATCTTTAAGAAACAAGAATTTTTAATATAATCGTCATGCTGTCACACTTCACAAAATTAATCATTCCTTCATATCAAATACCATATTCAAATTTCCTTGATTTTGTAGCTCTAGATGTATTGTCTTCACCTGTTTGATACCTACTTTCCCCAACAGACCAGGAGCTTATTAAGAAGAAGGGTTGATTCCATTCGGTAATGTATCTCCTACAATGCCCAGGTCCTAGCATGTCATAGATGCTTAATAAGAGCAGGCTGAATTGAAATAAATCACATCAATAATAGCTTTGATGTGAAATTGCTGAAAATTCAACTTCAGTATTGTAACTATATACACCAATTCAGGAAGATATCACACTGTAATGGCGAAGTCACCATTTATTGATTGGCCACTCTGTGACAATTCTTTTTATGTACAGTTTTAAATTTAATTGTTATAACAGCTCTGAGAAATAGTATTATCTTATCATATAGCTGGTCACACTGAAATTTAGAGATTGGGTACTTGGTAAATATTATCCAACAGGTGATTAACAGAGACAAGATTCAAATCTGCTGTTGAAACCACCTTACATTCTTCACGAATAGCTGCTGCTTAGAGAGCCAAAGTGTGCAACAAATGTACGATGGGGTGGGGGCAAAGCACGAGTGCTTAGGCAAGAACACCGCTTGCTCTAGTTCCCGTGGCAGAACTGTAGGTGGAGAGACTAACAGTCTAACAGAGAGAGTACCTGAAAGCCAGGCAAATTGGAATGTGGTGATTAATATCATTTAGTTCCTGAGTTGAGACTGAGTAAGAATGACTGTCATCCCGGCCCCACCCACACAAAATATCAGCTGCGGTAAAAGCAAAATGAAACCATTCAAAGGCTATGGTGTCATATGGTTCCTGGATATCGGCTGGATTTCTCACTCCTTGGCTTGCTCACTGTAGGAGGCTGAATTCTGCCTCCTAGAGATATCCAGAGATGTACCTGGAATCTGTGAATGTTATCTTGTACGGCAATACGGACTTTGCAGATGTGATTACATGAAGGCTCTTGAGATGGGAAGATTATTCTTGGTTAATTTCACAGGACTTAAATGGAATCACACGTGTCCTTAAAAGAGGGAAGCAGAAGGAATTACACACACAGAGAAGAAGGTGATGTAACTGAAGTAAAAAGAGATTTCACTTTAGAGGTAAAGGAAGGGCTCACAAGGCAAAATTACCTAGAGCCTCTTTAAGAGCAGAGCCTGGCTGACGCCTTGATATTAGCCCAGTGTAACTGATTTCAGACTTCTGGCTTCCAGAATCACAGAGAATAAACTTGTATTGTTTTAAGCCACTGAGATTGTGGTAATTTGTCACAGTAGCCATAGGAAACTAATACAGTCACACAAAGAGGTTACCTCCAAGTGCAGCTATACTTTAGTTTATGGAATAGGCATGCATCAGAAAGGACTCCTAAAAAGTATATAGGTGTCTCAAATCAATTTTTCCACTGCTTTTCATTATGAAATTGCAGGTGTTATTTTATAGCACCCCAAGGACAGCTGTCACAGTTGCTTCTCTAACAACCATCACACTGGTTTATTTTTAAAAATACGTACATAGAGAAGCTCACAAATCATAAGTGCAACTTGATGAATTTTGAAAAAGTGAATGTTTCCATGTTGTCACCATCCTTCAGGAAATAGAACATTCCTAGCACCACAGGAAGCCCTTCCCGTCGTGCCTCTTCATAGTCATTTCATATCACTACCAGCTTTCTCCCGAAATTTACCTCTATCTGATTTTTTCCTGTTTTGAACCTTATACAAATGAAATCAACAGCATACAATCTTTTCATTCTAGCTGCTTTTACTTGACATTGTGTTGTTGCGTTTTGTAGCTGGATTGTCTTCATTTTCCCAACTGAATAATATTTTGTTATGTGATTATAAAGCAGTTTATTTATCTATGGCACTGTTTATGGACAATAACACTGGGGTTACTGCATGCAGTAACATTAGGAACATCATCATGCATAGTTTTCAATACACGCAACTTGTCTTTCCATTAGTCACATACTTAACGATGGACTAGCTGGGCATAGAGTATGTGTCTGTTCAACCTTAGGGGTTATTACTACCAAACAGGTTTCCAGACTGTTCTATCAGTTTATATTTCCACCAAGAATGTATGAGCGCTACATTCTTTTGATATTGACGGTCTGTAAATGTTAGCCATTATGAGGTGTATATGATATCTCAGTGTGAGTTTAATTTTATTTTTGGGAAGTTCCTGTTCACGTCTTTGGCCCCTTCTGTATTAGACTACCTAACCTTTTTTAATTTTCTTTCCAAATGTAGGATTTAAAAAATATTTTAGATGTGAGTTTTTGCAGGATATATGTATTTCAGTATTTTAATAGTGTGCATTGTCAGTCTCTTAAATGGTGTTTTTTGATAAACAGAGGTTCTCAATTTGAAACTGAAGGACAAAAAATCACAATATTTTTGTGTTGTCTCTTTAAGAAATATGTACCTACTCCAAGGTCACAGAGATTTTCTCCTATGTTACTGTATAGAAGCTGTATTGTTTTACTTTTCACATTCAGATTTACCAGCCACCTAGATTTGATTTTTTTGTGTGGGCAGTAGGAGTCAAATCCTATTTTTTCCATATGGGTATTCAACTGACTCCACGTTACTTATTGAAAAAATTATCTATACTTTACTCTATAAGTTGTTAGTTTTGTCAGAAGTCAAGATACCATAATAAACCTGTGGGTTTATTTGTGTACTCTCTATTCTATTTGTATATTTGTCAAATCTCCATGACCATATCACATTGTCTCAAATGTTGTAGCTTTATAGTAAGTCTTGATACATGGCAATGTAATTTTCCACTGTGAATCTTTAAGATTGCCTTAGTTATTATCGACCCTTCATTTTTCTATAAAAATTTTGGGGGACCTTCAAGATGGCAGAGGAGTAAGATGTGGAGATCATCTTCCTCCCACAAATACATCAGAAATACATCTACACGTGGAACAACTCCTACAGAACACCTACTGAACGCTGGCAGAAGACCTCAGACCTCCCAAAAGGCAAGAAACTCCCCACGTACCTGGGTAGGGCAAAAGAAAAAAGAAAAAACAGAGACAAAACAATAGGGACAGGACCTGCACCAGTGGGAGGGAGCTGTGAAGGAGGAAAGGTTTCCACACACTAGGAAGCCCCTTCGCGGGCGGAGACTGTGGGTGGCGGAGGGGAAGCTTCAGAGCCACGGAGGAGAGCGCAGCAACGGTGGTGCGGAGGGCAAAGCAGAGAGATTCCCACACAGATGATCGGTGCCGACCAGCACTTACCAGCCCGAGAGGCTTGTCTGCTCACCCGCGGGGCTGGGAGCTGAGGCTCGGGCTTTGGAGGTCGGATCCCAGGGAGAGAACTGGGGTTGGCGGCGTGAACACAGCCTGCAGGGAGTTAGTGCACCACGGCTGGCTGGGAGGGAGTCCGGGGAAAAGTCTGGACCTGCCGAAGAGGCAAGAGACTTTTTCTTCCCTCTTTGTTTCCTGGTGCGCAAGGAGAGGGGATTAAGAGCGCTGCTTAAAGGAGCTCCAGAGATCGGCGTGAGCCGCGGCTATCAGCGCGGACCCCAGAGACGGGCATGAGACGCTAAGGCCGCTGCTGCCGCCACCAAGAAGCCTGTGTGCGAGCACAGGTCACTATCCACACCTCCCTTCTGGGGAGCCTGTGCAGCCCGCCACTGCCAGGATCCTGTGATCCAGGGACAACTTCCCCGGGAGGACACACGGCACACCTCAGGCTGGTGCAAAGTCACGCTGGCCTCTGCCGCTGCAGGCTTGCCCCGCATCCGCACCCCTCCCTCCCCCTGACCTGAGTGAGCCGGAGTCCCCTAAGTAGCTGCTACTTTAACCCCATCCTCTCTGGGTGGGAACAGACGCCCTCAGGTGACCTATATGCAGGGGCAGGGCCAAAATCCAAAGCTGAACCCCAGGAGCTGTGAGAACAAAGAAGAGAAAGGGAAATCTCTCCCAGCAGCCTCAGAAGCAGAGGATTAAATCTCCACAAACAACTTGATGTACCCTGCATCTGTGGAATACATGAATAGACAATCAATCATCCCAAATTGAGGCAGTGGACTTTGGGAGCAACCGTAGACTTGGGGTTTGCTGTATGCGACTGACTGCTTTCTGGTTTTATGATTATCTTAGTTTAGGATTTAGACTTTATTATCATTGGTAGATGTGTTTATTGATTTGGTTGCTCTCTTCCTTTTATATATATATATATATTTCCTTTTTCTCTTTTCATGAGTGTGTATGTGTATGCTTCTTTGTGTGATTTTGTCTGTATAGCTTTGTGTTTACCATTTGTCCTAGGATTCTGTCTGTCCGTTTTTATTTTTTTTTTGTTTTAGTATAGTTTTTAGCACTTGTTATCAGTGGTGGATTTGTTTTATGGTTTGGTTGCTCTCTTCTTTCTTTTTTTAACTACTTTTAAATTTTTAATAATTTTTTATTTTAATAACTTTATCTCTTTTTATTTTATTTTATTCTTTTTTCTTTCTTTTTTCTCCCTTTTCTTCTGAGCTGTGTGGCTGACAGGGTCTTGGTGCTCTGGCTGGGTGTCAGGCCTGAACCTCTGAGGTGGGAGAGCCAAGCTCAGGACATTGGTCCACCAGAGACCTCCTTGCTCCATGAAATATCAAACAGCAAAAGCTCTCTCAGAGATCTCCATCTCAACATTAAGTCCCAGCTCCACTCAACAACCAGCTAGCTACAGTGCTGTACACCCTATGCCAAACAACTAGCAAGAAGGAACACAACCCCACACATCATCAGAGAGGCTGCCTAAGATCATAATAAGGTCACAGACACCCCAAAACACACAACCAGACGTGATCCTGCCTACCAGAAAGACCAGAACACAGGCACTAGTCCCCTCCACCAGGAAGCCTACACAACCCACTGAACCAAACTTAGCCACTGGGGGCAGACACCAAAAACAATGGGAACTATGAACTTGCAGCTTGCAAAAAGGAGACCCCAAACACAGTAAGTGAAGCAAAATGAGAAGACACAGAAACACACAACAGATGAAGGGGCAAGGTAAAAATCCACCAGACCAAACAAATGAAGAGGAGATAGGCAGCATACCTGAAAAAGAATTCAAAGTAATGATACTAAAGATGATCCAAAATCTTGGAAATAGAATGGAGAAATTAAAAGAAATGTTTAACAAGGAACTAGAAGAACTAAAGAGCAAACAAACAATGATGAACAACACAATAAATGAAATAAAAAATTCTCTAGAAGGAATCAATAGTAGAATAACTGAGGCAGAAGAACAGATAACTGACCTGGAAGATAAAATAGTAGAAATAACTACTGCAGGGCAGAATAAAGAAAAAAGAATGAAAAGAATTGAGGACAGTCTCAGAGACCTCTGGGAAAACATTAAATGCACCAACATTTGAATTATAGGGGTCCCAGAAGAAGAGAAAAAGAAAGAGACTAAGAAAATATTTGAAGAGATTATAGTTGAAAACTTCCCTAATATGGAAAAGGAAATGATCAGTCAAGTCCAGGAAACACAGAGAGTCCCATACAGGATAAATCCAAGGAAAACAAGCAAAGATACATACTAATCAAACTATCAAAAATTAAATACAAAGAAAAAATATTAAAACCAGCAAGGGAAAAACAACAAATAACATACAAGGGAATCCCCATAAGGTAAACAGTTGATCTTTCAGCAGAAACTCTGCAAGCCAGAAGGGAGTGGCAAGACATACTTAAAGTGATGAAAGGGAAAAACCTACAACCAAAGATTACTCTACCCAGCAAGAATCTCATTCAGATTTGATGGAGAAATTAAAAGCTTTACAGACAAGCAAAAGCTAAGAGAATTCAGCACCACAAAACCAGCTTTACAACAAATACTAAAGGAACTTCTCTAGGCAGGAAACACAAGAGAAGGAAAAGACCTACAATAACAAACCAAAAACAATTGAGAAAATGGTAATAGGAACATACATAATGATAATTACCTTAAATGTAAATGGATTAAATGCTCCCACCAAAAGGCATAGACTGGATGAATGGATAAAAAAACAAGACCCGTATATATGCTGCCTGAAGAGACCAACTTCCGACATAGGGACACATACAGACTGAAAGTGAGGGGATGGAAAAAGATATTCCATGCAAATGGAAATCAAAAGAAAGCTGGAGTAGCAATTCTCATATCAGTCAAAATAGACTTTAAAATAAACACTATTACAAGAGACAAAGAAGGACACTACATAATAATCAAGGGATCAATCCAAGAAGAAGATATAACAACTGTAAATATTTATGCACGCTGGGGCTTCCCTGATGGCGCAGTGGTTGAGAGTCCACCTGCCGATGCAGGGGACATGGGTTCGTACCCTGGTCCGAGAAGATCCCACATGCCGCAGAGCGGATAGGCCCGTGAGCCATGGCCACTGAGCCTGCGCGTCCAGAGCCTGTGCTCCGCAATGGGAGAGGCCACAACAGTGAGAGGCCCGCATACCGAAAAAAAAAAAAATTATGCACCCAACATAGGAGTACCTCAATACATAAGGCAAATGCTAACAGCCATAAAAGGAGAAATAGAGAATCAGTTAGAGAATCATAGTAGGGGACTTTAACACACCCCACTTTCACCAATGGACAGATCATCCAAAATGAAAATAAATAAGGAAACACAAGCTTTAAATGACACATTAAACACAAAGGACTTAACTGATATTTATAGGACATTCCATCCAAAAGCAACAGAATACACTTTCTTCTCAAGTGCTCATGGAACATTCTCCAGGATAGATCATATCTTGGGTCACAAATCAAGCCTTGGTAAATTTAAGAAAATTGAAATTGTATCAATTATCTTTTCTGGCCACAACACTATGAGATGAGATATCAATTACTGGAAAAGTTCTGTAAAAGACACAAACAAATGGAGGCTAAACAGCACATCACTAAATAAGCAAGAGATCACTGAAGAAATCAAAGAGGAAATCAAAAAATACCTAGAAACAAATGACAATGAAAACACGATGACCCAAAACCTATGGGATGCAGCAAATGCAGTTCTAAGAGGGAAGTTTATAGCAATACAATCCTACCTCAAGAAACAAGAAATATCTCAAATAAACTACCTAAACTCACACCTAAAGCAGTTAGAGAAAGAAGAACAAAAAAACCCCAAAGTTAGCAGAAGGAAAGAATTCATAAGGTCAGATCAGAAATAAATGAAAAAGAAATGAAGGAAATGATAGTAAATAAATAAAACTAAAAGCTTGTTCTTTGAGAAGATAAACAAAATTGATTAACCATTAGCCAGACTCATCAAGAAAAAAAGGGAGAATACTCAAATCAATAGAATTAGCAATGAAAAAGGAGAAGTAACAACTGACAATGCAGAAATACAAAGGATCATGAGAGATTACTACAAGCAACTAAATGCCAATAAAATGGACAACCTGGAAGAAATGGACAAATTCTTAGAAAAGCACAACATTCTGAAACTGAACAAGGAAGAAATAGAAAATATAAACAGACCAATCATAAGCACTGAAATTGAAACTGTGATTAAAAATCTTCCAACAAACAAAAGCCCAGGACCAGATGGTTTCACAGGCGAATTCTATCAAACATTAAAAGAAGAGCTAACACCTATCCTTCTCAAACTCTTCCAAAATACAGCAGAGGGAAGAACACTCCCAAACTCATTCTACGAGGCCACCATCACCCTGATAGCAAAACCAGTCAAAGATGCCACAAAAAAAGAAAACTACAGGCCAATATCACTGATGAACATAGATGCAAAAATCCTCAACCAAATACTAGCAAACAGAATCCAAGAGCACATTAAAAGGATCATACACCATGATCAAGTGGGGTTTATCCCAGGAATGCAAGGATTCTTTAATATATGCAAATTAATCAATGTGATAAACCATATTAACAAATTGAAGGAGAAAAACCATATAATCATCTCAATAGATGCAGAAAAAGCTTTTGACAAAATTCAACAGCAATTTTTGATAAAAACCCTCCAGAAAGTAGGCATAGAGGGAACTTACCTCAACATAATAAGGGCGTCTATGACAAACCCACAGCCAACATTGTTCTCAATGGTGAAAAACTGAAACCATTTCCACTAAGATCAGGAACAAGACAAGGTTGTCCACTCTCACCACTATCATTCAAAATAGCTTTGGAATTTTTAACACAGCAATCAGAGAAGAAAAAGAAATAAAAGGAATCCAAATCATAAAAGAGAAGTAAAGCTGTCACTGTTTGCAGATGATGTGATGCTATATATAGTGAATCCTAAAGATGCTACCAGAAAACTATTAGAGCTAATCAATGAATTTGGTAAAGTAGCAGGACACAAAATTAATGCACAGAGATCTCTTGCATTCCTATACACTAATGATGTAAAATCTGAAAGAGAAATTAAGAAAACACTCCCATTTACCATTGCAACAAAAAAGAATAAAATACCTAGGAATAAACCTACCTAAGGAGAGAAGAGACCTGTATGCACAAAACTATAAGACACTGATGAAAGAAATTAAAGACTATACAAACAGATGGAGAGATATACCATGTTCTTGGATTGGAAGAAACAACATTGTGAAAATGACTATACTACCCAAAGCAATCTACGGATTCAATGCAATCCCTATCAAACTACCAATGGCATTTTTCACAAAACTAGAGCAAAAATTTTCACAATTTGTATGAAAACACAGAAGACCCCGAATAGCCAAAGCAATCTTGAGAAAGAAAAACGGAGCTGGAGGAATCATGCTCCCTGACTTCAGACTATACTGCAAAGCTACAGTAATCCAGACAGTATGGTAATGGCACTAAAACAGAATTATAGATCAATGGAACAAGATAGAAATCCCAGAGATAAACCCACACACATGTGGTCACCTGATTTTTGATAAAGGAGGCAAAAATATAAAATGGAGAAAAGACAGTCTCTTCAATAAGTGGTGCTGGGTAAACTGGACAGCTACACGTAAAAGAATGAAATCAGAACACTCCCTAACACCATACACAATAATAAACTCAAAATGGAATAAAGACCTAAATGTAAGGCCAGACACTATAAAACTCTTAGAGGAAAACATAGGCAGAACACTCTATGATATAAATCACAGCAAGATCCTTTTTGACCCACCTCCTAGAGAAACGGAAATAAAAACAAAAGTAATGGGACCTAATGAAACTTAGAAGCTTTTGCACAGCAAAGGAAACCATAAACAAGATGAGAAGACAACCTTCAGAATGGGAGAAAATATTTGCAAATTAAGCAACTAACAAAGGATTAATCTCCAAAATTTACAAGCAACTCAATATCAAAAACAAAACAAAACAAAACAAAAAAAAACAACACCCCAATCCAAAAATGGGCAGAAGACATAAATAGACATTTTTCCAAAGAAGATATATAGATTGCCAACAAACACATGAAAGGATGCTCAACGTCACTAATCATTAGAGAAATGCAAATCAAAACTGCAATGAGGTATCACCTCACACCAGTCAGAATGGCCATCATCAAAAAATCTATAAGAAATAAATGCTGGAGACGGTGTAGAGAAAAGGGAACCCTCCTGCACTGTTGGTGGAATGTAAATTGATACAGCCACTATGGAGAACAGTACGGAGGTTCCTTAAAAAACTAAAAATAAAGCTACCATACTACCCAGGAATCCCCCTACTGGGCATATACCCTGAGAAAACCATGATTCAAAAAGTCATGTACCGCAATGTTCATTGCAGCTCTATTTACAATAGCCAGGACATGGAAGCAACCTAACTGTCCATCGACAGGTGAACAGATAAAGAAGATGAGGCGCATATATACAATGGAATATTACTCAGTCATAAAAAGAAACGAAATTGAGTTATTTGTAGTGAGGTGGATGGACCTAGGGACTGTCATACAGAGTGAAGTAAGTCCGAAAGAGAAAAACAAATATGGTATGCTAACACATGTATATGGAATGTAAAAAAAGAAAAACGTTATGAAGAACCTAGGGGCAGGACAGGAATAAAAACTCAGACGTAGAGAATGGACTTGAGGACATGGGGAGGGGGACGGTTAAGCTGAGATGAAGTGAGAGAATGGCATGGACTTATATACAGTACCAAACGTAAAATAGATAGTTAGTGGGAAGCAGCCACATAGCATAGGGAGGTCAGATCGGTGCTTTGTGACCACCTAGAGGGGTGGGATAGGGATGGTGGGAGGGAGACGGAAGAGGGAGGAGATATGGGAACATATGTATATGTATAACTGATTCACTTTGTTATGAAGGAGAAACTAACACACCATTGTAAAGCAGTTATACTCCAATAAAGATGTTAAATAAAATAAAGTAAAATTTAAAAAAAGGTTTGTTTTTTTTTAAAAAAACAAAAATTTAGTTTTAGCTTGTCAATTTATACACACAGAAAGAAAGCCCACTTTGATTTTTAATAGGATTGAATTGAATGTACAGATTAATTTGAAGAGAAGTGATATTTTTATATTGTTGACTTAAAATCTATGAACATGGTATATATCTCCATTTTATTCAGTTCATCTTTAATTTTTGTCAAAAATGCTTCAGTGTAGAGATCTTGCACATTTTTCTCTACATTTATTATGTTTATGCAATTGCAAATTGTATTTTATATTATTTTATTTTCATATAACTTATTGATATAAATAAATAAATAAAATGAATGCCAAAAAAAGAAGTAGATAGTAGAGTTTCAACATATAGAAATACAAAAGTACATCTGATTTTTTATCTGACATTTTATCCAGTAACCTATTAAATTTATTTAGTAATTCTAATAATTTATTTATGACTCGTAGATTTTCTGGGTACAGAATTACATTATCTATCTACACATAAATACACTTTTATTTTTTCCTTTTTAATCCTTATAATTTCCTTTTTTTTCTTGCCTTGTTGTTCTGCTAAGACCTACTGAATAGATGTGATATTGGCATGCATCCTTTCTTGCTCCAAAATGCAGCAGAAACTTCGAATATTTTAATATTAAATCTGATATTTACTGTAGTTTTTATTTTGTAGATAACATTTCCTTGTAGTTTGCTAGCAGGTGTTCATGATAAAGAGGACTTTTGTGTATCTATTGAGATGATAATATGGCTTTTATTCTGTTTACCTCACAGTGATTGTCTAAAATGAAACTCGTCTTGGTTATTACTCCTATTCAACATTGAACTGGTGGTTTTTTCCAGTGAAGTAAAATAAAAAGAAATAAAAGTCATCCAGACTGGAAAGAAAGAATTAAAATTGTCTTTATTCCTGGACGACACGATCGTATATATAGAAAATCCAGTGGAATCTATAAAATAGCTACTAGAACTCAGATAAAATCAAATAAAGTCTATAAACTCTCCCCTGAAAAATGATGACACAAAAACATGTTAAAATAGTTTTGGGGAATTAGCAGACCCCTGAGAGCTCATGCATGGAACATGGTTTTAAAACAGTGTCCTGGGGAGTGCTGTCCACCCACACATGGGTAAATGAAAGATCATCACAATTTTAGGGACTGTGTGCATGTCAGGAAGGAGGAGGTAAGGGCTTCAGTGGAAGATATGGTAAGAAATGAGGCTAGAAATGCAGGCAGGAGTGAGGTGAACCCACAGAGCACTGGTCTGACTTGATCAGGTTTATGTTTTAGGAAAAAAAAATCATTCCTGTGTTACAGGAGATAGACTGCCAGGTGGGTAGACAGAGGGAGAAAGTAGTTAGAAGGCTATCGTGGAAATCCAGGGCAAAAATAATAAAAGCCACTACGGAAATTTCCTTATGGAGGCTTGAACTTCATAGTGCCTGGTTTCATATTTTCATTTATCCTTTTTTATAGGAAAAAAGAATGTTGATAACTTTTATGACCATTTCCCGTGTAAGATCTGCCAATGGTCAGTAAATGACTTTTCTGTTACTTTTTGCCTAATGAAGGATGAAAAATAAATTGAAAGTTCTTCTACTCAAAGTTTCTTTTTGTTGTTATTGATGATGTTGTTGAGGGATTCTTCTGGCTTATTCTGCAGATCCCTCATCTATTTAGAAATATTTGTTCCTTTGTTTAAGGACTAGACAAATGCCTGGACACGGGTTTTTGCCCGACAAGGAATTATGGGAGTAAGAAAGACCAGGAAACCTGCGCACAGTTCATCTGCCTTCATAGACCCAGGAAAAAGTACAATGGATAGGGAGGGGAAGGTCAGGACTCCTTTCAGTTGCTGTAGCATCTGCAGTGCAGCCACAGACACACCTGTCCTGCCCTCTGCCTTCAGTAGGAGCAGGTGTCACCAGCTTAGAACCCGGGATCCAGCTGGACACTGGGTGTTTTCTGTCTTGGGGAGGCTGACTGACAGCGTGCTAGTAATATCTAAGCAGAGCTTGCTCTTTGCATTTAATAGAAATTAAGTGCATGGAATTTGACATATTCTGTCTGTAGTTTCCCTCTCATTTGTTAAGAAGATTTGAGGGACAATGTAGTCTGGCACAGAAAGAAAACCCAAGGTTGTTTTATTTTATAAATCCCTGATTTCCATGAATTCAGTTCTCACAGGAAATTTCAACTTATTGATTTGACTTCTTTCCCATTAGATCATGCTATCATCCTTGAAAAGCGATTTCGTCGGTTTTAAGAATAGGGAACTAAATGTGGTAAGGACTTGCTGACATATTTGAAGTCAGGAGAATAAGCAACTCTGAGTACATTAAACTTTGCTTTCTTGTAGCATATATTATAAAGATTGCAAAAGACCATATTGATATTTGCTCAAAGTAAGAAACAATTTAGTGGAGTACCTCTGCAGGAATTGTGGAGACAAGCAGATGCACTGGGCATGGAAATGGAAAAGTAAATTATCTTCATATATTTGGAACAACTGTTATTAATCTACCTACACAGGGGAAGACCTTGCCTCTCTCCACACAACATCAGTAAGTTAACTCTACATATAAAAGAGACAGGAAGGAAAATTAGACCATAATGTAGGAATAAAATGCACAAAATATGTTAAATTTGAGATCTACTGAGTGGAAAGGGGAACCTAAAATCAGGTCTCTTAAGACTCTTTAAATAATTTCAGCGCCTTAGAAATGAGGGACTGTTTCAAGGTAATTTTTCAACCTAATCCCCACAACTGTATGAGGTGTTATAAGATATACATGAAGAAAATAAAATCCCCATAATTATATAAGCTATTATAAAGCAGAGATGATGAAAAAATTAATAAACAACAACAAGAATACTTTGCCTCAGATTCCTCAGGCTTGTGCTTCTGTGCCCAGACAGTTCTAAAGAGAATCTTGATGCTAAAAGAGCCCTGACTCCACATGACCTTCGAGTCTGGGGCAGGTGTTTCTGGGGAAGGAGATGCGAAGTGAGGTGAGACACAGCTTTCCACTCCCCTGGAGCACCTTTGGAATCTGAAGGTAAAGCTGTCTCGGTGTTTGGTTTCTATTAATGAAATTTCCATGAACAGAACTACTTGATTTTGGACTTGCCAAGCCTCCACAATCTTACAATCCAACTCCTTGAAATAAAACTCTCTTTATATATACACATATCCTGTTGGTTTGGTTTCTCTGGAGAAGCCTGAATACTCGAGAATGTTAGATCTGTTATATAGTACATAACATATATGTACACACACACAATGCAACCACTGAAATGAATGAGCTCTACTGCCCCCCACATCAAGTTAAAACTAGCCTGCTGACCAAGTGAACAGAACATCCTTTTAGGAGGACGCCCACCATGCCCTGGTTGTCTCTAGGTTTGAGGTTCAGGGTTCAAGAGAGAAGACAATAATCTCAGCTAAACGCTTGAGTTGCTTTCTTCTCGGTGAAGGAAGCAAACAGAACTCCACTTTGCATTCTTGGACAATTTTCATTTGCCTGAACAACAATTTTTAAGAGAAGAACTATTTCATGAAACCTGACAGTTCATTTTCATGAGTTTTAGGAAATAGCACTACCATCATTTAGGAGACAGATTCTGGGTCCCTGCCCACCCCCACGCGAGCCTTTTAGAGGTTTGTGCTAACAAGAATTTAGAAGGAAAGAGGGATTAGGGTCCAGTGGATTTGCCCTGCTATTTTGTTGTGACTGAAGAAAGCAAGACTTTGCACATCATAATTCTACCCAGAAGCACTTGGAAGCCCTGAAAGCCCCTCACACCGGTGAGAGTAATGGACAGAAAAGGGGTGACTGAAAACAAGGAGAGGCCGTGAAATACAGCTTCCTCCCCATGACTCTGGGCTCATCACAGCCCCCTTCACCCCACATACATGCTAAGTGAGATATGGGGAAAATTAACTTGAGGATTAGGGAGAGAGTGCCTAAACTTCAAGTGCTCTTTTTGAGTGAACAGAGATCATGCAAAACAGCAGAACCAAAGTTAGGAAAAAGATCCTGTGAAGGAAAAATGTTCGAAGTGAATTGGAAATTATTTGGAAGAATGAAAGCCACAACTATGTTAGCAATCCCTTATAGCTTTTGCGGATAAGGGAAAAAAAACAAAAAACCAACCAACACTTTGTAACTACAAACTGAGTTTTCTATAACTGTGGCAAAGACCTAGTAAAACATTGTGTAACCCTTGTTTGGAATCCTTGCTTGGAATCGTTCTTGAGAAAATGTCCTTTTCACAATTCTTTATTTAGAAAACATTCTGTGTATATAGTTTTCTACCAAAGTTTTTGAAGAAATAATTTTCTATTACCTTCAGATTAAAATGTTAACTGGAAGTGGGCGAACCAAATAGTGACAACTTCTACTTGCAGAAATAGATCTGTTACTTTAAAAACAAATATTAAGATACTACTCTGGTAGCTGTATTGACCTCCAAGCTGTTCAAGCATCCCTCTCACCTTGCTCCACATCTTTGTATTGCCATAGATGATCTCCCATTGTAATGGGAAATCTGTAAACTGGTGTTTAATACAAATTAGGAGACTCTCAGGGCCCTTGAAAAGGAATCACATGAAATATTATGTCTTTAAAATGCTTCTTGGATATTTGGCAATGAGTTGCGCACTAGGAACTGCCCTCCATAACTTACGTGCACACAGCTGTCTCTAATTTGAATGCAAACCTGGCCGAGGCATCCAGAGCGAAGTTAAATAAGCTCCTCTGCACCGTGGGGCACGTCCATGTGCATTTATTACATGACACCTATTGGTTTTGTGTTTCTCACTTACCCAGCAAGAGACCCTGAATTGCCCATCTGAGGCACATTCTTGGCAACTGTCAAATCTGTTTTGCTTGCTGTCTTCGTATTTCCTGCTGATCTGTTTTCTTCTTTCCCTCTGTGGACCGTGCACAGCGTTGTAACACAACTGGGGAGGAGAAATGGAACTTTTGTACCTAGGTTGGGAGGATCATTAATTCCACAGATTTGCCGAAAGAAAACCAGGATTTTAATTCTGATTTTCACAATGAGTAAGTACTGCCTTACTGCTGGGGCATCTTCTCTTTTGTATCTGAGAGTGAATCTTCCTATTAATTTTATCTGCAAAAGATTTAATTAGTGCCCTGAAAATACTAAAGTGTTTGTATAGAAAAGGCATTTATTTTGGAAATAAAAAAGACATAAAGATGTTTAAAAAAAAGACATAGAATGCGTGCATTCCCTTGAAACATTCAGATTGAACAAGATCAAATGATTTGCTTGACATTTAGTGTTTGGGTCTTTGGATTCTGTGTTTAAATAAAAACGACTAGAATTTTTCTATTTAAAGAAGTTAACGGGAACTATAAAATTCTAGTGCTGAAAACGTTTTAGCTCTTAAGCAGCTTCTTTTATTTGCCAGATAAATAAACTGAGGCCCACAGCAGAGAGGTGACATACTAAAGTCACATAGCACAGACCATTACCAGTGACCTTTCTTCTACATTCTGTGATTCCTTCAGAGTGAAGGAACTGTTGGCTTTAGCAAAATGGGGTCAATCTACCTTTGTAAGCCTTAAACAATAGTAATTCTATATGACTGCTTTCTCCAGTTCTTCTCATCCTTACTAGTTAACAGTATCACAGCTCACCATCCTTCCTGCAGGTTGTACCATGGCTTTCTCACTGGTGGAAACTGCTAGACAGTAATAGAACCCCGGCTAGTAAGCTGGTTGGTATCTCAGTTTTTTTCTTTATATGCAATGAGTTAGCCAGAACAAAAACATATTTATCAGAAGTTCATACAAAGCAAGTCTAGCAAATATTGGATTTTCGTTAACCAGTTACCACTGTTCTCTCAGCAACCTAACAGTCATTCAAGGAAACTGATGAATTTATCAAACGGGGATGAAGAAAAATAATTTTCAAATGATCAGTTCAGCTTGGTTTCTAAAACATCTCTTGACTTTACGCAGTAAAAGTAGAGAGAGAAAAATATCCCTTGGTCCCAGCTTCTTCAAAGTCTGGTCCCAGGGCTCCACGAGGACCCTGTGTGCTCGTACATTAAATTCCCTATTGAAGCCAGTTTGAGCCAGAAAACAGTTCCCAAGGCAAGTGCTCAAAAGCAGGTTTGTGTACTTATTCATCTCAGACTTCTTTGAACCTAGTTCCTTTGAACCTAGTTCCTTTTCCAAAACTGTTAAAAAAGATTTAGAGTTAACATCAAACTTGGTATCGTTTTGTTCTTATCTTACTTGCCTGCATCATATAAGGTGACATTTAGCAATGAGGGTATATAGTATCTTGAACTGCGTGATGCTAATATGTTTTTTCCCCTTTACTTTGTATTTCTAGTCCATATCCTTACAAACTCATGCAAATCCGAGGTACTCTGAGATCTACTTTTCCAAAATATAAAATGCAAATGGACCAGGTAAACTCCATATAAATTCAATAAACGCGAACAGAGCACCTGTTATGTAGCCAGCAGTATGCTATCACCTATGAAAATGATGAGAATAAACATAACCCAGTGCATCAGACCTTAATATTAATGTCATTCAGTAGAAGAGTCACACATATGAAAATTAAAAAACCAAAAATACAGTATAACGTGTCACGTTCAAGTGTGCTAGACACTGCAGGAACTAACTATTTATTGCTCTTAACAGTATTATGGGAGACGATGTATTAGCTCTAATTTGGCCGTAATGATTACATTTCAGAGCTTTACAGATAAACTGATTTTTTTTAGTTAAAATAGTTTCAAATGTGTCAGATCTGTCAGTTCAGGCCAGTGAACTCCTCGTAGGAAGGTTACAGGGTTGTCGTCACTTAATATTGATTGATTGATTGATTGATTGAATTGATTGATTGAACTTTAGGACGATGAAGGAGGAAAATACTGTGGTGCTCTGGAGATCTTTCTTTTGTTCTTAGAGTACTTAAACACTTTATTTTGCTATTATTGTGTTATTTTCTCACACGGTGTGACTATATATATCAATATTAAATTGTATTTAATGTGAATATCAAATGTTCTATTCTCACTGATATCCTGAATTTATAAAAATCATTTAAATTAACTCATGATGAAAATAAGCCAACCAGAAGATGTAACTTAAAAGATTAAAAAGATTGTGGGGTAAGTGTGCAATCATTTGTCATCCAATTATTCTCAAATGTTTAAGATAAATCAATAAGGTTTGAGACTTTAGAATATTAAATGTTTGGTTATGAACTTGAAATAAACTAGTTTTTCAAAACACACCAAATAAAAAATTTTAATAAGATGATTTGGAGAATGTACTTGCAAAAGCTACTCTAAGGGCAAACGCCATTTACCAGTTTATTTGAATTAATTTAGCCAAGGATTTGCATTCCCCGTAAGGTTGTTTCAAATTTTAATTTTATTCATATCCCCATCCTGATACTACCGCCCTTACAATACCCAACTTGTGAAGTGAGCCTCTAATTATTTTAATTGATAAAAATCAGGAAACTCAACACTGCCTCACTATCAGCCCCTCTATACCTCCTTGCTCATCTCATAACCTGTCCCTCAAACTCAGAAGAAAGCTATGCCTCTTCTCTTTGCCAGGGCTAACCCTGTCCCTGTAATTCTCATCATCCTCACCCTTGCACCTTCACATTTATTCTTATTTTTTCTCTAGGGAAGCATAAAAAGAAAACGGTTAAGTATTCTTCCTCGATATGAAGAGGGAGGGACGGAAGAGAGAAAGGGAAGAAGTGAAGAAAAGCAGGAAAGTTGGGGGGAGGTAGACAGAGAAGGGGAGGGAGGGGGACAGAAAGAGGGAGAGAGATTTAGTGCTTCTATACAAGAAAAATAGAATGTTACTCGACTGGAAACACGGGCATTCTTCCAAAACACGGTATTTACAAAGCCCAATTCCTTCAGATTTCAAACTACTACAAACACAGGTCAGCCTGCAAATCAAATAAGTGTTTCCCACCTACTTCTCACTGCTGCTCCCTCAGCTTTAACCTGCTGTATGTAACTGCAAATGAAGCTTCAGCAAATGTTTGCCTGTTTTCCTAACACGGCTTGGCCAGGAGTTGTGAATGTTGGCTCAGAAGACCTGAGTGAGCAGTGACCAGCCAACAAGCCTCACAGCTTAGCACTGGGTAGGGCCGTGAGCCAGAGTGGGCCTTGGCTCTCTGCAGAAGAGGGTTATCCTAACTAATCACAGCAAAAGGAAGGGAGGAGGTTCTGTTCTACTCATGCAAGTCAAGTTGGCTAAATTCTGTCATTTTCTAAGCCTCCTATAAATGTGAAAAAAAAATCCCATGACCTAACTTCTATGTAGTATTATTGATTTGTTTCCCTTTCAAGATGCTGAAGACTTCCCAAAAAGGAAACCTACATTGCTTTTAATTTGCCACAGAGCTTGGCTTTGCATCAGTCATCTTAAGAAAATCTAAGAACTTCAAAATGCATTAATCCCCAGTGAACTGAATCTTTCTAAAATATTCATTTTTAGTGTTTTGGCAAAGTAGCCCCATGTCACTAGCTTAATTGCTGCCAGGTTATTTTCCAGTTGTCAAATAATCTTTTCCTATTTAAGAGTCAGAAATAAAAACATTCACTCATAAAGGAATTGAATAATTTGGATCACAAACAACATAAGTATTTATTTGAAAAACATTTTCTATTTGAGTAAAATGGCAAATCAGGTATAGTAGCTTCTTACTACTAATTCTAATTTGCACTCACAGTCACTTTTTATTCATCAAATTCAGAGATACTGCTACAGAAAACTATTTCACAAAGTATTTAGAAAAAAATATATACAGTCTCTCTGATAAAAAGTTAATTAAAAGAACAAAGCCAGGCAATATAAATGTAAGATATAAAACAAGCTCACATTTATAAACACAAATAAATAAATATATACAAAAGAGTCTACGTCAACATTGAACAAATAAAAGCTTTACAATGCAAGTCATCGTGACAGCAATGGAAAACATCTCAAGATCTTAGACTGACTCTAACATAATGTTAAAAAAAAAGAAAATAAAACAACCAAAAATACCCCAGAGAGTCTAAATTGATATTATTCTCAAAGTTAAGCTAAACTAAATTTTGGCTCCACAGCTAAATTCCTGTGTTTCTGCTCTCCTGCGGGGCTAGATGAAAGTGAGCACTACATGCGCAGAGCTGAGGGTAGAATTTGACTCAGTCTTTTAAATCCACTTGCAAATGTTTCTATTCAGCTGTTTATCCATTGTTTCTTTCCTTACCTGATTACTGGAAATTTATAAAGTGGAGCTGATATTGTTGTCAAATTTGAAAAAAAAAAAAAGTTTTCCCAGATCTGGATGAATACAAGTAGAAATCAAAGCTATTTTTAAAGCTATCTCTTAATTACTTTTAACTGAATAAGCACTTTGGGTAGAAATCTCACAGTTGAAAGCTAATTAAATTCTACCATCTCTAAGGCTTGGGGGAAAGTATATGAAGATTCAGTGACTATTTAAGGTTAATTTTCACCTAGATGTAACCTCTGCCCAAATAAGTAGCCTGTTAATATAGATGCCTAGAGAAAAGGACATGGCTCTACTGTAGGGTCTTGGTGACCTTAGATTTACTATCCTTTCCTACTACCTACACCCCTCCCCTGTGAAGGCCAAGCTGGGCAATGCTCCTGTCTTCCAGAACAGTGTTCCAGGATGCTACAAAATGGAACAGTATGAAAACCCATTATCATCCATTTAAGTCTGGCCAAAAGCTTCAGGATTGAAGATCAGCAAAAGCTGAGAGGCCCCTTGTTTGCTGCATAGCCTGAAAGCTTTCCTATGTTTCAGACTGAGAGCTACCTGCTTCCTGCACAGAGAGAAAGGTCCCCAGGTGCTCAGTCTGGTTTCTGCCTTTAAGCAGTTTGGTTCTGCCAGAATGTCTCATCTTCTCATCACTTAGGCTGCCACCTCCCAGAACCTGAAACATCTCAGATAACCTAGAGCAAATGTAAAGGTACAGCGTGTACTGAGACCGATTTCTAAGAAACTGGATATGAGTCCATCATTTAAGAACAATTAAAATGTGGTCTCTTACACATTCACTAGCAAACATATTCCTCAGGATAGTTTGATAGTTAGGTTAAGCTGCTTAGTATTATGCATGGCTTATATGCAGAGACCTAATCCATAAATAACACCCCATCTGTCTTGCCAGACCTCCTCTGGTTCTTATAATCAGAGGACTTATGTACAAATAGTTTGCAGACTGGCAAGTGTAGACCCACACAATTATAAATTATTTTGATTATGATAAGTCACCCACGTAAGTCTCAGTTTATATTCTTTGGAACAAAACTCTGGAAAGAGGAAGTAAGAGGCTTTTCATTTGTGCAAATGGAAATGTCTTAAAAAGTCTCTGGAGCAAAGACAAGACCATAGAGTCTCAATGGTTGTTTTTCCCAAAAGGGAGAGACTACTGTACACGGCATGCCTAATGGAAATCTGCATTCCTCCCATGAGCCCGCAGCTCAATGTACAGTAGAGCAGCAAAAGCAGAGGTGTAAGAGGGTCATTCTTCAGCTCCTGGGAGCTCCACTCTAATGGAACATCAACACTAAACTTGATTCAAATGTATAGGACTAAATTATAATTAATGATGATGCTTAAGCCTTGTGTCTTGAATAGGATAAGTGAAATAACATGGCCTCTTATTAACTAGGTCAAAATTTGGGGAATTCTTTCTTTCTTAAGCATGTTGTGGTCTTCAGGGTTAAACATCTGAGATAATGAGAAAAAATTCCTTTCTAAACTTTGAGTCAGACATTAAATACTCTTTTGTATCTGTGGTTGAAATTTCATTTAAAAAGAGGAAATGCTAATGCATTCATAGAAACCAGCACTGAGATGGGACCTGTGGGCATCTCTTTTGATTGCAGAGAAAGATGAAGGAGCAAACAGCCATATCCAAATCTAATTATTATGTGGGGTGTGAATGAGCTCTAAACTAGGGCTTGTCCCAAGCTCGGCCTGTCCCTTGCCCTCTAATTTTAATATTCCACCCCACAGCCCAAGTTCTGATTGATCCAATCAATCATATAGTTAAAAAAATCCTATCCCTGTGGCTACTGAGTGCTGCTCTTAGTACTGAAGTTGAGTGATGGTGGAAACGGCCCCATGGAAGAAATACACTGAAAAGACAGATTTTGAATTTCACAAAAGCCTTCTTCACAAAACACATTCTTCATATATACGCAGTTACCTAGGTAATACCACGTTTACATCTGCTAGTCAGAGTTTTCACAGCTTGCACATCTTCACGTTGCTGCAGACTGATGTCTCTTCCTTATATTAAAGATATTAAAACTTTGTGCTGTGGCTGAAGGTGTCTGACATGATAATATTTTTATAGAAATTATCTGAATGAGCATTGCAATAACCCTTGACCTTATCAATGACCTGATGGACAGGGATGATTGATGTTTGTTCTCCATCAGCATGGGTCAGTTTTGATGAGGACTTGTCCATGGGAGCATTGTCTGCAAGAAATGATACAAGAAATTAGGCTACAAAATGAGCTGGTGACATGCCTAAGGGCTAACGTTCTGGACGCTCTTTTGCACATTAAAGAAGATCACAAAGGAAATGAAGCTCTGGTTCTTTCTTAGTTTAGGTAATAGGCAGCACTAAAATGTCATGTTTTTCATCTTCAAAGTGCATCCTTGCATATGAAAGAATGTTAATGTGCCGTCTAGTAATTTGTGTTGGGAGTTGTTTTAAGAAATATTCTTGTAAGTGGTATTTTTCAAAGAGCCAGTGAATAGAATAATCAGAAAATTGCTGCAAAAATATATGTGGCAAATCAATCAAACAAGGTAGTAACAGATTATATAACAAATGAATTAAAAGGTGCTGAAATATCTGTGGAAGAAATGATATGATGTCTATGATATGTTTTCAAAATAATACATGGAGGGGAAAATGCGTAGGTGGCTATGAGTTGATATGAACAAGGAGATTCATTATATTATCCTCTCTATTTTTCATATGTTTGACACTTTTCATAATACAATTTTTAATAAAATATACTTTAAAGAATTTTGGAAAAGACAAGTGAATAAAAAAAAATAAAGGCTATTTTGAACACATTTTCTCATGGAAAAAACCTGTGAAATGATTGCAATATAGAAAAAAGGTATCTTTTATTAATTATTTTTAAATTATAAAAATCAAAATTATCTTTATCAGAAATATTTTAAGTATATATTTTCTTTAACTATGCTACAGTCTCAGAATGATGTTATTGCTGGCAGCACTAATATCAGAGCAATTGATAGCAATAAAGGACTGCTAAATATATTTCTGTTCTGAATTTTCCAATATCACATATTATTTTCCTAGACCCAAAGCTTTCTAAAAGTGATACAGCTAGTGCCCTGAAACTCAGCTAAGCACTATTATCTACAAATACATATGGCTGTCTTCATGTATCTTGTAGGTATCTGCTTTCCACATTTTGGAGAAAAATGCTGTCTTAAAATTAACTACAGAGATTTCACATCAATGAAAGAGCAAATGACCTTCTACAAAGTCCTCAGTTCCCTACAGTTGTATCTTTTCTATTCACTGTGGAAGAGGCAAAAACTCTATCATGAAAACCTGCTTCTAGGAATCATGGCTGAAAAATTGGAATGTTCACTCTAGGTGTTTTATATTTTGAGTAAGTTTGACCCAGTAAGTGACATAACATTAAAAATCCTCAATAATTGGTAAAAGCCATCATCATTTTATCTGTTGTCTTTGGAAACGGCTCAGATTGTTCAAGTGTGGTCTTGGTGTTGGAGCAGACACTAAATAAAATGAAGGCTAAAATAGAAAATGGAGTGTCTATTCCACTAAAGGAAGCAAGAGAGAACAGATGGCCTTTGGGAAGAGTGGGCAGACCGAAGCATGGTGGAATGATCATGTCCCAGGATTGGTGAGAAAAAAGCTCAGGGAGTCATTTTATAAGGCCCCCTCCCCATTCGGCTCTCAGCAAGCTGATTGATTCTGTGCTTTCCTTCAGTTCATACATTCACTAGCCATTGGTTTTCTGTTGGGAATTTTTCTATTGACTTAAATCGCAATAATGAACAATTTGTACTTGATGTTTTTAGAAAGCCACACATCCTCAAAGAAACTTCAAGGATACAATCACTCTGCTTCGCTGACAACTTCCAGGGCCACATTCTTTTTAGAGATTTTGACCAGCTCCATTCCAAATACGTGACCCAATTTTCTGGGTCTTCACTGTCTAAGAAGGTAAAATTCTGAGCAAGGTTTGTATTTCAATATATATGCTATTCCCAGTCCTCTGGGTAGCTATTATATGGTGGATAATATAGATTTTGATTATGGCTGCAAGTTTGAAAACCAGGGGCTAGGGAAATGAACTATTATTTCACCTATGCTTAAATTTCAAGCAGACAAAAGTCCTCAAAAAGCAGGCTTGGAATCGACAATTTCTCTTTTATGACTTCTATGAATGTACTGTGACATATCCAGTAATTCATAAGAGCAGCGAAAAAGTAAAGAATCTCACTCTGTTCTATAACAAACCTCTCAAGTACTGCTTTTTTTTTTTCCCATTATTTTACCTGGTAATGTGACCCACTAACTCCAGAACATGGTACATTTCCTAGAAGGAGCGGCTTGCAGACACCCCCATGCAGAGAAGAGCCAGCACAGCACAGGACCATTTGAAATTTCAGAAACTCCAGCTCAGTGCAGGAATTTCCTTGTGCTAGCTGAGAAGTATTGTAAAGAACAAGCAACTTTGCTGGTGCGGCAAGAGTCTTAGTTTAATCCATGCAAATATTCTCTTACTACCTTGCAAAATATTCATGCATTCAAAGAAGTAATAAAAGTTTACCTGAATGATCCACTTTTGTTGAAGGAATGCTCTTAGAAGACATTATCTACACCATAAACATATGAATCAATGCCAAGAAATAAACCATCTAGATATCCATGATGCTATGCAGTGACTTTTTGCACACCCTGAGTGACCCAAGAACGTCAGCAGTTTCACTGAGAACTGGCTAGCTCGCAGAAGACCCTTTGTACGTCAGTTGATCGGAAACTAGAATTTATTATACCGTGGAAGTAACGTCATACAGCTGACTACATCCTTATACTTGTTGACAAAAACCCATTTAACCCCAAGGATTTTAAAAGAAACAGAAAAACATTAATGAATTCTTAAAAAAAAATACACAAGGTTTTGAAATAGTTGTTTTCCTTAGGTACCCCCATTTCTGCAATTCATTTTATCTTCTAGTCAGTTTTCCCCATGATGCTTACTATTTCCAAATATTTTAATACTTCCAAAATGTCCTCTGTTCCAAATTATGTACTTTGTTACAATCTTCTTTCGCCTTTTAATAGTGGTTCTTTAGGCCAACTATTAGCTGTGTTAAGAGGAAAACAATTCAATTGGTCTAATTCCTATTCATTCACAACTAACTTACAATGCATTAAGTATTTGCATTTTAGAAGGGGAAACAAAATGAGTATCTGATTTTAAGGCTGATTAAATAAAGTAAAAAGTTCACTTATTATAAGTACAGTTGAGCCTTGAGCAATGGCAAGGGTTAAGGGCACTGACCCTCCTGCACAGTTGAAAATCTGAGTATAATTTACAGTTGACCCTCTGTGTCTGAGGTTCCTCTGTAGCTGCAGTTCTGTATCCACGTATTCAGCCAACTGCAGATCATGTACTACTATTTGTTGTTTTTACTACTGAAAAAAGTCTGTGTTTAAGTGGACCTGTACAGTTCAAGCCTGTGTTGTTCAAGAGTCAACTGTACAAGATGTTTTGTGCCAGGGAACTACCAATTAGGTAGAATTATCTATCTCAGACTATATACCTGTTATTAATTTTCTTACACAGGTGTTTCGAGCAGGAGTGCACAGACCTCTTAATTTTAGGCAAAACTGTTTGTGTGCAGGACTCAAAGGCTGCACTCAAAGGCTGGAAGAGAGTCCACAGCTTTTATTCAATTCCCCAAAATGTCCCTGACTCCAAGAAACTTTAAAAACTGCTGTACTAAGCTGCTCCAAGTTTTCAGATCTTTCTTTACTTAACCTTGGAATTAAAAACCTCAGTAAACATTCATACTTTTTTTCCACAGTGCTATCTTGAATCCCAGGCAGTGGGGACCCTAGTGGCACAAGCAAGGACATGTGGAAGGATTCAAATGTACATACGGGTCATTTGAAATTCAAATGTTTGCAATGTGAACATTTATAGACACATTGCACAAATCACTCCCTGCTTGCAAAAAGCTAAATATGAATCTTTTTGGTGTCATTCGCCTTTGCCTACATTAATTAGCTCAACAAATACAAAATTTATTTCCATTATCCTTTTAGAATCATCTTTAATTAGGAAAGTGCTGGATGCTGAGTGTTGAGAGCTGATTGCTCGAGGTTTAATTAGTATTTAAAAGTAGCATTTCTGCTATTTTCAATTGAAATTATTAAAGGATTACACCTTTTCACACTGCTCACTGGCTATCAAGGACTGCAAAATAGTCTTCACAGGCTTATGTCATTTTATTTCGCTTCACTTTGTTGTCCTTCATAGATTACAGTTGTTTTTTTTTTTTTTTTGCTTCCTTCTTTCATAAAGTATTTTTTTTAACATCTGTATTGGAGTATAATTGCTTTACAATGTTGTGTTAGTTTCTGCTGTATAACAAAGTGAATCCGCTATACATATACACATATTCCCCATATCTCCTCCCTTTTGCGTCTCCCTCCCACCCTCCCTATCCCACCCCTCTAGGTGGTCACAAAGCACTGAGCTGATCTCCCTGTGCTATATGCGGCTGCTTCCCACTAGCTATCTATTTTACATTTGATAGTGTATATATGTCAATGCTACTCTCTCACTTGTCCCAGCTTACCCTTCCCCCTCCCCGTGTCCTTGAGTCCATTCTCTACGTCTGCGTCTTTATTCCTGTCCTGCCCCTAGGTTCGTCTCTTTTTTTTCTTTTTTTGGATTCCATATATATGTGTTAGCATACGGTATCTGTTTTTCTCTTTCTGACTTAATCTCTCTGTATGACAGACTCTAGGTCAATCCACCTCACTACAAATAATTCAATTTCATTATTTTTATGGCTGAGTAATATTATATTATATATATGTGCCACATCTTCTTTATATTTTTTATAAATTATAGTTTTTATAAATTGAAGTTTTGTGGCAACCCCGTGTGGTCAGATGACAGGATAAGCATTTTTTTTAGCAATAAAGTACTTTTTAAAATTAAGGTGTGTACATTTTTTGACATAATTGTATTGTACACTTAATAGACTGCAGTATAGTGTAAACATAATTTTTATAGGCACTGGGAAACCAGAAACTTTGTGTGACTCTATTGCAATACTCGCTTTATTATAGTGGTCTGAAACCAAATTCACAGTATGTCCAAGGTCTGCCTGTATTTGCACACTGTCTTCAGGATTGTTCATATACATGCTCAGTGTCAGAAAGTGTGATCATTGTAAATATCATGAAGATTCAGTAGATGAACAAAGACACGGTGTTTCTCACCATCCTGTATCACCTTCCAAGTATGATGCTCCCTATTTCATACTTAGTCAGTGACTTGAAGAGCAATTGCCAATAACTCTTCCAATGGTTAAGGACTTAGGTATTTTTTTCTCTTTTGACTGAGGAATAATTGACATATATCATTATATTAGTTTTAGGTGTACAACATTATGATTTTATATTTGTATATATTTCAAAGGACTTAAGTCTTAACTGTAACATGTAAGCTGGATGGTATTTCTTTCTGTTCCCCTGCCAACTTGCCAAGTAACTTTCCTACTATGCTGAAATAATCTACAACTCAATTTCTGTACTTTTTCAATAAAAACACATAACTTTTTAAAACAAGAGACCATACCTTTTAAGGAAAATTAAGTTTTAAAGCAAATGAAGTTACAGAAATATTCAGAGTTAATGATATTCTGGCAATATAGATTCAATTTTGTTTGCAATATTTTTTAAAAAGACAAAATATTCACAAAGATGTCCCAGAGAACATCTTTACCATGGCCAGGGTGACTCACCGGTGTGGCTATTCCTTTTGAAGTAGGTGGTAGAGCTGTATTTAGACTTGGATGTAAGGTAGGTTGAGTTAGAGCCAATGGAGCTTGAGGACAAAGATTTTCCTAGATTATCAGAACTCTTCTTGATGATATTGGTAGCTGTCTTACTCCAGTCTGAAAGAAATGACATCTCTCCATGAGTCTGCTTTAGGGGGAATATACTCTGCCCTGAAGAATCATCACCACATTATTTAAGTAACTGATCCAGAGCATTAGACGTTCTGACACGCTGGCAGTGACTCACACAAGAGACTGACATGTCAACAATAACAACCTGAAGAAACATAAAAGTTTCTTACTTTGACCCTATGTTTAAAATTATACTTTAATATATTAAGGGTGAGAAGTAACCACTGGTGGTTAAAAAAAAAGTAAGATTCTTCTTCCGGGATTTTTTATATTGAGAAAGATCTCTTTGCCTAATAATGTAATTAAAGACTTCAAAAATATGGAAAGGTATGTATGGTATAGTGGATATATGAGTTGTTAAATTAGACATGAAACCTTGGGCAACTCACTTAACCTGTCTGGAATTCATGCTCCTCCTTTGCAAAATAGGAAGGTCAGGCCTAGAGCCCTCAGATCTCTTGCAGTCCTAATAATCTAAGACTACAACTAAGCATCTCTATATACACTGCCTTTACAGCTTGCTACCACTGGGACTGGGTTGCTCAGACCACAGAAAACCAAAATGACAAAGGTTTCTAACTCCTCTCCGATGTAAGGAAAACGATCACCAACATGCTCCTTTACCTGAGTTGTCTGCTAATCGAAATCGACCACAGCAGAGGTGCCGTCTCCACTGCTTCTGAACATTCTCCTTCATAGCACAGTGGAAGATAAATATAAATAAGCCTGGGATGAAAGAAAATATAAACAATTAGGCCAAAGGACACATTTTTAAAGCTAAACCTTACACAACATATGGATTTATTTTAATTTAAATTTTTTTACATCCAGATCACTAAGAAACAGATCCTAAGGAATCTTTAGGTATGCAGTAGATGTTTTAATCCTTTAGAACAGAACACGGAGGATCAGATAAAACTAGAACGATTACATGGATCTAATTCTGTCTTTGTTTTGTTTGGTATTCGTTATGACTTAACCTAAAGACTAAGCTGAAATAGGCAATATTCAATGTAAGAGGCATTTATATTTCCCTTATATCTGTTTTAAAATTATGTGAAAACATTTCACAAAATTTAGAAAAAAAGAGAAAACTGAAAACATCCATGAGCTCATCATCTATTTCAACTTGTATATTCTAAGCTATTTTATGTAAGCATATTATTGTAAGTTTGGGCAATAGAAAAGTGGTATTTTTACAAGTCAAAAATGGGCCCAAATCAGCAAATGCATGTGGCTCCACCTGGCCTGCTTTAGTTTCTCAATACTTTAATGCAGAAATATTTCTGCATTGTCAAGTGGTCTTCATATTTAGTCACTCCCTGCATCTATCAGAAACAATTGTGTCACTCGTGCTTTGGGAGCCACAACCCCTTTTAACTTCGCAAGGCGTTTGCTTCTGCCTTTTTATTCTCCCTTTGCTGCCTCAATTTCTCCCTCTAGTCCTCCACACTTGGGCTATTCCCATTACTTACAAGCATATTCTAGTAACTCTCTTTTAAGTAATGGAACAAAAAATTTCTCCTTTGAGCCCCAATCTTCTTCCAGCTTCCACTTCTTCATTCCCTTTCTCAGTACAACGTGAAATGGTTAACTTTCGCCATCTCTACCTTATCTCATTTCTTTTCTTCTCAACTTGCTTCAAATAGGTTACTATCCACAGCTACAAGGCCACTACAACTGCTCTTGGGAAGGTCACAGGGACTTCCCTATTGCTAACTCAGTTTTCATTCCTGTTTTACTAGACCTCTGAACAGTATTCAACACAATTGACCATTCTCTCATTTTTGAAATACATTCTTGGTACCACTTTCTCCTAGGCGTCTTCTTAATTTGCTTCCTGGTCTCTGTAGCACATCCCTCGGCTTTACTTTTAAAGGCTGACACATCCATGACTCAGCCCTGGATTTCCATCTTTTCTACGGCTACACTGTCCCAGTAGGTACTAATCATGCTGTATAAGTACCATACACTACTTTTTATATGTGCCCCCATTGCCTTCTCTCCCCACCACCACCACCACCACCAGGATTCCAACCCACACTGCTTGCAGGACATCTTCATTTGGCTGCATCTCCATTTTGTTGCATCTCACACCCCTGATATTCTGAATAGGAGTCTTCTTCATCATTACCCTCAAAGGAACACATCAAACTCATTTCTGCCCAATAATTTGAAGGCTCTTCCTTTAAAGCTTTCCCTAACAGGTTCTTACCTGTCATTCAGGCCTCAGATCAATTGCTAACTCCTCAAAAAGGCCATCATCAACTTTTTATTTTTTATGTTTTAGATCACACCCTTGCACACACCTATTTTCGCTATAGCACAGATCATTACCTGATATTCTTGTATTCCTAATTTATTCATTTATTTCTTTGCTTAACTGTCTCTTGCTAGTAAATAATAAGCTCCAAGAGCACAGGGATGTTTTTCTATCCAGTGTTGTAGTAGCCATTCCCAGAATGATGCCAGGAACTAAGCGGGAACTCCATAAATGTTTGTTGAATGAATGAATAGTAACCATGATTAATCGCTCATCTATTCTACATGAGTTAATTGAATACTTACATGTACATCTGAATGTCTTAAATGTATTTAGGGGTAGGGGCTTACACTTACTTAGAAGGTGCTCCATAAATTCCTAATGAAGTTACTGGTTGAAAATCATTACATATGTTGACTCATAGAGGAATGCCATTATGAAAATACTAAATTTTGGTCACTGCTTTCGAATAGACAACTAGCCTATTAAAACATTCCTGGGAGGGGTTTCCCTGGTGGCGCAGTGGTTGAGAGTCCGCCTGCTGATGCAGGGGACGTGGGTTCGTGCCCCGGTCTGGGAAGATCCCACATGCCACGGAGCGGCTGGGCCCATGAGCCATGGCCGCTGAGCCTGTGCGTCCGGAGCGAGGCCCACGTACCACAAAAAAAAAAAAAAAAAAAAAAAAATTCCTGGGAAATTCAAACACATTTACCTCTGAGAAGTATAAATAAGGCATTCAATGACCTAAGTAGTATTAGTCATCAGTAATAGTACCATTTTATTTATTATTATTACTATATAATTTTATACAAATTTATTTAAGTAAAACACTTATTTTATTATTATATTACTAATAATACTTTATTAGTAATAAAATAATTAGTGAAGAAAATATATCCTAGTGACCTAGTTATTTGTCTAAGATGATATCAGATAGGATAGGGGAGTTCTAATTTTAAAAGAAAGCTCTAATAAATATGAATCAAATTTCATTCATTCAGAAAATACACACCCACACACACCCCTCCTGAAAGTCCCTGTGCTGTGGACAAGGAGGGAAGCTGGGTTGTCTTGTCTCCCGAGCTGGAGACAAGAAATCGACTTGCAGCCTGGCCTGGAGCTCGGACGTGACAGGTCTCAGAGTGGGAGAAAGACTTTGCTCCACACTCAAAACCCCTCAGAATCAGGACCTGCAGGTGGATCTACCTTCCCAGGTACAGGATAGACACTGGGTTCGGACCCCATCTTCACACTCTGACTAAATCTGATTGCCTTTCAAAGCCTTCCTCACGGACAAACCCCCAAGTCCCTAACTTGCTTGCTAACACAGAAAATCCCTTTAATAAGCACACATGTTCTGTAACACGGGTAGTGTGAATACCCAAAGAATATATAAAATGTGGATGGGTTTCCCTTTGAGAACCTTTCAAGTCTTTAAGAGGTGGTGGCAGTTTCAGAGTAAAGAGAGCAGAAGGCATGGAAGCTTGAGGTGACGTCATCATAGGTTACAGATGAAGGAGTCTGTGGTTGGAGAAGGAATCCTTTGCCTTGGCTTGACTCTATTTTTGTGAACTGGGACAGAATTTGCAGAATTTGTTGTTGGAGGTATTTTTGTCCTACAGCTGAAAATATAGCTAACCACGTGTTTCTTAAACAATTGTTTAACAAACTCACGTATCAGAGCTGTAAAAGATTATAAACTCCAATTAAGGACTTTGGTTCTAAGGCATCAATCCTGGCATTACTCGCTCTCGGGTCCCACACTGAGCAAATGATTTTCTTTTAGCTGAGGCAGAAGTTGAAAATTTCTAGATGTTGTTTCCCTTAACACTCAGAAGTTTTTATAAATGTCATATATATCGGAGGAAAAACTTCAGAGCATATGTCTGGTGTTTTGAGGACACTGGAAGAGACCTAGTTCTTGGATTTGCTCCTTTGGCCTTGCTGGGATATTAAGATGTGAATTATTTTGAGGCTCTGATGCTGACCACAGTCACATGGGAGTAGGTTAAAGCCAAGAAAAACTGACTTAATAAAACAATTTTTTAGATTGTGCAGTGCTGCTCTGTATCATAATTACACAGCATTAGATGACACTGCCTACTTTTAAGCAACCTGTAAATATACAGGCATCCACTAAGTTTAAGAGACACGTATATAAATTAGATTTAAAATCTGATACATCTCCTCTAAAATTATTTGATTGAAGTCATTTACATGCTCTGTCTCCCACTATGAGTTGTGATGCTATGGGACAAAAGCAGATAATAGGCTTGAGAAATTAGAATTCTCTGGAATAAATATATTTTAAAATTCCAAGGTATTATGCAGATTCTTTAGCCGTGAGGTATGTTTCCATTTTAAATTAGAATAGGATTCTCATAATAGGTTATTTTACTATTTGTAGTAACTAGCCCTTTTCACATGAATTTAAATCAGTCTGGCAATAAATATTATCCCAAGATTATTTTAGGACAAAATATCCCTCTTAGAGTTCAGCTGTGGGAAACGTGGAAGGTATCCACATCTGGAAGAGCACACATGCCGTATGGAAAGAAATTCTGAACACTGCAAGAAGGAGGAGTAGAAAATGCAGCAGGAGAGCCAAGGGCACTTGGAGGCCAAAGTGAAAAAACAGAGGGCTAGTCCCTCTTCAGTCTTGAGGGTTTTTTTTTTTTCCATCTACTTACAGATTTTGGTGCCAGAGCAGCACTTAAAATCACAAAACTTTAAAGAGTTTTACATTGGCATCCAAGGGAATCTGTTTGATTCTAATCCCCAGCTCTGCTCTCTTTCAATGCTCATTTCAGTCAAATGTTTCCCCTTTGAGAATCTTTATATAAACCCACGCACCTCAAAGAGGCTCTTCATACCACCTGGAAAAATATGCTCTTCTAGTTTTCTGGAAAGCTGTGACCAGGGACCAGAATAATTGGTTTTTACTCCTCATAGCGCCTTACAGCTTTATTTAACTGACCAAGGAGTAGGGAACATTGCCCATAAAAGCTGGACGCTAAAATGACTGAAAAGATAGAAATCAGAGGCAAAGTCACTGCTTCATCTTGACAGGCTTGTGCTAGTTTCACAATGGCCCTTTTGGGGTGAATTTTAGCCCAGAAAATGACCACTCTGATGAATGTAAGCCAGTTCCTTAGCAATAGTTTCTTCAGGTTGATAACTGCTTGGATTCTTTATCTTACCCATACAAACCCAGATTTTATGCTAAGACAAGAAAAAAAAGTTAAACTTTCTTTAAATGAACAGATCCTAACCAGTTCTCTACCTGCTCATCCCTTGCCTTCCTTTAACCTCCATCTTTCACTAACCAGAGGTTTCTGCTCACTTTTAAAAATAACTTAGACCAATATATGAATTCAAGGTATCTTAATTCTCAGCAAATCTTGCAATTTTCTCAATTAAAATAAATGGCCTTTTCCATTGTGATGGAGGAAGGGCGTTACAGGCATGTGGGAAAGAGGGCCTGTCTGTGAGTCCTGGTAGGAAGGAAAACATAAGGAATTCCACCTCGCCAGGCCCTCCTAGAGAAGCACACCAGGGGCCAAGCCTGACTCCAAAAACAAGGAGAAGGGACACCCAAGAGGGTGCTCTAAACCTCTAAATGTGGAGTGAGAAACACTCTGAGAAATCTCGTCAAGTAGTGGGTTTGAAAAAAAAAAAAGCTTCCTTTTAAAGTACTGGCTTTATATCCAGACTGTATGGGCTTGTGTTTAATCTTGGTCTTTATAAGAGCTGTTTAACTATTTATTTAGGAAAAATAAAGATATCCTTACATTCAATATTTTGGCTAGGAATTTGGCTCCCACATAGAATTCATTCTCTTAGGTTGAGTTTTGGCAGAAACATGTGGAGCAAATGTAAAACAAGTAGCCAAAAGGATGTTCTCAGATCTCTAGCCCGATTATCAAAAGTTTTTAAAAAACTGCCCAGGAACAGCTTCCCTTGGATTTGAAAATAAATGCCATACTGTAAAATTCAGGGAAACATGTATTCTCGTCCTTTTACTGGTCTACAAAACCACTTTCAAGAAGTCTGGTGAAGGAAAACAAAACAAAACGAACGCCTTAGGTGCTCATTTCCTAATGAGTTCTTTACCAGCCAAGGGCCATTGACGCTTTCAGCAAGGCTCATCATCAATACATTCTGACAAACGACCTAAGTTGATTTTTCTTACCCTGGATAATAAAGATCCAGAAACACAATGAAGGGGAAGACTGCAGATACAGATAACTTTTCAGACTGTGAGATGGAATCAATCAAGAATTAATCAAACAAGGTGTTGGGGCAGAAAAGGATACGTGGTCTCGATAACTGATCTTTGACAAAAACGATCTAGATAACTTCTGAGCTTCCCAGCAAGCCTAAGTCCAAACCTTCCAACAGCTCATCTGTTTTGTTGTCACACAGACGTAGCCAGCTGGCTGCTGGGCTGGGGAATCTCTAGAGTTTATGACTCTCTCTGGGAACCTCTTGAATCCTCCTTTCATTCGACAAGGTGCCCTTTAGAAAATTATTTCTCTGTGGCACAAAATGCTCTGCCAAAAGATGAGTAATTTATTTCCTTGCAGTGTGTAATGTCTCGGCCAACATGATGCCATTTCAGATGCTAACGGGTTTAAAGGTGGTTCATCTCTTTACCTTGGCGCCGATTCACCGTGTGTGTTATACATGTGATCGTGGCCCAGCTTAACCGTCAGGAGGCTCCTAACCCATCATTTTATTTAATTTTCTTAGTTTACCAATAGGATTAAAATAATAATGATAAATACATTTCTATAGATGGTTTTTGCTGAATAAGGGTAAGAGAGTAAATTTCCATTTATTCATTAAATGTACATTTATTAACAATTTTTTTAAAAGGACATAGAGACTCACTTCCTAGAAACTTTGAAATAAAAAGTTGAAAGGGCAGTAATTGGTTTTATTTTTTTGGCTCTTGCTTTGTCATCTAATAATGTGCTTTTCTGTTTTCATATATGCTATGTAATAAATAGTACACTGATCTTAGGTAAGTCATTAACTCTTCTAAGCCTGTTTCTTCATCTGTAAAATGGAGCGAATACCCTTTTTCTTGGGACCTACTTTTCAGATTTGCTACAAGAATTAGGTCACAGATGTTGTGTGAAAGGCTTTAAACCACAATGCACTATGCAAATATGTTATTTCTGTTGCTCTGGGTATCTTAATGTTACTGAATGAATTAATGGCATACATGACCTCTGAGTAGACTGATGATACCCTTCTGTGTTCGCCATTGCAGCTTCTATTTGCACAACCATATGCTGCATGGTATTATGCTGTCATATATACGTACAGAAGATGGGCTGATTACCCCCAAAACAATCAATATTGTTTCACGTGCATGGAAAACTAAAGTTGAAGATTAAGCTCTCAGTATGGGGCTAGACTTTAGATCCTGATGAACTTGTCAAGAGAGTTAAACCTCTCTCTATATTGGAGAAACCTAATCTAATCAAAAATGTCAAATACTTTTGTACGGTAATGAAAAAAATATACATTCCGAGATACTGTTCATCGTTTGTATACTAAGCAGCAATGTGTACAGGCTGCATCTCAGAGCAATAAATCAATCCTGCAAACACATCAATATCGCCAAGGGACACAGATGCCCAAGAGGACTCTGGCCAAGATCTTCTCAGCAACCAGAGAATTGCCTTTTACTTCTTTAGGATGAATTACATTATATTTCTTGAAGTACAGGCTAATGTTCTCAGGCATGTGAATTATGACGTACTTTCATCAAACATCTGTTCTCTTTTGAATAGCAATTTGTATACCATATAATTTTCTCAAGTTGTATTCTTTAGAAAAAATTAAAATTTCTAATAAAATGATTTGTCACTTTCATCCTGGGAAAGCAGCAAAGGTAGTAAAAGGAGTTAGAAACATAATTGTGCCTCGTTAAGAGAAGGTATGTTTATCTTTTCATCTTAGAATTAAAAATTCAGTGAAATGATTAATATATAACAATCAAATGAAGTAGGTAAGAAAAAAGAACAAAGCAATATACGGTGGAAAATTAGAAAATAATAAACTTGGTTTAAGCCTGGATTCGAGTGACTTCATTTGCTTATTCAAGTAGGTAAAATTTTAGTTAGAGCCACACAGACTATAAGAATTTTATCATAACCAGTTACCATGATTTTTTGGAATTAAATTGTATAATTATAAGTGTACCTAAAAAATAAAAATTCATATAAAAATACATATTGAAAATAAACAAAAATAAAACATCTAAAATAAAAATACATATATAAACTTTAATATATAAGCTATACAAATATATGAGTACTGACATAGTTATACATGTATATGTCTTTGTACACACACACATACATGCATACATGTATTCCTAAGAATGCTGAAAGATAAAATGGATTTTTAACATCTTTGAACAAAATCTTTAAAGACATACACAAAAGTGAAAAGAAATCTGTTAGCAAAAGCCACTCCTCTGATACACGTGCCCTGACACCACTGCTCAAACACATCTTGTCCTCACAGGTCCCACCTCTGTAACACTACAGGGTGACTTGTGACCTTGCTGATTTTAAGATGTTCAATTATAAGCCAAATCTGAGAAGATTAAAATTTACTTTGGCATAGTTGTAGGTTTCAGAATATTGCATTACATTATAAACCTTTAGCCATTGCTAATTCTTATAATGACAGGCTTCAGTTCACTACAATATCGCATTAACATGAAGCTTTCTTATCCTAATCACTGCAGAAAAATAAGAGTTTAATGACCAAGCCAATGATAAGTGTTTTGCAGTAGCACGCTTTCTAAATTTCTCTTGACTCTGCTCATGTATCTCTAGCTCCCCCATTCCCACCATAGTCTAAAACACCTTACCTTACCTGGACCCTTGCAATAGCCTCTCATCTACAGTCTCTATTGGGCTTCTCTAATCCATTCTCTACATTATGTCCAGCTTCATCTTTACAAAATGTACATCTGCTCATATCAAAACCTTTCAAGGATTTCCAATTGCCCTTATGAAGATCAAAACAGAGAGCCTCCTGGTCTAGCCTTTGCCTCCCTTTTGTGTCACACCCACTGCTCTGCCACTCTCCTGCTCTTTCTGGGTTCTCAGCTTATATGGTCTTTCTTTTAATGCCTTGAGTATGTGCTATAATCACCAACTACAGCAAACTTTTTGCACACGAAGTGCCCTCTACCTGAAACAGTTTTCCTCACTCCTACTCCCACCTTTCACCTAGTTAATTCTTATTGATCCTTCAGATTTCGGCTTAGACATCATGTCTTCTGTCATGTGCACTCTCAACACCACCATGTACACTTTATACAGTGACATATTGGATTAACCTTAGTCTCTCCTACTACAATATAAGCTCCATGAGACAAAGGGATCAGGTCATGTTTTTTTGGTGGAATAAAGAATACTAGAAAGAAGTCGACACAACGTAGTTCACCTAAGTTCAACATGCATTCACCGAATTGTTTCTTTAAACTGTCTACGTTCTACATGCGTCTCTTAATAAAGCATATACCTTTAACAACCAAGTCTCTCATGGAAGGTTCTGAAAATGATGCAAATAAAAACCATTAAATGGCTTTCCATAGTGTCCTCTGAAGCTTTTGTACAAGGCTGGCCAGTAAGGAATTGTTAGACTCATGTGCTCTGTATCACTGTCTTTTAATTTACATTTCCTTTTTAGGAGGTGTTTTTGATATCATTGGATGGGCAGAAATCTGCTCTGAATTTATATCATTTAAAATCAGCCTTAAAAGTCAGTGATTTATGAAGAACACTCACTCTATGATGGTTTACAACATTTTTCCCTCCTGAGAGAAGACCTACGCTGGGAAAAATAAAACACCCCGATTCTCATTAATGGAAACAGAGCTGAACAGACAACTGTAACTGTTGAAGGTTGCTGAAACTGCCAGGAAATTCTAAAAGCAAAAACAAGGTTGGGCTGGCAGATTAATGTGCCTTTCATATACAATCCTGAAATATAAAACCATGGAATTTTCTAATGTTAATGGACATTTTTGTCAATATTTGTCTAGGCTCTTTTATGTTGTGTATGATAGAAGAGATTAAAAAGAGGAAAACTCACTTTACAAAGGTGGATCCCAGTGCAGAGGTATTCATATGCTACCTCTTCAGTTTCCAACTTCTGGAGGTGTACTTGAAGCTTATTATTTTATTCACTAACGATAATGAGCCTACATAGTTCCTCTGTTATGGGAGAATGAATCTGAATAAAATTTGCTCAACTAATTAATGCATATTTATGCTGGAGGAGTCTCAGATTGAATTTAGGCCATCCCCAAAGCCCCTCCCTTCTTCATCCACCAAATCAGTTACTGATTTAACAAATAAATATTGAGCACCTTCTAAGTGACAGGTTTTTCTACAGGAGCTCATGAGCTAGTGGGAAACGTAGGAGGAGAAGCAAAACAGATATGTATGATACAGAGCAGTAAACACTCTCCTGCAGGTAATACAGACTTTTCTTAGAACACACCTGTTGGGAGCTCCTACCTAGGCATCTCTCCTGGTGAAAAGCACAAACCTGATTTCCACACTTTCCATCCCAGCTCAGATTTGTTCAACTTTAGTCAGGTCTTCCTTTCCTAGACACCTTCAAGTGTGTGACCAGTAGCTTCAGGTAAGCCAGTAATACTGCCCGGCTCAAAAAGATTCCAAACTTTGTCACCTCATTCCTACGGGAGTGTGGGCTTCATGGAGCTTCCAACATTAAGGAGTTTCATCAACAACACAGGGTATATCCAATGTCTTATAGAATGTTATTGAGTTTTCAAAAAAATACTTTATGTTCACTTAAGCTTAAAAGTTAAATTCATCCTAAAAGGGAACCCTCCTACGCTGTTGGTGGGAATGTAAGTTGGTGCAGCCACTATGGAAAACAGTATGGAGGTTCCTCAGAAAACTGAAAATAAAATTACCGTATGATCCAGCAATGCCACTCCTGGGCATATACCCGGACAAAACTATAATTCAAAAAGATACATGCACTCCTATGTTCATAGCAGCACTATTCACAATAGCCAAAACATGGAAACAACCTAAATGTCCATCAACAGAGGAATGGATAAAGAAGATGTGGCACATATACACAATGGAATACTACTCAGCCATAAAAAAGAACGAAATAATGCCATTTTTAGCAACATGAATGCAACTAGAGATTATCATACCATGTGAAGTAAGTCAGAAAGAGAAAGACAAAAACCATACGATATCACCTACACGTGGAATTTAAAACACAACACAAATGAACCTACCTACAAAACAGAAACTGACTCACAGACATAGGGATCAGACTTTTGGTTGCCAAAGGGGAGAGTGGGGAGGGAGAGGGATGGACTGGGAATTTGGGGGTGGCAGATGCAAACTATTACATTTAGAATGGATAAATAACAAGGTCCTACTGTATATCCAATCTCTTGGATAAATCATAATGGAAAAGAATATTAAAAAAAAGAATGTCTGTATGTGGATAACTGAGTCACTTTGCTGTGCAGCAGAGATAGGCACAACATTGTAAATCAATTATACTTCAATAAAAAAATTTTTTTAAAGTTAAATTCATCCTACAGTACACTAGGGTAAGTGTTACGGAATCTGAAGCATGACAGTAGGCTCCTTGAAGGAAGCCTTGTATTTCTGAACAGAGCAAGCCATTTGTTAGATTGTTGAATTGACTGCCATATCTTATGAAAAAATAAGCATTTCTGAACTAGATTGTTGGTATTTTTTCTGAAATCCAAGGAACCAAGGAATCAAAGTGAATTGCTCTGTCCCTGCACAGAGTCTAAAGATTCTTCTGGCCAAGAGCACTACACCCACATGGTTCCATGGAGAACACCAACACTCAGCAAAACTGTAAAGAAAGCAAACTTCATCTGTGCCTCTCTTTACACCTCCCATTGGGCACCTCCTTGCCTATATCCACTCATGCAACAACATATATTTATTGAGCACCTACTATATTCCAGGCATAGTTCTAGGTGCTTGGTATATATATCACTGAAAACAAATAAACAAACTGATGTTCTACCTCTTCTCTCTATTCAAGGTCTTTTTCACGAGTACCCACCCTGTGCCTGGAACTGTGGTCAGCACTTGGGATAGTGACTTAGAAACTTAGCATGGCATCTGTCCAACAGTGAAGCTCTTTGCAAATATGGTAAAATTAGAAAGGGAAAATGGTGCGGTTACCATTTATCTTACCTTGTAAAGAATTGAAGATGGAGAAAAGGTACATGAAAGGGACATTCAAAGGTCCCCAGGCAAAGAAAGCAAACCCCCACGTCATGCCCAGTAGAAACGTCAGGCTGACCACACTGCGCAGGTTCCTTAGAACCTCCTCGCGTAGCGTCCGGCTGCTCCTTTTGCCATTCCTCCCGCAGATCTGCACCATCACCACAATGAACATGGCGACATTCAGGAAAAACATGAGTCCAAAATACCCGGCACAGGTCACATAAAATATGACAGGATCTTTAATCCAACAGCTTAAAGGAGAAGAGACAAGAAAGAACGAGATTTATCATCAGCTGTTTACCTAAGACTCCTCCTGGCTAAGTTTGGGCTTCTGCAGATTTCATAGCTGGGCCTTCCTCAAATGCCTTTAGAAAGTCACTTCATTTTCTTGGGCCTCAGTTTCTTCCTCAATGTTTACATAGATTTTTGTTTTTGTTTTTTGCTTTGTTTTGGATAGTCATCCTCTTAATACCTAGTTATTTAAGTCAACAGTTAAGAAAACAAGGTGGTTTCCTGAACTCTGACTTGGCATGAAGACACTCTGTTTGGCTCACCCCAAATCATGTCTACCCCCTTTCTCTTATGCGCCTGCACTCCTGAGGGTGGGAAATTTTCTCAGTCTCCATTGTATTTAAAGGAGGGCCATGTGGACATGGTTCTACAAAATGATAATGGAAGCAGAGTCTGCTAAGGGATTTTTTACACCTATTCTTGACAGACTCAGCTGGCAAAGCCCTTATTCCTTCTTTCTGCTTCAAACATGAATGCAAGCTCTGCAGCTGTAGTCATCATCTTATATCGAGGAAAGAAAGGCCAAGAGAGCTGTAGAATTGCTGGTCCTAACATTTTCAGCTACAAAATTAATGCCAGTTGTTGCCTTCTTCCAAATCTTATCATGTCTTATCATGTGAGAAGAGTAAATCCTACTTATTTAAGACACACGTAATTGTGGATTCCATTACTGTGGACAAAATAATTCCTATTAATAGAATTGGCTTAGTTGAGGCAAGACCTTATTGTAGAACGCTGATATTCTTATGCTGACACTTCTCATACACAATTAAAAGGTTTACATCAATAATAACATCCTTATGAGATCAGGAAGGATACACTTGATATTCGGAATGATATAGATTGGAAAATAGATGAAAGTAATTTTAAAGGGAACTAAGAGTAAAATTAAAATACTGCAATTTGTGGATGCCCCAGTGCCTAACTAATACTATGGAAGTTCTTAGGTACCAAAAAATATTAGAAGAATTATTTAAGGCAATTAAATTAATCTTAAAATTCGAATGTAAGTGGTCATCATTTTGGTTGTGTCTTTCACCGTGGAACACAACCTTCACAAAGGCAAAAGCTGTCTTGAACATCTTTGAGTCCTATAACCTGATTCCTGGCATATAGTAAATGCTCAATTAATGAAAGTTGTTGCTGGCACAACAACTTAATAAGTCGTACTTTAAAGTTTTATAAGAGTCGACTCACATACTTTTTAAGTTCCCTTATTTAGAACATATGTATTGACTTCTACTTTTAATATATCTTATTTTAAACGTCTCCCAAATGACACTGCTTGTCCCTGGAGCTAATCTTTCTTTCCATATGGAAGTTCCCCTAGAATCTGAAATTCCTGACCTAGATCCTTTATTTCCCACTAGTTCTCGTCGGGGCTTTGGACTGCTACTTTGGAAATATAAACGGGAAGGCCAAGAGGAATGGAACAGAATTGGATACTGACTGGATATAAAATTTTTATCCATCCATGAAATGTGCACAGAAATGTGGCATCACAGTCTGGAGTAAACTCTTTATTCATTCAGTAATTCATTCAATCAACAAATAATAATATTGAGTACCATGTACTACATAAAATACAAGAGAACTAATTGCCAAAACTGAAGAGTTTAAAAACCTTAGCTTCAGTGATCTCACAGCCTGAAGGGAATTTTCCAAATTATTCAAGATCCACTCTCTCCACTTCCACACAACACTCATATTGGCACTGAATCCTTCACTGTCCGATGCTGCTACCTAACTCTCTCGAAGATGTGTGTGGTTTAAGGAGGTGGGAGTATTACAGAATCTCCTCAGATAGAATAGGTCTTCTGTGTCTAGAAGATAGTATCTTACACTTCTTCTGAATTCCCCCCGATGAGAAAGCACAACATTAATATGGAAAAGCAGCTCACACAGTTCAGAGCATTCAACTGAATTCATCTGTGGTGTAGCAGAGACCTTGGCAAAGACATGCAAGTACACTTTAACCTTCCAAAATAGAAGCTCACTCACTATTGGGATGGAAACTCACACTAAACTTCAGCAAACAGAGGATATATACTCATCACAAATAAATTCCCAACAAGCTTTTATTACTTACAATTCATCACCTTGTTCTTTTCCATAACTCTCTTTTCCATAAACTTCATTTTGGTTTCTGCTTGCTAGAACAATGGACACAACTAAGGCAGGCAGACCTGTTATAACAAGATCATGATAGAAACAACTTTTCTGAAGCATCTGTAGACTGCTTTATAAGACTGATAATGGCAAGGGGGAAAAAAAGAAAGAAAACACTGCATATCATAGAATCAAATTTCTTAGAACAGGCAACTTGGTTAAAAACAACAATAAAATCCCTTTTGTGGTGTGAAACATCCAACTTTAATTAGAAACAATCTAAACCTACTCTTAAATGAAAGATATTTAAACATTTTGTTTGCTTACTGGTACCCACTAGATACCAGGACCTGATTTATACTGTATGCTGCACCAGAAAATGTAGTTTCATTAATGACACCTGTCAGACTGCCTGAGTTCAGGTAAGAAGGTAACTACAGCTTCATTTTGCCCCTTTCTATAGAAAGAAAAGTCTTTAGAAAAAGTTGGGGGGAAAACAATGGGGACATAAAGTCTTTATAGTCTTTTCTCTCAAGAGGACCAATATAGTATTTCCATGTACATTTCAGTGGGGAAACGCTACACCACCTGAATTCCCTGAAAGGTGCTTTCGTTGCCTCTAAGGTGGTACTAAACACCTTGGAAACATCTCATTTCTACATGGCTATCTGAAAAAGAGATTTGTGAGAAAGCTCGAAAATGCCTGGCCCAATACAAAACCCAGATAAAGGAGCCCAATTAGAAGACTGCAAACAGGCTAACACAGCTGTCCATGTGTGGCTGCGGAATCATGGTAAGAAGCTCAAAGCAAGAATTCTGTCAGTATTCTGGTTGCACACACAAAAATAACCTTCTTGCTCAGGTTTCCAAGACATGGGCATGTGTTTAGGGCGGGTAGAGTTAGGAGTCTGAGCTGGCCTTTCTATTTTGAAATATAATAGAAATGCACCACTGTCTGCCAGCTGCCTCTTCAGACTTGCGTGGGCTGGCTCTGGACACAGGAAATAAGGTGGTGGTGACTCAGGAGAGCAAGGGTTTTTTCCCTTTACTCCTGACTTTAGTGAGGAATGTTGAACAGTTTTTAAAAACACCATTCTGAGGAAGCCCCTTCCTTAGGTTATGTACATCACATCCACATCATTCACAATTTTGAAGTTTCTTTTAGCAGTGCTATTCTTTCAAAATAGGATTTTCCTATGAGAACCTAGTGATTTCCATGATGGAAAAAAAGAAAACAAAATTTAGGAGGCTTACCCCAGCCAATGATGCAGAATTTCAGTATGTATCGGCGAATGTAAGTGTTAAATACTTTAACCAGAGCAATGTACATATGAATCGCTTCTAGCCCCATCCACGTAAAGGTAGCTAGAAGGAAGAAATGCAGCAGGGCTGCAATGGCCGTGCAAAGTCCATCCACATGAAACGAGGTGATCCAGCCATCCAGGAGGAAGAGGAGATTCAGGAACAGCAGGGCTGTACTCAGATTCATCAAGATTTTGGAGGGATAATCCCTTCGTAATTTTCTTATAAAGGACAAAAGAAAGATATATGAGAATAATATTGTAAATAAATCTTTTAAGCACAGGCAGTAAATTCGTACCTTATACAGCTCTGCAATAGCCTAGGTAGTACCATCTTTATGACATGGTTCCACTAGGAGGAGGGCTAAAGATATAGGAGTATTTAGCAAATTATAAAGACTTTTTTAAACACTAATTTTATTTCAAAACTGTTTCCAAAATTTCTACTTGGTTACAACAGATTGATTTTTTTTGTTTTGTTTTGTTTTGTTTTTGCGGTACGCGGGCCTTTCAGTGTTGTGGCCTCTCCCGTTGCGGAGCACAGGCTCCGAACGCGCAGGCTCAGTGGCCATGGCTCACGGGCCCAGCCGCTCCGCGGCATGTGGGATCTTCCTGGACCGGGGCACGAACCCGTGTCCTCTGCATTGGCAGGCGAACTCTCAACCACTGTGCCACCAGGGAAGCCCAGACTGATTTTTTTAATCCAGGAAAAATTTTAGATTTACAAAAAATGATATCTTTGTTGAAAAGCAATTTCCCTAAAATTTGTTGAAGTTTCTTGATTTTTAATAAGGTCAGGATCCTTTTTTTTTAAAAAATTTCCTGTTTCAAAACCAATTTTATAAGATTTGTGAAGCAAATGTTTTCATCTTGTACCATGTAAAAAGCATTTCATACAATTGTTATTTACTTAAATGCTAATCATCTCTAACAGGCTTAAATACATTTTAAATAGAAATATAGTAACTATAAATTAAGATTCTAAAGGTGGGAAATTCGTGATATATCTTATAAGAAATCTGAACATTAAAACTGAACCACTATACGTGATTCACAAAGTGTATATGTGTTTTTAAAAGCTGAGGCAATTCTCTTATTCACATTCTGGGACAGTTAGCTCTGGACTTGGCAGACAGAAAAAAAAAATACTTACTCAAAAGCAACATATGTCAGGAGGGTAGCTGCTGAAAAAATAGCAGATATTCCACACCCAATATTGGTAATGAAGGTGAGAACTTTGGTGTTTTTTGAATCCAACTGTGAGGCAGTTCCTTGAAGGTCCTACCAAAAACATGAGAAGCAGTTGTAAGAATCTCTCTTTTCATGAAAACGGTGTTTTGTTGTATTAGAAAGGTCACTGATGGCACTTAGAATCTCAGCTCAATCTTAGGGGCTAAAAACAACAGTGTAAATCAGGACATGCGTACCTCGTTTTATTGTGCTTCCCTTCACTGTACTTCGCAGATACTGCATTTTTTACAAACTGAAGGTTTGTGGCAACTCTGAGTCAAGCCATTTTTCTAACAGCATCTGCTCACTTTGGGTCTCTGTGTCATACTTTGGTAATTTTCACAATATTTCAAACTTTTTATTATTATTATATTTGTTATGGTGACCTGTGATCAGTGACCTTTGATGTTACTGCTATGATTCACTGAAGCTCAGATGATGGTTAGCATTTTTTAGAGCAATAAAAATTTTTTAATTAAGGTATCTACATTGCTTTTTTAGAGATAATGCTATTGCACATTAACAGACTATAGTATAGTATAAACATACTTTTATATGCACTGGGAAACCCCAAAATTCGTGTGACTCATTTTCTCTCAATATTTGCTTTATTGCAGTGGTCTGGAACTGAACCCATAAAAAAATCTTTGAGATATGCCTGTACTGGAATTTCCATTTATTGCACTCTTGTGGATCACTCCATGAAACAAAAAGGTAGCATTATTTGAGAGAGTTGCACATTTTTTTTTATCATTACCCTGTTACCCAAGCTCTTTGCACATCAGTATAACTAGAAGAGCAAAACCACTGGGGCCCTAACAAACTGGAGAGGAGGTCATTGTCATGCATAATAAACGACCAGACCCTTCCTATCGTTTGCAAGGCTAGGGACACAAGTGAAAATGGAGGCCACCATGGCCCCGTGACCAAGCCTCTAGGTGGGCCCTGGGTTCTTTGATTGGTAGGGAGGGGCTCAGCCGAGACAGCCAGAGGCTGGCGCTGGTGTGTGGCTGCCCAGTCAGAGAAGAGTGCTGAGGCTCTTACTGTGGTCATTTCAGAGCTAGGTATGTATCAGGTGGGGTGGTCTCTGTTTTTTCTTTTTTTGGTTTGTTTTTTCATAAATGAGAAGCCAGCAAGAGTTTGGGGGTCATAGTTTTTTGATACCTATAGACCTGAAAGGGTGCCACTTAAAAGCGTTAGGGGTTGTTGTGAGGGGAAAAAGTCAACATTTTCTAGCATGTGAATACGAAGCCTTAATTTTAATTTCACTGTGCAGAGGGAGGCAGACTTGCAAAGTCCAGGCCTGGTAGGAAAATCTTCCTTTTCTTCCTTAAATGTAGAATTGGGTTAGGGATAAATCTTGAATGAAGACCAACCACTCAAGCCTTGGTTGGAGGAGAAAGGCATCTCCATTATGCAGATGTTTGAAAACGGAGCCTTCTTGGAGAAGGGACATATTCCAAAAGGAATATCTGGTTTAAACTTTTAGGTCTTAAACTACGAAAAAAAGTTTGTGTTATAAGTTTTCATTCTATAATGTTAACTTTCTTTACTTTTCACCAAAATGTCAATAAAATCTGCTACTGAAACAAAGACCTCCAGGAAGTGGTATCTGTATGAGTGTACGTGTGTGAACTCATGAGACGGGGCTCAGTTCCAGGTTTGGCGGAGGCAGGGAGGAGCTGGTAACAGGTTCCCTGTAACACCAAGAAATGCACAAAGTGATGGAATTCAGTGGGCGCAGAGACTCAGGTCAGAGAGGACCGTCCCTATCCTCCTCTCCCGGGAATCCCTGAAAACACTGGGAGGAAGTGGGACTCCCACAGCACACGGGATGGGGTTTGAGTCAGTGCCACTTGACTCACTGGTAGCTTTTACCCCGACCAACATTTCGGTTCCTCCAGGATTTGACGAGGTCAGAGAAATATCTTGGGAACCTCCAAAGGGCTTGTCATTGCCTCTTGAAAAACCTACGGCTCCCATTTAGATGAGGCAGTATACTTGCAAGTCACAATTAAAGCCACAATTTAAAATGTAAATTGAAAAATATAATGCTGTTCACGGTTATACATTTACACACAGTTCTCATGCTGTTTTATACTTTTAGAGAATGAAGAATATGAAAATATTGATTCCTCTGATTTAGCCAACATGAGAATGTACTAATGTTAAAAATATGAAAATCAGCTTTACTACAAATAAATGTAGCAGAGGATATGAAATTTTTCATACATTTGTAGATTAGAAGATATAATTATGAATCTGGGGTATGTTTTCAAATTTCTCATATGGTGAATGTGTCATGGGGCAAGGTAGACTCTGGGAATATCTTACACAAGTGAATACAGAGTTTATACATCAAGAAAGACTCTTAACAAGGTTGTGGTGATCTGGAAAAGCTGAAAGGATATGGGCACATCACCAGAAAAGATAAATTCTGGGAAGTTTTTCTTCCAGAAGTTTAGAATCTTATAAAAGCAGCCGCAGTGGAAAATGGAAAAATAGCACTGAAAAATGCACCTATCCATATACATGTAAAACTAATTATTTAATCAAATGACAACAGAAAGAGTAATATATAATTACAAACTCATAACAACATTTAAACAAAATTGGAAAAACTAACCATTCAAAGTAACAGGAAGCCAAACCTTGGTTACTTATAGGTCATCTCTGAATAGTGACTGTGTTACTGTTATCTATTTATCTAATATTAGACTTACGACACACACAGTCATGCTCAAACACACATGCAGTTGAAATAATTCAATGAATTACGCTAAAGCTTACATACCTGAAAGATTAATGATGCAAAACAAGTGTTTTATGAAAGAATGATGCTGTCACTTTTCAGAAAAAAGAGAGTATGGAAGAAAACTGAGGGTTTTATTTTTAATTACTTAGGGAAAACATGCTATAGTTTAATTGTTCATTTTCATGGTCTGGCAGTAAATGAAAACATTTATATTTTGGGAAAGTTAAGCTGTTTTTTATGACTGTCCTCTTTATTTTTTTTACTGTTTTTTTTCCCCAGCTTTATTGATATATAATTGGTAAAGAAACAATTGCACATAATTAATGTATACAATTTGGTGAGTTTGAACTTATGTATACACTTGTGTTAACATCATCACAATCCAGGTAATAACTATATCCATCGCCTCCACAAGTTTCTTGTGTTCCTTTTTCATTTGCTTTTGTTTCTGAGGTAAGAACACTTAACGTGAAATCTACCCTCCTAACAAATTTTTAAGTCTACAATACCGTATTATTAACTATTTTATATAGCAGATCTCTGGAACTTACTCCCCTTGTATAACTGTAACTTTATATGCTCATTAAACAACTCCCATATATCCCTCCCCCCATCCCCTGGTAACCATCGTTCTATTGTCTACTTCTATACCTTTGACTATTTTAAATGCCTCAAATAAGAGGAATCACGCAGTATTTGTATGACTGTCCTCTTTTTAAATGACTTGGTCTTATCCCTCAGAGCTTTAAGTACTGGATTGTCAGGAAAATTACAACGTGCACGGTTGCTATATGACAATGGCCATTTACATAGGCCAGGTAGATCCATGAGCCCAATCACTGCATCCCACAGTTCCTCGCTGCTTCTTCCAGTCCCACAGGAAGTAGCTGTAAGATTTAAGGGACGGGATAAACATATCTTGATGTCTGTGATTCGAATTCGAAAAGCTTTATTGCCTCGGTACACATTACTCCATCTCCCAACTAAAAAATAAATTTGGTTTGATCCCGCTTATGGAAACTATACAGAAACAAGGCTCTGTTATGATCTGGAGGGGGTACTTCGCACCAGGGAAGTGTCTGCAGACACACAAGCATATCAGGTTATAAGGTAAAGGTGTAAGTCTGTGGATGCAGTCGCACAAGTGGCTGGTTGTAAGGTGGCTCTTGAAAATTTGGTGGGCTGAAAAACATATCAACGCAATCTAATTTCTGCTTAAAACTGTAGAACAGGCTGGCTAATGAGATAAAACTAGGGCCAAGGGAAAGAAATCAGGAAGAAAGAAAGGAAAGAATGATATGAAGGCCTAGTGGTGAGTGAAACCATCATCTCCATTGCAGGCTTGAAGCCTCTGTGCTATCCTAGTCACTAGTCTAGCCTAACAGGCTGTGATCTCTAGAGAGGGATTGCAGTCATTTGGGGGTAACAATTGGATCACCAAGCACAGTACCTGGTACAAAGTAACATTCAAACATACAAGTGATAACATATTATAAGAAAGAAATTTTGATGAAATTTTTCATAGCACCCTTCCATGTAGTAAAACCTGACATTTTCTTCCTCTTTAACTTTC